>NC_133390.1:97937521-98240551 GCF_047511655.1 Castor canadensis | reverse complement strand
GAGTAGGGACCAGACAGGAAGTGGAGTCATTATTAGACAAAGGCCATGTGAAAGAAATGGGTATTTGCAATAACAAAGAATCTGCATGATTGACCTAGTAAAAGTTGCTTTTCTTTGTGAGGAAACCATGGTAAATGTACAGAGGCAGCTAACTGTTAGGTCCCTGACATTTTTGGGGTGGGTGGAAGGTCCCAAGGCTAGCACTGAAGCCAGAGCCCCTGATTTATGACCACTTGTTTCTCCCCTGCTTATTTCCCTGCCTGATTGTTTCTCGGCTTGCAAACAACTCAGGAACTTCCAGTTACTCAATGAGCCAGGCATATCCGACCTGTTCCATCTGGTGATCGCAGATAATCAGAGACCAGAGACTCTCTCCTTCACCCATGGCTTGGCCTCTCCTATAAAGCCCACTACTCATTTCACTAAGCTGCTTCACTCTGAACCCAAAAGAGTGACAGTCCTGTGGTCTGGTTCCTAATAAATCTTTCTTTTCCACATGTGGCATGGTCTTTATTCGGCAGTATCTTACATCTCATGCTGAAACCCAGGAGAAGTTAACAGGACGCTCTGGCCCAGGGCTGGTCCCTTGGCCTTCGTGTCCTGCCCTCTCCCAAACCCAGACTGCTGAATTGACCCCACATGGCTCCGGGCTGTGGATCTCGGACCTTACTGCCTTGCCAGCTTTCCCATCCATCATTGGCCTTTCTCTTCCACTGCTCTCCACCTGATCTACTCCTCTCCTCAGACTTGGTAAGTGTCACCCTCCTCAGGGCCACCTGCTCTGTCTGGTCTGGTAGTCCTGGCACCATGCCAGGTATGCCTCCTACGCCCGCTCGGGTGCCCCTCTGCTTAGCACGAGGACTAACTCATTGGGCATTCTCCACGAATGGCAACCTAGGCTGGGGACGCCCACCCTTGGGAATCCGTTTGGGTGACACTTCCCCCTCCCTCTCACTCACTGTCTCTCTCTCATTCTCCCTCCCTGTTTTCCTTTCCTCCACCTAGGGTGAGAGCTCGACAGCCCTTCCAGCTTACTTTGACCAAACAGCAACCGGACGATTCTGCTCTCTTTGCCTGAGTCACATAAGGGAGGCCAGATCTTGGCCTAGGTCTATATTGGCCTGAAGGGTAAACTCACCAAGGCACCTGCCTCTCTCTCTCTCTTTCTCTTCTTCTACATTATGGAGACCTCCCACTCTACATTAGACACGTCCACTGGGATGCCTTCTCTGCTCCCTCAGGAACCTTGCTCTCCAAGATGATATAAAACCTAAGTGACTGATCTATTACTGCAACACTGTTTTGCCTCAGTACAAGCTAGACAATCATTCACAATGGCCGGAAAATGGTACTTCTGATTTTCACACACTTCTAGATCTTGACAATTCTGCCATCACAATGGCAAGTGGTCTGAGATTCCATATGTCCAAGCTTTTCTTTCTCTCCACTCTCAACCCTCCCTGCTCCAATCCTGTAATGCTGTCCAAATCCTCCTTGCCAGTGAGAAACTCCCCTCAAAGTCCAAAACTCCTCCTGACCCCTGTCCTGAAGACTCTTCTCTTACTTGTGACCTCACGGGCTCCATCTGTCCTCCTCCCAACTCCTCCCACCAGTCCTCTACTACAATTTCTTCTCCCACCTCATCCTCCCATGACTCAGACCCCCCTTCTTTCACCCCTGCTGGCTCTCCCAAACATCTGCCACCTTATTCCCCTTCTACAGTGGTCACAATTGACCCTGAGCCATCGGTTCCTCAGGAGCCAACACCGCCAGCCTGCATCCCATACCCACTCCCATACCTCCTCCCAAGCACACTCAGCCCACCTGTACCACTCTGGGAGGTGGCAGGAGCTGATGGCATCATCAGAGTTCACGTGCCCTTTACCATGACTGATCTCTCCCAAATTGAAAAGAGACTTGACTTCTTCTCTAATGACTCAGCCTCCTATATTAAAGAATTTAAATACCTAACCAAAGCATATGATATGACTTGGCATGATATATATGTTATTCTTTCCTGCACTTTAACTCCAGATGAAAAGGAAAGAGTTTGATTGGCAGCCCAGGCACATGCTGATGACGTCCACTGCACAGATCTCACTCTCCTGGTGGGATCTGTGGCTGTCCATGTGAGGACCCACATTGGGACTATCAGGACCCTGTCAGGCTAGCCACCCAAAATTATATGCTCACCTACCTCCTTGCGGGCTTACAGACTGCTTCCTACAGGGCAGTCAATTTTGACAAACTTAGAGAAATTATCCAACACCCAACTGAAAACCCCGTTGACTTCTTAGGGCACCTTACTGAACCTTAACCCACTATACTAAGCTAGACCCATCTTCCAAGGATGGAATAATTATTCTCAACTCTCATTTTATTTCCCAATCCTTCCCTGATATTCAAAGAAAACTTAAACAGGCAGAGGGTGGCCCTCAAACCCCCCAGGGAGAACTTGTGAAAATGGCATTTAAGGTATTTAATAACTGAAACAAGGCTTGAGACCAGGGAAAGCCCAGCTCTCGATGTCTGCCCTGAGGTCACCTCCTCCAACTTTGAGACGGCCGAACAACAATGCACACCTCCAGGGGCCTGCCTCAAGTGCAACCAGATGGGACACTGGCCAAAACACTGCCTTTCACCTCACCTGCCACGATGTGGCCAGAGTGAACACTGGAAGGATGACTGCCCCTCTTTGTCTCTGCAAGGTAGGTCAGTCTCCTATTCCCACTCTCAACAGAGTGAAGGCCTCACAGACCTCTTGGGCCTGGCAGCAGAAGACTGATGTGGCCCTGGGACCTCAGCCCCCTTTAAGATCAACTCAGAGGAACCCAGGGTAACCATCCAAGTAGCAGGTAGGCCTCAATCACCTACTTGGTGCTACCTGACTTTTCAGGTAAGCTTTATCCTTCACATATCTCCATCGTGGGGGTTGACGGTCTCATCCACCAGCCAAAAAGGAAAGACAGTTTTATTTAAATAAGACAGTTTTATTTAAATTTAACATTCTTATAAAAGTTAATTTTAAAATACAAGTTACAAAGTAAACAACTGGAAAGGATATAGATGAATAAACTTCAAAATATGATAAGGTTAAAGTTGACTATAATTTAAAGTTGCCTAAAAGATTTTTAAGATCATGTCAAACTAAAATCAAATTCTCTATGTCTATAACATAACAAGTTTATCTTAATATTGTTCTGCTCTGAGTAACATCTACAAAAAGACTGTTGTAGGGACAGATTTTATCAAAGAAATTATTTGTGTTTTCTACTGATCTTGTCGAGCTTTAAGTATACTAAATCAGAGTTCATTTACATATTTGCTCATGTGTCTTAAATGACTACCTTGTAACAGTATTGTGTCTATACTTTATCTAAATATGGTAAAAACATTTACAAAGTTAAAAATGTAAATTTATATAAAATAATGAGCTAAAGCTCTCTTTTATCCATAAGTGTTACATTTAACCTGCATTCTGACAGTCAGCCCAGTTTGCCTTTAAAGATTCCACAAACCCTTCACAGCAACTAACCTGGACAGTTTTGCCACAGGAGTTTAAAGACAGCCCTCATCTTTGTGGACAGACCCTAACCAGAGACTTATTAGATTGACACTACCCAGAGGCCACCCTTCTTCAATGCAGAGCCACAGAGCCCCTTATCTGCAGGCAACTGAGTCCTTTTTAAAACTTTCTGGCCTCCAGGGATACAAAGTCTCTAAGGAGAAGGCTCAATTTTGTCTCCCATAGGTCACCTACCTAAGTGTGTTCTTAAAGGGACAAACTTCCCAAAGCCCTTCCTTCTTGAGCCCCTTTGAAATAATGTATGGCCACCCATTTCTCTTAGCAAACTTGCTTCCAACAGACCCTGCTCCTTTGGCTGACTATCTATCTTATCTTAACCTCCTCCAGGAACTTCTCAGAGAGCATGCAGACCAGATCCTGCCCCAACCCATAACAACTTCTGTTAAACCATGGGTTCTTGTTCTCCCCAAGGATCTTCGACCCTCTCCATTGGGACTGGCCCTCATCTGGTCATCCTCACAACACCCACTGCTGTCAAAGCTCAATGAGACCCCCCAGTGGCAGCACCTTTCAAGGATAAAACATTGCCCACCAACTTCAGACTCTTCCACTACAGCAAAGGATGAGCACTCGTGTGTACTGCTGGGCCCCAAGCAGCTATGCCTCCCCTGCAAACTCTCTCCCTCTTCCACTCCTACATAAGTTCTTAGTTCTCATCTGGCTCTTGATCTGCTTTCCCTTTACAGCCCAGAAATCCAGAAATGTGACCCATGCATGCGCATTGCACAGGCAGGAAGTATTGTTACTAAGACTTTACTGTTCCACACTTAATATTCCTGTGCAGGCTCTGTTATTGGGTCATGCACTCACAATCACACCATCTATCAAGTGTGCTCCCATGATAATCAATTTACCTGCTTCAACCCCACTTATTGCCCTGTGGAGCAGTGGTGTGAATTCAGGAGTGGCCACCTCACTGGGAACATTGTTACTCGAACCCAGGTGTTCGATCCTAAAAAACCAGTGTCATTATTGTTTGATGCATGTGTGGCCATAGACAAACTATGTGGAGGTACAGGGTGTAGCTGTGGGGGCCTGGGTTGGGAAAGGACCTATACATCAAATGAAAAATATATGTGCTGGGGAGACAACTCCTGGCCATGTAATAATGAGGGTTATCATTTTTGTCCTTATTGGAGTTGTGTTTCATGGGTCACATGGCATGGGGCTACACACTTAGCCCTCCTTCAAAAAGACACTACTACCCATAACTGCAGTCAAGGCACCTGTAACCCTGTAAATTTCACTGTACTCAAGTCATCTGATTGGACACAGGGACAGATAATTAGCATAAGGATAGATGGCCAAGGCTTTGACCCTGGGACTCTGTTACACCTTAAGTTAACAACTGTTACCCATGAGAGTTCCCCATACCAGGTGTTCCACTCCATTTATGAGGAAATGCCAGATAAATTCCCCATTTCTGTTACAACTAAAAACTGGTTCCTCACACTGGCCGAATCTATAGCCCAGACACTAAATGTCACTTCATGCTATGTGTGCGGGGGAACCAACATGGGAGACCACTGGCCCTGGGAGGCAAGGGAGTTAGACCCACGAGTGCCATTCAATGAAAGTGCCTTCCCATGACACAGGACAGGCATCTGACTCCTTAAAACTTCCATTATTGGGAATTACTGCATCTCCCACCATGGAAAACAATTCTCTATCCTTGTCTAGGACAAAAGTTTTACAATGACACAGCACAAGAGACTCAGTGGTGGGGTAATCCAAATCATACAGAACCCCAGCCTCACCCACTGGCCAACTTTTCTAATCTCAAAACAGCATGGGACAATCTTACTGCAGATGTAAACTGGCAGGCTCCCAGGGGGCTGTATTGGATCTGTGGGAGGCAGGCCTATACAGTGTTGCCTAGAAACTGGTTTGGGTCTTGTGTGCTGGGCTCCATCAGACCATCCTTCTTCTTGCTCCACCTCAGACAAGGTGAAAACCTGGGAGTCCCCATATATGAACAAAGATTAAATAGAAAAAAATGGGGAAACTTGCAAATAGGCACTTAGAAGGATGACGAATGGCCTCCTGAGCAAATCATCCAATACTATGGTCCTGCCACCTGGGCAGAGGACAGGTCTTGGGGCTACTGCACCCCTATATATATGCTCAACCGCATCATCAGGCTGCAGGCTGCTGTTGAAATTACTACTAATGAGACTGCAAGAGCCCTCAATTTGCTGGCAAAACAAGGCACTAAGATGCACAATGCAATCTACCAAAACTGCTTGGCTTTGGACTATTTGCTAGCCTCTGAGGGAGGAGTTTGTGGAAAATTTAACCTGAGCAACTGCTGCCTGCAGATTGATGATGAAGGACAAGCCATAGAGGAGATCACTGAGGGAATGACAAAGCTTGCCCATGTCCCTGTCCAGGCTTGGAAAAGCTGAGATCCTAATAACTTGTTTGGAGGATGGTTTTCTACCATAGGTGAATTTAAAACACTGGTAGGGGCAGTGGGCCTAATTCTGGGAGCATGCACAATACTTCCCTGCTTCCTTCCCTTGGTTATATGATCTATTAGGTCCTCTATAGAGGCTACTGTCAAAAGAAAAACAGCTGCACATGTAATGATGCTATGGAAATACAAACCCTTAATCCAGGAAAATGCCCTTTAACCCTAGATGCCTCCAGGATCATTCAGGGAACTCAGCAGACAGACTTCCCACCAGATGCTACTACAACCTTCTCCCAACAATTAACCTTGTCTGCAAATGAAGCCTGAGAAAAACCATCAGCCTCCACTCCTGGGGACCCTACAAATTTCCAAATTCCAGCAAAACCCCCCTTAACAACACCCCCATTCAGCACGAAGCAGCTAGATTGATTGGTGTCCATAATACCAACAAAAGGCTGGATGTTAGGTCCGTGACATTCTTAGGGCAGGCAGAAGGTCCCAAGGCTAGCACTGAAACCAGACCTTCTGATTTATGACCACTTATTTCTCCCCTGCTTATTTCCCTGCCTGATTGTTTCTCAGCTTGCAAAACAACTCAGAAACTTCCAGTTACTCAACTAGCCAGGCATGTCGGCCTGTTCCATCTGGTGATCACAGATAATCAGACCAGAGACTCTCTCCCTCCCCCTTGGCTTGGCCCTCCTATAAAGCACACTACCCAATTCAGCCAAGCTGCTTCACTCTGAACCCAAAAGAGTGACAGCCCTGTGTTCTGGTTCCTAATAAATATTTCTTTTCCACACGTGGCATGGTCTTTATTCAGCAGTACCTTACACTAATACGTTAAAGCAGTAGAGGGATCATGCTGGAAGTGCAGACTAAAATGTGGGTGGTTAGTTACAGAAATTCATTCAATCTGTATACATGCAGCTGTGAGTTGATATATTTCAAGAGGCCAATTTGGAAAAAAACAATCTAAAGGATTAAAAATGTACCAACCCTATGGAATTATCCAGAATTTCTAATTATTTTAAGTAAACAAGGAGGAACAAAGTTTAGCAATCAAAAATTTAGAAACAATCTAAATATCTAATTTAAAGGATTAATGTAGTCAATTATGGCATATGCATAAACTGAAATGCTATCAGCTAGAAAATATATTTACAGGTATGGAAAATTGTTCTCTATATGAGGTAGGCTAAGATTAGGGAAAGTTGGGGACTCAGAAAAATATTATATTTTAGATTAACAATGCTTCAGCTTGTTATGTGCTGGTTTGAAGTATTGAGGGCTGTGTCCAGGGTCCTTGCCTTTACAGCCAGAGAACAGGCTGGTGAGGCAGCTGTTTGACTTGTGAGCCAAAGCTGGTATACGAAGTAGGGTTTATCAGAGAGAAAGGAAAGGCTGCAGCTAGAGCACTGCAGCGGAGCCCAGAAACCGGTAGCTAACTGCTCAGGTGAAGGCTGGGGTTTTTATGGACGTTCTAACTCTGGGTTAGGTGGGCTCTTTTCATTGGCCGTGGGTTTGTGGGCTTTCTCAGGTGAACTGGTTTGTTTTGCCTTTTTTGGGGGGAGGGGAAACAATCTTGAGAGCATTTTGCTCATCAGCCCTGTGGCAGATCTCTCAGACCCTGCATCTCCTCTTTAGGATGCAGAAATGCAGACTTACAACTCCTTCTCAGGATGCAGGAATGATAGTTCTCTCCATGGGGGGATGGGATACTCACTTATCTGCCTTAGGCCTCCAGACCCAGCAAGCTCAGGAAACCCCCGTCACCTGGCTGAGAACCCACCCATGCCCCTCCCCCCTCGTTGATTACTGGATAAGAATTACCTGGTTCCTCTTTTCCCACAGGTTAGTGTAGGTTTTGAAAGTACCTGAAGAGCAAAAGCACGTTCTCTTGGCCTCTGGCTTCCACCTGGGCCCCACCATGCTCTCCTTTGTATTTCCCTTCCCTAACTTTTAATAAAACTCTATTACACCCACATGTCCTGTCATGGATTCTTCTATGCAGGACAAAGAATTTGGAAGTCTTCTGATCACAGACTGCATGAGCACTGTTAACATATATATTTCAAAAGCTAAAAATATTAACAAAGTAAAATACATTTCAAAAAGCCTGAAGAAAGAATTTTGAGTGCTTCCAAAATAAAGAAATGACCAGTGTTTGAGGAGACAGATATGTTTACCCTGATGTGAGCGTTGCATGCATATTGAAACACCACATGGTACCTTGTAAATATGTACAATTTTTGCTTTTAATATCAGTTAAATATAAATTTATATAAAAAATGAAAAAAATAAATAGTTGGGCCAGCAGAGTGGTTCAAGTGGTTGAGCACCTGCCTAGCAAGCATGAGGCCCTAAGTTCAAACCCCAGTACCAACCACCAAAAAATAAAATAAAGAAAAAATTATACAGTTATTTCTCAGAATCTGCAGGGAATTGGTTCAAAGACCTCACAGTTACCCAAACACAGACACTCAAGACTCTTATACAAAATGGTGGAGTATTTCAAACTCAGAAACTGTAAAAGCCACAGGAGTTTATTTGAGGCCTTAGGAATTGAATTGAAAGGCACAGGTTTGGATAGCTATGAATCAGTTTTCCAAGAAAGAGAGAGAGAACTTGGGAGCTTAAGTGGGTAAACAGAACCCTTCGTAATAGAACTCTTTTGAAATTGGAAAAGAACAGATGTTATATGACAGGAATTATGCAACCAATAGAAGGTAAATAAAAGAACACATATACTTAGTAGCAATGTCCAAAAAACAAGACTCTGGTGACCTCTTGGTACATCTCAAGTCTCTGAGTACAATGTACTTGTCTATTCATATACCTGCAGTCAAATGTAAGCAAAGTTTACATTCCCAGGTAGCAGCTGCAATCCTGCAAAGTCCTCCTCTGATGGCCCCCAATACTCCTTCTGAAAGGCTCTTTCAATGATGTTTTCATCATAATTTTCCCACATAAAACCTACAATCTCCTCCCATGTACTTTAAATCATCTCTAGATTACTAATATTACCTAATACAATGTTTGCTAAGCAGGCGCTCTACCACTTGAGCCACTCTGCTAGCCCTTACCTAATACAATGTAAAAGCTATTTAAACAGTTGTTACACTAGTGTTTAGAGCATAATGACAAGAAAAAAAAACAGTCTGTATTTGTTCAGTACAATTGTTTTGGAATATTTTTTATCCACAGTTGGCTGGATATAGAGGGCCAACCATATAGCATAAAGGCTCACTCTGTGTATTTATTTTAGTGTGCTAACAATGGCAAATGTTTATTGAGATTCGCTTTACACCAGAAGCTCTTTACAGCATTTTAAATGTAACTCATTAAAGCTTACATTCCATAAATTAGACACTACAAATAATTTCCAGTTTGCCCTCAGGAAAACTGAGGCACAGCAACTTGGACCACAGTCAGAGTCATATGCTTAGCCACATGGGAAAATGCATCCTATGTGCGAGAAACCTAGAAACAAAATGGAGTTAGGTTTCTGAATGGTGACTGGGGGAACATGTGTCCCTGTATGGGGGAGACTCAAGAAAGTAGGTGCAAGAAGTCCATGCTTGTGTTGTAATGGTTCAGCTCTGAGAGCTTCATATGGGAAACTGAAGTCAAGGATAAAAGATAAATTTAATGAACCACCTCATTATCTCAAAGATGATTTAATTTAATCACAAAAGATGGCATGAAGCATTCAGATTTTTAATAAACAACAAACATACAAGTGTTTATAAAGTTGAATTTGCGATGCACTACTTATTTGTTTAATAAGTAATTTTTGTCTATCATTATTGCTTGAGATGTCTTTTGAAAGTGTGCTCTCCTTATGCACTTAAAATTTAAAATATTCAAATAAAATAATAAATGAGGCTCTTTATTATAGAATGGAACAAAGTGCAAAAAATCCCAATGTTCATTTTTACATATTGAATAGTTGTGTAGGAAAAAATTGGTCCTGTTTTATAACTTTTCTTGGATATGCATTCAAAACCACTTCCATTATTCATCATTTTACATTGTTTTTGAACAATCATTTCACCCACACTATTTGCCATAATTGTCACCAAATGACTGTTTTCAGAAGTTCAAACCTACTGACAAATGATGATTTGTCAGCATGGAGGATATTTGAATAAATGGACCCAGCTTTGTAAGACTCAAAGAAATATTCCCATAACACATTTAATAACTTCAACATTGCTGGAATAAGCTGGCTTCTGAGAAATTCCAACATTTTGGGTCAAAAACAAATGTCATATTATTTTATTATCATGTATGCACTTCATGATTATCTGTACATATAGCGTAAATTTGGCTATATTTATTTACACATACTTGAATTGTATCTCAGGGCACAGCTCTAAAAGTACAATAAACACAGTTTTCCTGTTCAGTGCATAATGGCCTGGGGCCTTGAGCAAACTAAAATAAACTACACTAATTTTTCAGTTGTATGTCAAATCCTTAAATCCAACACATAAATATTCCAAAGCAGTAAGCTGATGTCTGAGGGAAGGCACAATCAGATTACTCCTCTCCTTTGAGGGTACAGGGACCGTGGTTCTTGACCTTCTGTACTGAAAGGCTCCTTTTCATCTGGTTTCAATTCTCTTGTTTGTGCACCTTGCCGTATTTATTATTGAATTCCTGATTTCTTCTTCTTGTTTCATGTTCCATGTTCCAATGATTTATGAGAAATTGCTGATCTAGATGTTATCTTTGGCATCCAGAGAGTACACAGAGCCCCTTAAGAATTCTGGGAGAACAAGTGTGATTTGAGCTGCACGATATCCAGGCTGAACAGATGTCCATCAATGCATGAAAAAATGCCAGCTGAATATGCTGTAATAAGATAGATTTTTCTTTTAAACACAGCAGCAGCAAAGATATATTCAAAAATCACATATATTTTTCCCTACTTGGTACAATCCTTTGAAGAGAAATCTGCTCAAAGGTAGATGCTTTCCTTTGTTTAACTAAACATGATATAGCATATCTTCTGCATCCAGAAATTTGTCTTTTTTGATTGGCTAAAAAATGAAATATGGTAATTTCAGTTATTTCTTTTTTTTGAGATGGAGCCTTTCTATGTTGCCCAGGCTTGTTTCAAACTCCTGGGCTGAAGTAAGCCTTCTGCCTGAGCTTCTTGAGTTGCTAAGAGTTGAAGCACAGCCAACTAGCTGGCTCAGTTAATTTTTAAACATCTCTATGAAGATAATTTACAAATGTGTAGGAAAGGGCTTTTTAAAATGGTGACCAGTTTTCTCTTGTGAAAAATACTTAGCAGCCAAATGTGTTTGAAGAAAGTCATCTAATTAGATACATTTTAGAGGTTAATCAAAATGATTAGGGAATTTTCCCTGAACCTCCTCCTCTCCACTAGAGGGGGTTAAACACACTCCAGAAAACATTGCTCTGGCTGAGTTGTTTCTTTTTATGCAGGTCCCTCTGTGATTAAACTCACCAAAACAGTATGGCAAACATTCTAAAGTACACATGTGTACAGATCCTTTGGTGGGTTGGTGTTTTTGTAATATTGTAACTTTTCCCACAGAATTTAATAATTTTTTTTTCTATTTTTTGTTTTTTGCTGTGCTGGTGATTGGACTTCGGGGCTTACACAGGCCAAGCCAGAGTTCTGCTATTGAGCTATAGCCCAGCCAGAATATAACAATTTTAAAGAGTGATACATGTCTATTTAACACATCCTACTTATTTAAAGTTACAGTCTTCATTCGTTTTTATCTTATTTTTCAGAGTTAATTCAGAAAAGCAACACACAGAATAAAAGTAACGTGTAAAGAAGTCAAGAAACACTGAAATAAACTGCACTTGCAATAGAAGGTTTATAATAGTAAAAGGAGAAAAGATGTCCCATTTTTATGATGTTCACAATATTAAGGAAGACAATAGATTCTGCCCTCTGCTCTGTCCCACACATCTATCAGCTATCATAGAACACCTGACCAAGACCTTTCTAAATACTCAAAGAAATTTAACAAGGAAGCAAATAGTTAAAAATGATTTTAATAATCAAATGTTTGTTTCTGAAGTTCTAAACATTTAAATTCTATGGTACTTATGAAATAGTCAAAGTGACTAGACTTCTATAAATTTCAAAGTTGTTTTTTTTTTATTTTGGTGGTACTGGGGTTTGAACCCAGGGCCTTCTGCTAGCTAGGCAAGCGTTGTACCACTTGAGCCATGCCCCAAGCCCTTTTTGCTTTTGTTATTGTTTTGAATAGCATCTCATTTTCATGCCAGGGCGAGCCCTGGACCACCATCCTTCTGTTTGCTTTTCCCATGTCACTGGGGTGACAGGCATATGCCACTTATGCCCAGCTCTTATTATTTGAGATGGGATCTTGTGAACTTTTTCCATAGGCTGGCCTTGAACTATGATTCTACAGATGTCTACCTTCCTAATAGCTAGATTTATAGGCATGAACCACTGTGCCTGACTTCCAGATTTTTAAAGGACATATATACTTTAATCTTGGCTCAGGAAAATCTTTGATTTTCAGGATTGTCTTTTATAGAGCTCACCAATTTCATTTCTGAAATTTATTGTTAAACCTTTCAGATCACAAAATGATTATTTCTAGATGGTGAAATGAAGTATGATTCTCATTTTCTTCCTTATGCTTTCCTGTTTCTATGTTTTCATAGTATTTGTTACTTTCATAATTGGAGAAAAGGAAATTGAAAAAAAATTCTGGGCTACCAGATACACACAGAAGTGCAATGCATAAGTGAATGGGACAGTGATGAAGAAACAACATTTTTGTTTGTTTTTGAATATATAGGAGTTGCTCAGGGCCTCATGTTTCCTAGGCAGGTGCTCTGCCAATTGATCTACAGTGCCAGCCCTTTTTGCTTTGCTTATTTTGGAGATAGGGGCTTGCTTTTTGCCCCAGGTGGCCTGGATCTTGATCCTCTTATTTATACTGCTCTTGTAGCTGGGATGACAGGTGTGCACCACCATGCCTAGATTTTCTATTGGTTGAGATGGAGTCTCACAAACTGTTTGCCTGAGCTGGCCTATAGCTGAGATACTCTGGATCTTCACCTCCTGAGCAGTTAGGATGACAGCTGTAAGCCAATACCCCTGGCCAGCGACAGGTTTTTATAAGGATAACTTCTTATCTGCTCTACATTCTGGGATTCAGAAACTTCGCCATAAATGTATTCATCTAAGGTTCATTACCTAAGTGTCTTTTCCAAGAATTGTATACAAAGTTTAAGAAGAACCAACTAAGATATGATTGATAAAATTAATAAACATTCTGAAAACACAAGAATAATATAAAAAATATACAAATAAAACTGTATTACCTTCACACTGTTCTCCCTGGGATTCTGGAAAAACTGTTAACCATAAATAATTAGAGAAGTTACAGGAGAAGTCTAGATTCTTGTATTCCCTTACAACCTATTCAGGTATCATACATTTGCCACCTCTCTGTGCCCCACAAAGGACCATATCACATGCCACCCTGAGTCCTCACTGTAGGGTTTGAGTTCTTTATACTGTGCTAGTATTCTTAGTTTTTCTGTCTCCAATTGTTCAAATCTCGACTCTAAGAAACAATGTCTTCTTTAACTATATTGTTAGTTGTCAGTGACTTCAGTTTCTAATTGCTGTATCACAGACCATTGGTGTCATAACACTGTTCATTACAAGTGTCCTCTGTTATTCCCTGTTATAAAATATCTTCTCTCACAGACAATGTGTGAAGAGGGTTGTTAGACCCTCTAGACTTAGGGACTGCACTGTTTTCATTTATAACGAAGATAGGAGTTGTTACCTCGCCCTTGTAGGCTAACTCTGTGGTTAGCCCAGGGCCAGTAAGAATTTAGACCTCTGCCTTGTTTTAGAGAAGAAATTAAGTCATTTTCAGCATTTTAAGATTTTTTTAAAATAGATTTTACTAAACATTTCAAAGGGGAAGTAGAAGCTTTCTTAGATCTCAACAACTTCCACAGACATTCTAATCAGAGCAGACTTTCCTTTCCCACTCTAGCTTTTTGCCCCCTGGAGTTTTCCTTTCACCCTTCATCCTCCATGGAGACTCCAGTCCCAGTGGTTCTTTTCTTCTTCCAATCTCTCTCACTTCCAGCCTGCATGTTTAAATGCCCAGTGGTCAGCAAATTAAAAGCCTTCTTTAAGAAAGTGTATGTTGGGCTGGGATGTATCTCCTGTGTGGGGCCCTGGGTTCAATCCCAGAACCAAAAAAGAAATAACATGCTGGGCACCGAAGGCTCATGCCTGTAATCCTAGCTGCTCAGGAGGCAGAGATATGGAGGATCTCAGTTCGAGAGACTCTATCTTGAAAACACCCATCACAAAAAAAGGGCTGGCAACCCCGCTTAAGGTGTAGGCCCTGGGTTCAAGCCCCAGTACTGCCATAAAAAAGAAAGTATGTGTGTAGGGAAGTGTCAATAACAACTTACTTTCTTCTGTCACATTCACACTACTGCTCACAACAAGCTTCTGTGGTAAGTTTCATCATCCTGGTTTGCACTGAGGAAAATCCAGAATACAAGCTCTCCCCAGAGCTTCAAACACTGTGCAGGCTCTATTTCCTTTTACAATTATGAGATGTCTGTATAACCCCCATGCAAGTGAGTGTGCAATGCCCAAACATCAAAATCTATAACAGGTTCTTAGAAATAACTTTTGCTAAGAGGTACTGACTCCTTTCTTGGGCCCACAAGTTAACTAAAAGCAGGAGAAAATCATGCTTCCCTGCCTCTATTTTGCACGTCTTCTTTGCTGAGTCTCACCCTCTGTCACCCTGGATATCAGAATTACAGAACTGACATCTTTACGACAAGGGACCTCAACTATTCCCAAGGAATAGCAAAGCCTCACAGAATAGTCTACGAAATGGGGATGATTACCTAATGATGGTGAGGCTGCACCCTGGAGTAGGAGTAATCATCTCATGGGAAACAGACTGCTCAAGTTCTTAACAGTGATCACAAATTCTCTGCAGCCCCTTGCAGACCCAGATCTGAGATAATGATCAACCAGTCCACACTTTGCCCCTGACTGCTTAATTATGCATTCCACTCTCCCCTGCCCTAATTCTTCCTCAATTTAAGACCTAAAGCTCACATCAGTTCCTTAAGGATGAGCTGAAATGCTTTCTGCTCTTTTCCCACACATGGCTAGTGCATTAACAAATCTCCTTTCTCTGACCCTCACTACTATTCATCTCTTTAATTGGCATATTGGAGTGAGTGGTTCAACCTGAACAGGTTGGAATTGGGGGTGAGAGGGCTCTGGCCTAGGACTCAGGTTACAACTTCAGGCAGCTTTATATAAGGAATGATCTTCTAAAGCAAGACAGAAAATTGCCACAGTATTGCGAGGGACAAACTCTCAAAGTCAACTCAACTTTGGAATTTGCCTCTTTAAAAAAAAAAAAAAAAGCTAGGACAACCTATCCTACCTATCAGTTTCACCCCAAAAGAAGAAGCAATTTCAGCATCGGCCACGTGTTTTTAACCTCAAGCTAAAATAAGAGTTTTGAACCCAAGACCCAAACTCCTGGGATTCCACATTTCAGGTCTGACCACTTACTCTTATACACCAAATATGGAGACTTGGTGAAGGACACAGAAAGGAGACTTATTACCCAGCCTAGGATATGCTATGGAAAGAGGCAGAGTAAGCACTCAGCTCATCTTCAGCGATCTTTGGAGTACAGGCATGAGTTTAAGCTATAAATAGACAACAAATTAGGGTAGGGGACAAAAGGTATGCATAGTTAAACAGATCTAGTCACAGGCATGGCCTGGTTGGTCATCTCAGTCCTTATTCTTAGAGGGTTCCAGAAAAGTTGTTACTGCTGTCTTCACTTGAGGACAGCCATATGGTTCCCACAGGATGATCACTCCTGCTCCAGGGTATAGCCTCATCATCAGTAGGTAACTGTCCTCTTCTGGAGGATAGTCTGTCTTGCAAGGTACCATTGTCCCTTAGGGGTAGTTTTAAGTCCCTTGTCATGAAGAGGTTATCTATCATTCCTGTCCTTTTTTGATTTTAATGTAGCTGCAGGAGAGAATGGCTCAGAGCAAAGGACAATAAGTACAAAAGAAGTAGCAAGCTTTTTTCCTGTTTTTAGTTAATTCTTGGGCCCAAGTAAGGGGTCAGCACTTTTCAGCAAAAGTGGTCTAAGCATCTCTTATACAACATTTGTAAAGATACATGCAGTAACAAATACATTGTGTAGTGGGACCAAAGAAGTAGATTCTGTTGGGCCCCAACTAGGAAAAAAAATAACAGATGTGGGGCCCCGTTTAAAAAATAGCAGGGACATCGTCATTTCAGGCTCAGGCTCCTTTGTTCCTTAGCACTGACCTGAGCACAACCTCTCCCCTGGGATGCACCATAACCTGAGCATGAACCCTCCTCTGGAATGCACCACCTCAGCCCTGATCCAATCATAATTGAGCAAAGCAGGCCTTTGCCCAAGGTGACCAAAAAAAGGAATAACTCTGGCCACACTCCTGATTGATAGAACAATAATGTCGCCATTTTGTGAATCAGCCAAAATGGCAGCCCCGCCCTTAAACAAATTCCCGCGCTCTAAGACAGCCCCACCCCTACCAGAGACTACAGCACCTGTACTAACTTCCTTACCCTCCCCCCTCTATAAAAGCCACTGCTTGCCCAGGCTCTGGGCTGCGCCATCTTTTCCCTGGCCAGCCTGGCATTTTGGGCCTGCCATTAAACCTTGCTCTATGGACGTGAGTTTTCTCGTGAGCTTTCTTTGAGAGTGACGTTTTTCCTAACACCGATGACCAAGACACAATGGAGTAAAAACCAATTCCAATATGCCAAGACCCCCTCACCTGAATAACATCCAATCTGTTTACCCCTAGAGTGGGAAGTCCTGCCTCCTGCCCTTCCCCAATAAAAACCCTGCCGGGGTGAGGCTCAGGACTCTGTGCAGATCCCGCTGTGTCAGTGAGGTTGGAGAGCCCGAGCTTAAGCCCGAATAAAGGCTCTTTGTTTTTGCATGTGACTTCGGACTCCTGAGCGGTCTTTTGGTGTCTCGCGATCTGGGTACAACAGATTCCATACTTTAAAATCTGCATTTGAGAATTTAAAAAAGAGAGAATGAAAGAAATCCACATTTAGATTATTAGTGCTTAACAAAGAAGGGAACTTTGACTTCCTTCAGTTATGAACAGGGAAGTTGTAAAAAGATAACAATGAATGACTCTGAGTGAAGGAAAAGTGAGGGCCATGACCAGTTTTATGAAGATACTGTAAAAATGAGCTATGTTGCAAAATTTCAGTGTCTTCCCTTTCACCACGCTCCCAGCTTTGACCTACATCCCTGCACATAACCAAAAAGAGCTTCCTTTTTCTTGTTTTTAAACAGAGGAAACAAAGGTAATGTTGGGTCTGGAGACCTAAGGCAGATGAGTGAGCATCCCATCCCCCGTGGAGAGCAATATCATTCCTGCATCCTGAGGAGATGGAGGCCTGCATTCCTGCATCCTAAGGGAGAGATACAGATCTGCCACAGGGCTGATGAGCAAAATGCTCTCAAGATTGTTCCCCTCCCCCAATAAAGGTGCAAACCAAACCAGTTCACCTGAGAAAGCCCGTGAATCCATGGCCAATGAGAAAAACCCCCAACCCAGAGTTAAAACGTCCATAAAAACCCCAGCCTTCATCTGTGCAGCAAGCCACCAGTTTCCAGGCTCCGCTGCACTTCTGTAGCTGTAGCCTTTCCTTTCTCTCTAATAAATCCCACTTTACATACCAGCTGTGGCTTATCATTCAGCTGCGTCACGAGCCAGTTCTCTGGCCTGTGAAAGCAAGGGCCCTTGACACCGGCATGTAACAGTAACAAAGGAAAATCTAAGTATAGCACAGGTGACAAAGAAAAATCTAGTTACAGAAAGAGAGATGGCCTATGATCTTTGCAAAAGAAAAGTGCTAGAGAGGAGTTGTAAGTGAAGGCACCTAGAGAGCTTTCCAAATGAGACTGACTACCTATGTTTCCTACTCACACCAAGGCAGGCAAGGAGAAGGGAAAGGAGAAATCACAATGGGACTCTCCTTCCTGTCTCAGCCCAATGCTATCCTGTGCAGTTGTAAATTTCTTTTCAATTATAAATCTTAGCTATTGTAGAGTCCTCTTCAACTATAAATTATTTGCAGTTGTAAGTTTGCCAAAAGGAAGCCTTGGGGGAATTTCATCCTAGGTTATCTGTCAGGTAAAAGCCCTCTGCTTAAAACATGAATATTGGTCACACCTTATAAGCAAAATTAAAATACCTGAGAGTTAGCCTAAGTGCATGTGCAGAGAGTCCCTGTTGTATGACAAGACCTTGTCAATCAAACCTGTCAATCACCTTAGCCCATTCTGCAAAGATCACCCAGATTTTTCCTGCCCCTTCAATATGTAAAGGCCCTTTAAAAGACAGATCAGTGCTTCTATGCCATCTGCCAGGAGCTTTCTCTTGTAGTACCTTCCCTTCACCCTCAAATCACTTTCACTACATTTACATATCCTGCCTGAATTCTTCTCTGAAGGGATGCAAATGCCTAAAGAGCTTCTGATCAAGAGTCTTCAGAGACCATCCACCAGTAACAACCTTAGATTAGGAAAGAGGCCACTCTCCCACCTGCAGCTGGATTGTAAGAAGTGTATCAGTCAGTATGGCTAGATTTTGCTGCAGAAATAAAGAACTTAAACAAAAAATCTCAGGGGTTTAGAATAACAAATTTCCTGTTCATGTTTACATATCCATCACAGATTAGCAAGGCTGTTCTGCTCACTATAATCTCTCAGGGACCCTACTAAAGGAATCTCCATCACAACATGGGCTTCCACAATCACCCAGGCACAAAAAGGGAAAGTGGCAAAATGTGCCAGCTTTTAAAGTTGCCACTCAAACAGAACAACTGTCACTTTCCTCATCCCTTTCATTAACCAAAGATCATCATATGCCACAGTTAACAGCAAAGGGAATTGGGAATGTGCAGACCCCCCCACAGGGGGGTCTACAGATGCATATTTCCTGGGTTTTATTCTATTTCTTCCATAAATTTTAACTCTGCTATGGAAAGGGGAGAGAGAATGAGAGTGGCTCTTTCTCCAGTTATGGCCAAAACAGTAAGTCAATCCATATTCCATTATATATTTTTTTGCCATTTTTCTCTCAATGTGGATAAGTAAGTGAACCCAGAACCAGGCCTTTGACTGAGGCCTCTGGTAACATAAAGAATCATCAAAAGCTCTTACAAAAGAGATGACTCTATTTAGGAGCCTGACAATCACAAGCAGAACTCACTTCTGTATACTGTTGATGAGAATATAATCTGGCACAATCCTTTTGGAAGAAAATGGGGCAATATGTATCCAGAGCCTTAAATTATTTCTCTTTCTTTTAACTGTTGGAACAGCAACTCAACTGTTGGAAATCTATCCTAAAGAATTCCAAATATTGAAAAGCAAAATATGCTCATTGCTATACTGTTTGTGGTACTAAATAATTGAAAAGAAGCTAAATGTCCAACAACAAATGAACTATTTAAACAAATTATGATAAATCCACATGAGATATCTATTAAAACTGTAGTATGTAACTGTTAGGAAAAACACTGCTCTCAAAGAAAGCTCATGAGAGAAGTCTTACGTCCACAAAGCAAAGTTTAATGGCAGGCCCAAACTGCCAGGCTGGCCAGGGAAAAGATGGCACAGCCCCGAGTCTGGGCGAGCGGTGGCTTTTATAGAAGGGGGAGGGTAAGGAAGTTAGTACAGGTGCAGTAGTCTTTGGTGGGGGTGGGGCTGTCTTAGAGCATGGGAATTTGTTTAAGGGTGGGGTTGCCATTTTGGCTGATTCACAAAATGGAGACATTATTGTTCTATCATTCCCCCATTTTTTCTTTAATAATGATGAGGGTAGGGGCTGAGGATCAGGAATTGGGGAGAAGCATCAATCTCTTTAACTGTTTCCTGCTGGCAGGAGGCATTGTATGGGGTGAGATCCTCAGTCTCATGTGGTGTCCTGGATGGGGCCTTCACAGTAGTTTTCTGGGCAGTTTTGGAGAGGTTGGTATCCCTGGAGGAACAACTGGTTAAATTTTTGATTAACAATAGCAGACATGTAATATGATACAAGGGAGGAAGCTTAAGAATAGGAGAGCAAGAAGAAACAGGCATTAGGATGGGCATTGGCCAGGAGAACCAGTGTGAAACTTGTTCCCTAGATAATTTCAAGACTCCTCCAATTCCCTTCTCCATTTTCTAATTGTTTCTTGAGAGGTGCCACCATTGGGGGAACCCATTGAGCTTGACAGCAGTGGGTGTCATGAGAATGACCAGATGAGGGCTGGTCCATTGAAGTCCCAATGGAGAGGGTAGAAGATCCTTTTGGAGAACAAGATGCCCTGGTTTAACAGAAATTGTTATAGGGTGGGGCAGGATCTGGTTTGCATGCTTTCTGAGAAGTTCCCTGAGAACTCTGCCAGAGGAGCAGAGTCTGTTGGAGGCAAGTTTTCTAAGAGAAATGGGTGGCCATACATTATCTAAGACCCAAATAGGAATATTAGGAGGAGCATAAAAAGGTGTCTGTTCAGGGACTACATACCTAGGGATCTAAATTCTGCAAAATCCTATAACTGCCAGGAAAGCTGTAAGCTGTCTTATGGTATGGGGGTTGGGAAACGGAAGATTGGGTTGATGTATTTATGACTCAGGGAGTGAGTCTGTCCCTTTAAGGCCACACCTAGGTAGGTGACCTGTGGGAGTCAGGGGCTGTCAGGATTTAAGTGTAACACTCTTGGGTAAAAGAGAGCTTTAGCTCATTATTTTATATAAATTGACACTTTTGACCTTTTAAATGTTTGTACCATATTTAGATAAAGTATAACATAACACTGTTACAAGGTGGCCATTTAAGACACATAAGCAAATATGTAAATGAACTCTGATTTAGTAGTACTTAAAGCTTGACAAGATCAGCAGAAAACACAAATAATTTCTTGATAAAATCTTTCTCTGTAATGGTTTTTCGTAGATGTTACTCAGAGCAGAACAATACTAAGATAACCTTGTTATTTTATAGACATAGAGGATTTGATTTTAGTTTGGCATGACCCTAAAAATCTTTTAGGCAATTCTTAGATTATATTCAACTTTAACTTTATCACACACCAAAGTTTTTTATTATGCACTTTTAAAACTTACTTAGACCTTTATATAACATACTAAACCCTTTTATGGCTTGTTTTTATCCCTCCTATTTGAAACAATCTTTAGGATAAACCCTTTTTTAGAAAAATCCTTTCTTATCCAAAAACATTTATCTTTCCTTTAACTTTTCAAAAAATACATTTATTACCTATCTATATCCTTTCCAGTTGTTTACTTTGTAACTTGTATTTTAAAATTAACTTTTATAAGAATTTTAAATTTATTATAGGGGCTGAAGCAACTAATTAGTAGCCCTTATTGTTCATCCCTCAGGCTTGAGGGGATATTGTTTTCGGTGTGGAAACTGTGAGGGATTTTTGAGTTTTATTTGAATAGGGAGGGCCATCCTGGCTCACCCTACACTCATCTCATCAGTCCACACTGTGGAATCTATTTGTTCCTGAAGGAGGGGGCAGCAGAGATAGCTGCCTGGGGGGAGGAGAATTTGAGCTTTTAGTTGAGATAGTAAATCCTGTACCAGCAGGGACACTGGAGTTTCAGGTACTATGGGGAAAGAGTGACAGAAGAGGAGGTCTCCCCAGGAGCAGACCAGAGGCCAGATAAACTAGCGCTCTAGGGACTGGCCAGATTTGCCCTGAATGATAACTTTTGTCATTGGACCGGGACCAGGAGAAAAAGGTAAAACAGAGAAACGGGCTCCACTGTCTAGGAGGAAAATGACCTTTTGTTATTCTGCCATTATGGCTCCTCAACATTGATGCCAAGAAGTGGAGTGTGGACAGGAGGCTTGGACCCATCAATCTATAGGAGGTGGCACCTCGACTTCCATCTGGAGCACTTAGACCTCCAGTGGTTATCCTTGCAGAGAGGGCAGGGTCCTGGTTGGGGGGTGGTGCTGTCTCCCGGGCTGTCCCCCCTTAAGCATTCTCTGCAGAAGTGCCCCTTCTGTCCACCATGGTAGCAAGTTCAGGATACAGGCCCCAGTCAGGTGGGGCCCTCTCTGAGAGCAGAAATGAGGTCATGGTGTCTCTTATCTTTTTCTCTCCTGTTAGGAAGGTCCCAGACATACAGACATAGCCATAAATACAGACATGGCTAGCTGTATTACTTGGTTCAGTGACTTTTCCCTTCAGCCACAGTCCAAATTTTTTTATGAATATCTGGGGCTGACTGTTAAATTTATCTTTGAGGAGAACCTCTCTCACCTGTGACTCTACCGTGGTATGCTTTCTGATAGCGTCTTTAAGATGCTGTAGAAAGGTAAGAGGATTTTTTTTTTAGGTTATTGCTGTAAAGAAAAGTTGTTATTTTACATTGACACCTGACACTCTGGAGAGCAGGTCTCTGAACTGTTCTGGGCCTCAGTTTCCTCGCTTGAAGAGTGAGGGATCTGGTCTAGGTTAAACTACATTTTTCTACTATGAGATGGCTGAAGTGACATTAATGCCACTTACCTTCTTTACCATTTTTTTTTTTTTTAGTAATACTGGGGAATTGAACCCAGGGCTTTGCACATGCTGGGCAGACATTCTCCCATTGAGCTACTTCCTCAGCCCCAAATATTATTATTATTTTTTACTTTGGCTTTACTGGGCTTGAACTAAGGACTTTATGCTTGTAAAGTGGCACTCTACTGCTTGAGCCATATAATCATTTCCAACCTGAATGGCCTGGGCCAGAACCCATTGCTTTTCTAATGAGACAAGAATCTGGTCTAGTAGAAGCATAATAATATCCTTTCATGTCAGTTGAAAGGTTTGGATCACAGAGATAAAGGCTTAAGTGTATTTGTCTGGGCATCAGTACAGCTGTTTAGATGTTTTTAAATTTCTCTTAGATCTGATAACTGGAAGGGGACATAAGACTTGCCCTCTTCCTACCATTGCCTGTTGAAGAGGGAAGCTCTTGTTTAGAGGTTCTGAGTATTGGAGTGGCTTAGAAGGTTTACTTTTTTTTTACTTTTATAGAAAAGGTCTAATTGGAGTATGGTATTGTAATTTAAGGAACCCTGTGAAGGCCACTTCTCTTGGTCACCCAAGGCATACTGAGGCCAGGCCTCAGTACAAAGCTTCCAACATCTACTAGCCAGAAGACTGGAAGGTGCAGGTCCCATCTAGAAAGAACAAAACGTTAGGATCCTGTCTTTTAGCTAACAGTAGGCAGCCTCTTTAATAAAGGCTATCTTTTAAACAAAGAAATCATTTGTAAAGTTAGAGAAGGGCATTCAGAGGGCATTTCAGGCCAGGAACAGTGCCATATGGGACAACTAGTGTTAATATTTGGAGGGAAAAATTTATGCTGAGGCCAAAGGTATAGAAAATTCTAAATGAGAAGTTTAGAGACCACAGTAATGTCTATTTAGTTATTTCTGGAACTATAACCTTGAGCTAACAATTGGCTTACAAGGGCTGGATCTGATGCCCTGAGGTGTGAGGTGGGGCTAGGAGCAGGACTTGTGCAAGGCGCCACTCCCTCCACACACACCTGGGACAAATGACCCTGACTGCCTAGGCCTGATCCTGCAGCCTGTCACCCCTCCCCCCTTCCTGTGTACTCTGCGCACGTTTATTCTAGGGGAAGTGGCAGCAGGCCACAGCCATTGCCACGTGTGGCTGGCAGCCCAGGATGTACTGGGTCCTCTCTATGGATTTTCTTAGCTATGGCAGGCATTTTTGCTGTGTCCAGAAGCCGGCATCCTGTGCACAGGTGTGCCTGTTTGCTTTCCTTCCTCCCCTTGTGGAGTGGAGTTACAGCATGAGCGTGGCAGCTGCAGTTTTTTGTAAGTACTTTGGTAAAGCAGCTGATTCAAAGTTACTTTAGACTGAGAGGCCTGGCAAACTAGTTGGAATAACTTAAGTCATAAGGTACCATGCTACAAGTTTTTCATGGGAGGCAGGGTCCCAGTAAGCCCAAGGAGGGGAAGGCAAACAGAGACAAAGGACATGCGGTGAGACCATGGAGGAGGCAGAAAGGTGTGCTGACATCTTAGGTAAGGGACGGGAAGACAGAGCCTGGAGGCATGACACACACTTATGGGATTAGCCATCACCTGTGTCTCTAGGTTGATCCCATTGATTGGTATTGGCATGCTTTTAGCAAAACAAAACCTCCATTCTCCAGTCACCGAATAAATCTGGGGCTTGGTCTCAGCCCACAGGAAGGGAGCATGAGCTCTCCCAGAGCTGGCACCACCTTGAGGCCAGAATTGGCAAGGAGTGGCTTGCTTAACTCCATGACAGGGAAAGTTTTTCAGGAAAATAGGAGGAGATAGGAATGGTAAGCATTGCAAGAAGTCTGTTTACATGGGGAAGGAGGAGATTTGGGAGAGGAATTGGCTGATTTAGAAACTGGTTTACAGGATAATAGAATCTGTGCAGGGGAACAGAAAGTACAGAGGGAGGGTTTGATGCAGAGATAGGGAAAGGATTGGATGTAGGAAAGTTCCTTCCATTTACCAGCACGCTCACAGAGATTGCACAGATCTCTTAAAATATTGGGATTGAAAGTGCCATTAAGTGGCCATTTGGAGGCATTGTCCAATGGATATTGGGATCAGGCCTGATTACAGAGCTTTCGTGGCTTAAGATCAGGCGTTAGGCAGAGGGGCCCAAGGTTGGCCAGGAGACATCCCATTGGGGAGTCTGAAGGAATTTGGAAGGTCCAACACCCATGGTGAAGGCCTGAACTGAGGAGAGATATGGCGGGTGTCCCCGAAATATCAGGTCCTCAGGAGAGAGAGAGAGAAATGTGGAACACAACCCCCAGAAGGAACGTCTTGACCACGGAGGGGGGGTCCACAGTCCCAAGTGGGGAACCCAGTTCCTGGGACGAGAGCAAGCTGTGACCTAGCGCTAGGGTTTTCGAGGAAATGAGAGAGAGACCACAGCTCAGCATGCGAGGAGGACTCACCAAGGGAGAGTGGACCTTAAGGGAAGATTGGCCAGTGGTGGATGGCGGTTGGAGGCACGCTGGGATGGAGGAACTTCCCTGTGAGCTAGTGAGAGAGTGGCGTTTTTTAGATTGGGGGTCCCGGTAAAGCAGGGACAGCAAGGTCAGTGCCGGGAACTCAACCCAATCCCGTGTCTTGGCATCAAATGTTAGGAAAAACGCCGCTCTCAAAGAAAGCTCACGAGAAAAGTCTCATGTCCATAGAGCAAAGTT
Organism: Castor canadensis; assembly: GCF_047511655.1. Lineage (NCBI taxonomy): Eukaryota > Metazoa > Chordata > Mammalia > Rodentia > Castoridae > Castor > Castor canadensis. The sequence goes on along the minus strand of NC_133390.1, from coordinate 98,215,185 downwards.
TAATGGGAGGCCCAAACTGCCAGGCTGGCTGGGGAAAAGATGGTGCAGCCCCGAGTCTGGGCGAGCAGTGGCTTTTATAGAAGGGGGAGGGTAAGGAAGTTAGTACAGGTACAATAGTCTCTGGTGGGGGTGGGGCTGTCTTAGAGTGTGGGAATTTGTTTAAGGGCCAGGCTGCCATTTTGGCTGATTCACAAAATGGCGTGACATTATTGTTCTATCAGTAACTGGGTGCATGTGGCTCACACTTGTAATTCTAGTTACTTGGGAAGCTGACATTGGGAGAATCACAGTTCCAGGCTAGCCCAGCAAAAAAATTTGCAAGACCCCATCTTAAAAGAAGTAAGTTGGGTGTGATGGCACATGACTGTCACACCAGTGATGGTATGAAGTTTAAAATAGGAGGATCCCAGTCCAGCCTGGCCTAGGCAAAAAACAAGACCCTTTCTCGAAAATAAGAAGAGCAAAAAAAGGCTGGAGGCATGACACAAATGGTAGAATGCCTGCCTAGCAAAGATGAAGCCCTGAATTTAAACCCCAGTTGAGTTTGTTGGGAAAATTATTATGCTATTAACTTTAAAAGGATATAAAATTATTCACATCAAACTTGTGATCAAATTTGTGTCGAATATATCTATATTATATAATTTGTACATATGTTGACATTTGTTGTGAACAAAGCATTTCATACAATGGCACTAAACAAGACGTATTTCCCTTTTGGTATGATGCATATTACATAGGCACAACAGTGGATTATTATTCTTCCCTTTTTTTTGTGGTATTGAGGTTTAGACTCACGGCTTACACCTTGAGCCACTTCACCAGCCCTTTTTTATTTTGGTGGGTCTGCAAAACCATTTCTTCAGGCTAGCTTTGAACCATGAAATCCTCCTGATCTCTGCCTCCTGAGTAGCTAAGGTTACAGGCGTGAGCTACTGGCACCTGGCTGCTATTACTTCTTAATTACTGAGAGACCATACACACCTGAGGTTGCTAATATTGTTATCTTGACTGGATTGAGAATCACAAAGGAGATTAGTAAAGCACACCTCTGAGTGTGCCTGTAAGGCACTGCTATTGATTATCTAAGGGGGAAGATCCTCTCTGAATGTGGGTAGCACTGTCCCATAGCCTAGAAGCCCAGATGGCATAAAATGGGAAAAAGGAAAGGGCATACTCCTGACCAACATGGCTGCCGTGAGCTGCTTTGCCACACCTTTCCCACCATGATGGGATGAAACCTCTGAAATCAAATTCCAAAGAAATCCTTCATTCCCTAAGTTGTGTATGTCAGGTATTTTGTCATACTGATGAAGTTCGACTAGTACATTTCTTGATAACGTAATAAGATTATGAGTTGATTTTAGAAAGTTGGAAGAGACAAAATGTGTGTGTGTGTGTGAGAGAGAGATAGAGATGTCCTTGTGCAAGTAAAAGAAAAAAGAGAATATTAGGTAATTCACTTGCATAAACCCATTTTTCCAGCTCAAGTGGCAGAGTGCCTGCCTAGCAAATGCAAGGCCCTGAGTTCAAGCCCCAGTACAGCAAAAGACAAAAAAAATTTCAAAATTGTTAGCAGGAATTGGTTTGTTATAAACAGATATGTCAGGAAGAGACCTAACAGACACATTATAAAGACTGAGACTGTTCTGGAGTATAGTTCTTGGATGTATATAAGAATGAACATCTTATAGAGAGGTAATCCTTCTGTGTTGACCCTTTAATATAACAATGCATACAGGATTAAGGCTACCTTTTTTTTTGAATAATAATAATGTTTGGGAAGTGGTTATGAAGGGAATTGAGGTTATTTAACCTGGAAATAGAAATGTGAGGCGAAAAATCAATAGGTATTTACTAACTTAAAACCATATTTTTGAGAATGCTGGTGAACACTTCCTGTATTTTATATTGTCGTTAACATCGATTCTATTAAATTTCTACAGAGCACAGATTTAAGACTTTCCTAAGTAGCAAATAACAAATAACATTCTTGAATGGAATGTGATGCTAAGAACATTTCAGCAGTCTTTCTCCAGAGGATTTGTTTTCTTTGAAGGAAAGGGAAAATGGCCACCTGTCTGTCAAGGATCTGAGGTGATTTTGCTTTGGCGAATCATAGCAATGGTCTCTCCATCAGTTCTCTCAGTGTTTCCCTTGCTTTTTGGTTTTTTCCCCCTTACTCTTTTGAAGACAACAAAAAATCAAGACTCTTTTAAAAAAGAAATTAGATAGCTATTATTTCAGTCATGTTACCTGTAATGAGCTGGGGTTTTGTGTGTGTGTGTGTGTGTGTGTGTGTGTGTGAGTGGTACTGGGGTTTGTGCTCAGTGCCTACACCTTGAACCACTCCACCACCCTCCCCTTTTTTTTAATGTGATGGGTTTTTTAGCGATAGGGTCCCACGAACTATTTGCTCGGGCTGGCTGCCCAGCTAATAAATTGTTTTGAATTAAAAATTTCTTACAACACTCTCAGAATAGTTTGTATATTTTTCTTTCTTGTTTACGAAATTAAAAAGTTATTATAGGCCCAAACACCTTGGAGAAAACAATATTCTGGAATCAGTACTTCACTCATTTTTAAAAAGATAATATTTGGTGTGGTGGTGCATGCCTGAAAATAGCAGCACCCAGGAGGTGTAGACAGGAGGATTATGAGTTCCAAGTGAGACTGGGATATACAGCAAGTAAGGTCCTGTGTCAAAACAAATAAAAAAATAGTTATCTATCTATCTACACACACACACACACACACACACACACACAGTGGATGGTACAATCAGCATAACACTTCCAATGAAATCTGGGGAAGTATTCATGATCAAACCACTGGTATTTCTGCAATAATACATACAAAAGCTCCTACAAAGTGATGTAAAGACTATAAATAGCACCACCTCAATTTAAGTTAAATTTTACCATCAAACAGTTACAAAAATCTTTAGTTTTTAAACTGAATTGCTCAAAAAACCCCAAGCAAACAAGAATATCTAACTTTTAATTTAATATAAACACCAAGTGTTTTTTTTGTTTTGTTTTGTTTGGGGGGGGGTATATGTGTGTGGGGGGGTGAGGGGTGGGGGAACAAATAATTTTTTTGTATATGTCACAAATATTGCATGGCATACACTGATACTAAAAAAGGAGAATTCAAGTTTTATTTCAATGTCTTATTTTTTTATTTGCTAAATATAGTTTTATGGATTTTTGAATCTCAAATAAGGGATTATGTGTCCATATCTAGAAGTGTCCTAAATTAAATACTATGAACACTGTTTTTTCCAGGAGTAGAGTGTGATTTGGGGCCTTTTGAAAGGACATATAGAAAACAAAGTTTTACTAAGTAAGCTTACATCCGCAATGTATGTGAAATATAAGGCCTGTGTAAAACCAACCAGACTAACAACCTGAGATATTTCAAATGTTTTTCTAAATACAATTTATGGGGTGCATTTTAATAAATGATTCATTTTCACTTTAAAATTCATCATCTATAAGGCATCCCGCTTATAAATTTACAAAATTCTCATGTAACAAAGATCTAGTTCCACCTAATGGGAAAAAATGCAATTGCAGCCCTTCATGGAACTAGGAGTTAATCCAGTAGTTCCATAAGAATTAGTAAGATGACACATCACCATGGTCTAAACACACACATACACAAATATTTGGATATGTTTTGGGTGTTCCTCCTTTTTGGAAGTCAGGATCTGAAAATACTTAGCAATGGCTCTTGCAAGAGTTGCTCTTTTCCTTGGATCCAACTATGAAATATTAATATGTTTTTATTGCATATAACCAGCATTGTAAACTCATTTCTACTTCCTATCCCACATTCACCTAAAAATATAACCATTACAGTGTTTTGGGGCAGAGTCTTGACATACAGTCTCCATCCTCCTGCTTCAACCTCCTGAGTGCTGGGATTACAGACCTGCACCACCACATCCAGCCTAGAGCATTTAATTTTCTGCCTTTGAGGATCTGCCTTTTTGAGGATCAAGGGCTTTAGAGATTAAAGTAGAGGTTCTGTATACTAGCTGAGTATTAGAATCATCTGTGAAGGTTAAAAACAAAATAAACAACAAAAACCCTGCTTGGTCCCACCAACAGAAATTCCTTCTTATTTAACTGGTCTGGGGAAGGGCCAGGCTTCAGTAGTGTGTAAAATCTCTCCAATGAATTCTAAGACCATTTTACATAGAAGAAACCATACCCCACTGAAGGGAAATGATTCTCTATCCTAGAATGTTAGTGACATACAAGAAATCACAATTCTTTCCTTTAAATAACATTGTTCTTACTCACCCTTTTTTTTAATATAAATCTTTCCCCTAAGGAAATATAGTAGAAAAAGTTTTATTTCAAAACTCAAACTCAGTGTCTCAAATCATAAATAAGAATTGTCCTCATTTCTGAGAATCTAGCTTCCAGGTTCAAATTATAGTCAATTTTTTCTCTCTTTTACTTTCATTCTTCTCTTTATTCCATCTTCAAGTCCTGTTACTACTTTTTGTAAGCTTTGTGTGAGCAGTGTGTGAACATTGTTTGGCTCATAGAAATCACTCAATAAATATGTGCAAAATAAACTAAGTAAAATTCACTTACAGCTATCTACTGCTTACTCTTGAGACAAAACTCTCAATTTTTCCTGCCTGGGTAACCAACCATTACTATCGCTTTAATTTTTTTTTTTTTTTTTTTTGTAAATGTCTTTGACTTTTTGAGGATTTCCCAACCTTCAGTCTCTCCCAACTACCACATTACTTTCAGCTTTCATCATTTGGTTCTTCTGCAACAACACCCACATCTGTGTTTGATTTCTTTATTCTCACTCCTCCATGACTATCTAGCATTTTCCCTACTGTCCCCTTCCATTTATGTCACGTTATGGTTCTATTTCTTCTGCTCATTCATAATCAGACCGATAGTAAGTAATTCAGATTCCAACTCTGCTATTTATTGCTCTGAATCTCAATTCACCCATAAAATGTATCAGTAGAAGATAAAATAATACATTTAAAGCAACTAGTACTGTCTTGTACATAGTATTAAGCTAACCCTTCAACAGTCTCTACCAACACCACTCAATCTTGATTCCTGTAGCTTTAAGACTTATATAAGTCTTAAAATCTGCTAGACCGAATCCTCCCATTGTGTTCTTTTCAAAGTGCATTTACCTGTTATAGGTCCTTTGCCTTTTCATGTGAATTTTAGCATCCACTACTTTTTGAGTGACAATGATATACTCCTGATTTCCTTGATGAAGTCACCCCTCCCCAACCCCTATCCCACACAGTTTGGGGGGACTCATCCCTAACTCATACCTTCAGTTCCAGAACTATGTCATGATTGGATTAAACTAATCAGTTTATTCCATCCCCTTTATGTAAGGAATTGGCTTAGGGAAGGACAATTGACTTAGTTCCAACTAAGGAGAACTTAGTCCTGAATTTACTTTTTCCTTACCTCACTTTGGATTGGGTTTTCTGGCATTTGCAACTTAATGAGTCTTAACTCTTGAGAAAGAGACAAGTTGTCAGGAACTGACCTGTCACTCACAGATAAAGCAACATATTCTGTTAAACATAAAACATTTCACAAAACATTAACAACAGACACAGTCACTCTGTGACTGAAAAAGCAAGGCAAAAACCAAGGCAGTTTCATAATCACATTTGAATACAAAAATAAGAATGCTGACAAAAACCACACAAATCCCCCCTTTCCTGGCTAATATAAAGAACTGATGTTGTTTTATATAAGCTTTAACCCTGATTTATTCTTCTCACCTCCTTAACAATTTATAAAGTTAACCACAGAATCACTCCTACTTCCTGATAGCCCCCAACCTTGAGCAAATTCCTGGATGCACAATCTCCTCCCAAATCACCCAAGTCCAAGTTCTATAATTTCCTTTACCACCTATACTGAGATGCCCCCCAAAGGACTAGTCACATTTGCTTCATTGTGTTCCCCAGAATGACCCCAAACTAACCCTACGCCAGAAGTGCTCTCTAAGATTCAGGCTCTGCTCTGCACTTACACTCGGTCTCAACCAAATGTAGATTCACTGTCAAGAAAAAGCCTGATCCACAAGGTATTTTTAACAAGACCTAACAGAGAAGGCAGCAGGGACTGAAGGTAGGGTCAGAGCAAAGAACACTCAAAACTAAAATCCATTCCTTCCAATATTTGACTTCATCAGCCTTCTTGTTAAATAAGGACAATTCAAGTTTTTTGCAGATTTTATTTTTCCAGTGTTATTTATATTTGCTTATTCCACCAGTTAGAAGAGAAAACCTTGAATTCTAGAAGTATTTCAGTTGACATTTCTCTGCACTAATTTTATATTCAAATAAGCCATGCCTTCCTTGTTTAAGATACCTTAGTAAGAAGTTATAATCAAAGGTCAGTTTATTTTGAAAATATCTCCCTCTTGAGGGCATTACTAGTTATGCATCAATATACTATAAACTTGAACCCTCTGACTTAGGTTAATGGGTAGAAGTGGAGGTAAGTGAACACAAAATTGTTGTTAAAAACAATTTAACAACATCTACTAACACTTAAAACCATGAGTGTAAAGACCTCTAGGATAGAACAGAAACTGAAGCACTATTTGGAGTCGTAAAAACTGTAAACTGCCTGAATGTCCCGCACTAAATGACCAGGCAAAAAAAAGTATGGTAATGCACACAATGAACTAACATGTAACTATTAAAAATCAGAATGTTAATATATATTAACATGGACTTATTTCCAAGATGTATTTGAAAATACATACTCATAGCTGCATAAAACACCTCTGATGAATACTGGTAATAGATTTTTGTCTCTGAGAGAAGAAACAGGTCAGTAAGTGGAAGTCAGGGAGAGGAAGACACACATTTTGCTGTATACTCTTACCATATAATAAAAGCTGATTTTTAAACCATTTATTTCCATTACCTGTGAATTAACAATCCAACAAATTAAATATCTTATAAAATTTTGAAATAGGACTTACATACAGAAAGTATACCAATCATAAGTATAGAGGGGACTAAATACTTATAAAGTTAACATACCCATGTAATGAACACTCATATCAAGGAAAAAAGTATTACTGGTATGTATTTAAAAGAAAATCCAAGACATTGGATACTTCAGTATATATCTCTTAACAAATAAAAATATAACCATAATACTATAATCATACCAAATAAAATTAACAATAGCTAAATTTTAAAATATTTAATGCTTATTTTTTTAAGTACCTAGTTCATGTTTATTTTGTTTCCTTGTCTCAAAAATATCTATTTGTATTTGGCTCTTGCTGGAGTATTTTTAGGGGGAGGGCAGTGTTCAGAGTTGGACCCAGAGCTTCTTGCACACAAAGCACCACTGTTCTACAGCCCAGTCCTTCTGCTTATATTTGGTTTGTTTGAATCATTTTCCAAAACACCCATAGATTAGTTACTTTTCTCATTCACTGTGACAAAATACCTGACAGAAACATCCTGAGGGAGGAAGGTTTTATTTTGGCACACAGTTAGAGATTTCAGTGCATAGTCCTTGGCTCCATTGATTCCAGGGGTGTGGTGAGGCAGAACATCATGGTAATGGGAGCATGCAAAGAAAGAGGTTCTTCATGGTGGACAGGAAGCAGAGAGAGAGAAAGGGAGTGGGGATCAGGTGACCCTCAAAGTCATCCCCCAGTGACAGACTTCCTGCACCGAAGCCCCATCTCTAAAGTTTCCAGAACCTCCAAAAATAGCATCACCAATTGGGGACCATGTGTTCAACACATGAACCTGTGGGGGACATTTCATACTCCACCCTAACAGCCCACCTGCTACATGTAGTGGTTTCCCTTAAATTTCTTATTCTGTAACAGTCCCAACCCCTCTGTTAATATGTACTTCTTTGTTGTTGAAAAAACTGGTCACTTATCTTGTAGAATTTCTCACACTGTGGAGATAAGTAGTTGAATCCTCCTGGCATCATTTAGCATATTCTTTAACCACCACATTTTTTGTAAGCCAATAAAGTTAGATCTAGAAAATCTAAATAAAGAATTGTACTGATGAAGAAAACTGGTGTATGACCCAGTACATTTGAAAATAATGTATATTTGGGGAACTCAGTGCATGAAGATTTATAACTAAGACCCAAAAAGTCCTGAGGTGAGAAAATGTTTCATTTTATTTAACTATGCATTTCCCATGTGCTTAGTTGTCATTATACTACCTGCGGTGTTCACATGGAACTAGAGTCCTGTTTAATACACTTGGGTAAACGGGTAACAGGAGATCTGTATGGTCTTCTTAGAATCCTATGGTGCTGTGAGACACATTGCAGGTGCACATAAAATTTTGATAACAGGTTGGCCCAGTAAACACATACAATTATATTTTCTATTTCTGTGCACTGTACTTGACAATACTATTTCTGTTTTTAAGAAGTAAGACTGAGTTTATGATTATGAATCAGCATGCGTCCAGGCAATAAACCATCATGGTCATTCATTTAAAGCACAAGAAAGCAAAAAATCACCTGAATACATTGCAGAGTTGTGCAGTACAGTGGCGTGGTAGGGTTCACCAGGAAGGGGCCAATGGAGAGCTCAGCTTTGAAATTCAGCTACAAGAATTCAAGGTAGGACAGAGCTGAAAAAAATACCAATACAATTTCTTGGTAGGCAAAGTATGTACTTTGGTTTTATTTCCTCTCCCCACTAGAGGTTTTGGGAATTTCTCTTTAGCTTTTGAAGTACTAAAATTTCTTTATGAAGTGTTTAGTTATGAGCTTTTCACTTTTCCCTTCCTGGCCTGTAGTCAGCTGATGGAAATTTTCTACTGTTACTGCAATCTGCTTCTGAGTCAATTGTTTTAATTTGTTTATTCCAATTGTTTGCTTTGCTATTGTTGGTTTTATTCATTTTTGGTGATTTTGGTTGCCTTTCCACATTTGTGAATAAAAGACAATGCTATCAGTTCTCTGACTTAGAATTCTTTTGTAGTTATTTGGGTTTGTTTACCCACAAATGTGCATAAAGATAAATTTGGCCTGTGACACACAAGGGAGATATGAGGATAGGTAAGACACCTAAAAAATTAGCTAGCATTTTTTGCCCTCAATGCAGAGAAACTAAAGCAGATACCTTAAAAGCAACTGAGGCCAATAGGAGAAGAGGACCAGGAACTAGAGAAAAGATTAGATCAAAAAGAATTAACCTAGAAGGTAACACACATACACAGGAAATTAATGTGAGTCAACTCCCTGTATAGCTATCCTTATCTCAACCAGCAAAAACACTTGTTCCTTCCTATTATTGCTTATACTCTCTCTTCAACAAAATTAGAGATAAGGGCAAAATAGTTTCTGCCGGGTAGGGTATCGAGGGGGTTGGGGGGAGAGGGAGGGAGTAGGGTGGGTGGTAAGGGAGGGGGTGGGGGCAGGGGAGAGAAATGACCCAAGCATTGTATGCACATATGAGTAATAAAAAAATTTTAAAAAATTAAAAAATTTGGCCTGTGAAATGTGAGGACTCAAACATAGTCTAGTGAGGGAAAAAAACCAAAATCTCCATCAGTATCAGGATGCTTATGGTGCAGTTTAAATGAAAAGGCAGTGGCATGATTTCGTACACTAGGGACTTCTGAGTATTCCTCTCCAGACTTCAAAAGGCTGCCTCTGACTCCCTAGTTTGGGCTGGAAATGGAGAGGACTGGCCAAGGAAAGGAAGGGGAAATAGGCGCTGACTTAATAGGTACAATTTAGTGATATGGCTCTCTGAACTTGAAGAAAGTTTAAGGCTTATTCCTTCTCTTGAAAAATTCATTTCTAAACTTCTCAAAGATTTGTCACTGAGAAGCTTTCATTGCAACATTTGTTTTTTTTTTTTTTTTTAAATTTTATTATTCATATGTGCATACAAGGCTTGGGTCATTTCTCCCCCCTGCCCCCACCCCCTCCCTTACCACCCACTCCGCCCCCTCCCTCCCCCCCCACCCCCTCAATACCCAGCAGAAACAATTTTGCCCTTATTTCTAATTTTGTTGTAGAGAGTGTATAAGCAATAATAGGAAGGAACAAGGGTTTTTGCTGGTTGAGATAAGGATAGCTATACAGGGCATTGACACACATTGATTTCCTGTGCATGTGTGTTACCTTCTAGGTTAATTCTTTTTGATCTAACCTTTTCTCTAGTTCCTGGTCCCCTTTTCCTATTGGCCTCAGTTGCTTTTAAGGTATCTGCTTTAGTTTCTCTGCGTTAAGGGCAACAAATTCATTGCAACATTTGTGACACAGGCAATGCCTTCTACCTGTAGGCTCTGAGCCTGTGGTGGCCCATTCTTCATAGACTCTCTGTTTGGGGTCCCACCTCTTTTCTAAGCAGTTCTCTCAGGGGATCTAGGCCTGGTGGGTCCCTATGGATCACATCTTCTCCTGGAGCAACATACATGTTTCTTTGCATCTGTGGAAATGAGCTTCTCCTTGCTCTGCTGTGGGCAAACTGCTCCAGCCACTGCCTTTGGCCTTAGTTCCTCAAGGAGAAGTCTAACATTTAGAGTTCTCAACCTCTCCAAGGTCCTGGAAGTATGCAAGGAACTAAAACTGACCAGACTGGAACGTGAGCACCTTTGTGGCAAGCTCAGCACAAATTTAGAAAGTGGAGATATTTGGCACCTTTGATTTTGTTCTCAGTCTTTGGGGGCTCAGCTAGAACAAAAGAGAAAAAGCCTTGTTACATGCCAAAATGAAAGGAACAGGAGTGATCAAATAATGACTCCTCTATACTGTTTCTTAAAGGCAAAGGGCCATCTCCCATGACTATTGACATTACAACAACAAAAGGGTGCCTGACAAACCTCTTTTAAACCAGTTTGTATGTATCAGGCAGGAAATCAATCAATCAATTATCAAAACCAGTTTCCTAAAAAGCTGAATGGTTCATAGACCTTGTTTTCCTAAGGAGTCAGCTGAACATACATTGTTAAGAGAAGGGATTGCCTGGCAGAGAGAAATTTAGAAACACTTGCACACTAGGGCATTTGTAGAACATGAACATTGCAGTCAGACAGACCTGGGGTTTAAGTTCAGTTTGGAACTTATAAGCTGCATGACCATAGACAGACTGGCACTCTGAGAACTTAGTTTTCCGATTTGTATAAGGAAAATACTACCTTGAAGTAAGATGTAATATGGAAAGCCTACAAAACAGAAAGCCCTCAGGGGGTAGTAGCCATCACCACACCCTCAGCCTGGGATCCCTTCTTCCTTCTTTTCTGCTCCATCAGTTGCCACTCTTCCTTAATGTCAGCCACCTCTTCCAGAAGGCCTCCTGGGAGTTCTCTTCCCACTCATATGGTGTAAATGTTTCTGAAGTATTTTATGATGTCTCTCTCATAGCATCAGCCACTCTTATCCACCATTGTCTGTGCCATACTTGCTTTTCACATCAGAACTGGAGGCTCCTTGAGTACAGACAGCACATCTCCATCACCTCCAGGAACACAGAGCCCAGCAGCACAGAAATCAATGATCATATCTCTGTGACACATATGGGGCTATAATTTATACTGTCCCACCTCAGAAAAATAGAGAAAAATTCATCAAAATGCAGATGGCAGATCCCTGATTCCCAGTGTGGTTTTTTGAATCAGAATTTTGGGGCCCCAAAAAAGTTCAGAGAGTGTCTCCTCATAGAAAAAGTATGTCACTCTCAGGGTACCTGCATGTCTTCAAAAAGACATATTTAACATCATAAGTTTATATTACAAAAGTTGTTCAAAAAACCTTACTTTGTTTTGTTTTGGAATACAAAGCTCCTCCTTTGTTGATGGGGCTGTTAATTCATTGGTCATCTCATGGATGGCAAGCAGATCTGGGATCAGGGAAACTTGAGGTATCTGTACATGTCCAGGGGAAGCAGTGAGAAACACACCTATTTCCAAACTTTTGTACATATACGTGAGTAAACTAAGGCCCAGAGGGATGAAGAGGTGTGTCCAGGTCACACAGATGCAAAGACGTAAAAGGGGACACATGACCCCCAGACTAGCAGTCCTCCACTGCAGCAAGCTTGACCATGGCCTGTGTGTAGGAGGAGCCTGGGGTAAGGAGTGAGAGGTGGGTGTCATGGCATGACCTTAGGCAAGCTTGCAACCCTGAATCTCAGATTCCTCATCTGCAAAATGGGGAAGATAATGTTCTGCCACACCAGCCTGCAGAAGGATCAAGAGAAGGGAAAGCTCTTTATTAACAGCAACGTGTTAAATGCCTTCTGGCATTTAAGTCATCCAGCTTGTAAAAGAGCAACACAGTAGACTCTCCAGCCACTTCAGCATAACCACAAACAAGGATTTCCAGACAAGTAGGAAAATCAATGCTAATCAGAACTTCCTGAGTACTTTTAATCAGAGATAATGCTATAAGTGGACTGTCACATGGGATAAGGTAAAATTGGATCCCCTTCTCAAATTGTAAACCAGGATAAATTCAAAAGAAACAGAAATCTCCATTTTAAAAAGTGAACACATACAGACACTACAGGAAAACATCAATGAGTTCTTGTCTAACCTGAGAATAAGGAAAACTTTTCTGATCATGGCTCAAATTTCTGAATCAATCAGGGAAAGATTTAGTAATTAATAGATTAATAATAGATGATTTAATAATCATAGATTCACATATTTAATTACATAAAATAAAATAATGCTTCTATAGCAAAAAACAAAACACCCTAAGTAGAGGAAAAAGACACATGAAAAACTGAAAAAATATTTTTTGGTAACTTGGAATTTATCCTGGTTTACAATTTGGTAACTTATATCACAGAACATGAGTTATTAGCCTTAATACAGAGGGAGCTTCTAAAAAATTTTTTACAAAATGAAAAGATGAGGAATACCACAGATATATATATATTAGATTATATACATATATAATCAGGCAGTTCACAGAAATAAAAGTGTAAATGACCCTTAATTTAATGACGCTAAATGTCACTGAAAAGCAAAATACAAATCCAACTACCCTGAAAAATGTGTCTCACTTGCCAGGTACATTTAAAACCTCAGGACTGGTGGAGTGGCTCAAGCACCTGCCTAGCAAGCATAAGACACTGAGTTCAAACCCCAGTGCCACCAAAAACAAAAATAAAAACAAAAAAAACCCTCAAATTGTGAGCTGATGCAGCTCCTGACCAAAAAGTTCATGAGACCCCCATCTCAAACCAATAAAACTTAGCATGGTGGAACCACATCCCAGCTACTTGGGAAGCCTAAGTAGGAGGATTTTAGTGTAGGCTGACCCTGGCAAAAATGCTAGACCCTATCTCAAAAATAACAAAAGCACAAAGTGTTGGGGGGGGGGGCGGTGTGCCCAGCAAGCACTAAGCCCTGAGTTCAAACCCCAGTATCACAAAAATAAAATAAACCAACCAACCAAATATCCCATCACCACCACCCCAAATTGGACCATATCATCTTTTGGTGAGTCTGTAGGAAAATGGGCATTTTCAAGCATTGTTGGTAGAAGACTAGTGTGAGGGCAAAATGATACAAACCCCCTGGAGAGAAATTTGGAAATCTAGTGAAATTATTTCATTTTTGTTCTGGTTATTTTGGAGATTGGGGTCTCCTGAGCTATTTTCCCTGGCTAGCCTCAAACCTCTATCCTCCCTAGCTCAGCCTCCCAAGTAGTTATGATTACTACTAGGTGTAAGCCACGGGTGTCTGCAACAAAAAGCTCTTAATTGCAGCGCTATTTATATGTAGTAGCAAAAGTCTGGAAACAACTCAGATGCTCCTGAGTAAGGGAATGAGTGAATAAATCATGGAACATCCAGAAGAGAGTGATTGATTCCAAGTCATTAAGTTGCTGTATTTGGATCCCAAATGCTCTCCAAAGGCCCATGTGTTAAAGGCTTGTTTGCCAGACAGGCACTACTAGGAGGTGATGGAATCTTTAAGAGGTAGAGCCCAGTGGGAGGAGGTCTGCCCTTGAAGAGAATTGTGGGATCCCCCCACCGACACACACACACTCCCTCTCTCTCTTTTTCATCCTTACTGATAAGATGGGTGGCTTTGCCCCACTTCCTGCTTCCACCATTATCTGCTACTGCTGCTGGTCCAAGCTACTTGGACCAATTGATCATGTACTGTAACCTCCAAAACTGTGAGCCAAAATAAACCTCTTCTCTCATTAGTTAATTATCTCTGGTATGTCATCATAGTGACAGAAAGCTGACTAACACATAAGTAAAAACAAGTAATGTGGAGAAAAGTGAGTATAGTAAGCTGTCATTTAACTAATGATGTATACATTTTTAAAATGGGTGGATAGGCCGTAATTTTCCCTTTAAATGGCTACCTATAGGACAGGAATTGGACAGAATGGAGAGGACTAATACAGAAGCTGGACTTCTTAAACCACACTTTCTTTTGTAGCTGGAACTTTGGAATCTTGTAAATACTTTACAGAATTACAAAACACAAAACTGGTTTAAGCAAACTTTTAAAATAAAAAAACAAAATAAAATAAATGAATTTGTGTATCACATTTGTGCCACATTCACAGAGATGGGCCATTTTTAGTGACTTTAAACATAAAGCTTTGTTCATTTCTAGTAGGATATACCATAAGGACAAAAGAACTACAAAGCAACCTTAAATGGCAAAGCTATTATATTTTAGGTAGTAATGCTGACATTTTTTTAAAAAGACTATTATATGTAAACTATGAGGTAAAGCAAGTAAACATTTGTACTGGCATCAATGAGAACTTGAATTTTCAGCATGGGAAAAAAGAGATACAACTATAAACTTGATGAAGTAAAACTCTTTTATCCTAATTTTTGCTTGGAATCACTCATATAAATTTCTTAAGTATTCTCTCTCTCCCACCTCTCCTTTGAATGGCCCCAAACTCTGAGGCCCAAGTGATCCCCTGGGCTCAAGTGAGATCCTTCTGTATCAAGTTCCTGAGTAGTTCGGACTATAGGCATCACTACACCTGTCTCTTAAGAAACAAAAATGTATTTCCTTGCTCTGACTGCTGAAAGGGCCTAGAAACAATGACCAATCCAGTCACAGCAAGCATCTCTAGCACTTAAAAATGGTCCAGAGCTCCTTTTAGAAATGGATGGCTCTAGATCTGAGACAAGCCAGAACCAACATCTTATCACACTACAAAGACAAATAAGATGTCAAAAGGCTACAACCCTGATTTGCTCAAAGTTAAAGTATTACCAAATTTAAACACTGACTGGGCATTGGATAATATATCATTGCTAATTTGTTATTGGTGTGATAATGACATGGTAGGCTTTTTGTGTGTCTGCTTTTCTTGAGACAGGGTCTTGCTATGTAGCCCAGGCTGACCTCAAAGTCGTGATCCTCCCGCCTCCATTTTCCAAGTGCTAGGATTACAGGCATACGCCACCATGCCTGGCTCAGTATGGTAATTACGCTTAAAGAATCTTTATCTTTTAGACACTAAAACTTAGATGAAATGATATGATGTAGAAAATTTTCTTTAAAATCAAATAATCTGGGGATGTGGGGAGTAGGCAGAAACATAGTTCTCTATTTTTATATATAATTGAAATGTTCCACAATAAATAAAAAAGTTCAAAAGAAAAAGTAAAAAGTTAAAAATAAAACAACTCCCAGTTGATGAAGACAGAGACCCTGCAAGGTAAGGAAACTGAGACTCTCAGTCCTTCAGAATAAAGCTGGCTTCACAACTATGAAGACACATGCCCAGAATGTACAGACTAAAAGCTTTCTCTGAAGTCCCAAAACTTTTTGTCAGAGACTAACAAAGTACTTCATTATAATCATTTACCTGTAACAGAAGTCAGATCAGGAAACTTCTCTGTTCATGTCTATAGTATTCAGGAAAATAGCTGAAGCGTTAACAGTAGCCTACAAAGCTCTCCCTACTGGATGTCCATTTGGTGGTCACCAGTCTTCAACAGGGCCACATAACGATCCTCCTCCCTGTACTCCAGCTCTGTACAATCCCCTTCCACTCTGCTCCAAGGTTAGACTGTGTAACCAGTAAAACAAAGTGTTAGGTCCCTGGCATTCTTGGGGCAGGTGGAAGGTCCCGAGGTTAGCACTGAAACCAGACTCCCTGATTTATGACTGCTTGCCAACCCCCCTCCCCCATCTGCTTGTTTCTCTGTTTGTTTCTCAGCTTGCAAAACAACTCAGGAACTTCCAGTTACTTAACTAGGCAGGCATGTCGACCTGTTCCATCTGGTGATCACAGATAATCTGAGACCAGAAACTCTCTTCCTCCCCCATGGCCCTTCCTATAAAGCCCACTACCCATTTTAGCCAAGCTGCTGCACTCTGAACCCAAAGAAGTGACAGCCCTGCAGTCTGGTCCCAATAAATCTTTCTTTTCCACACGTGGCGTGGTCTTTACTTGGCAGTACCTTACACAAAGCAGTAGGGGATGAAATGTAGTTTGAGATTAGGTCATAGACGCTGTGGCTTCTATCTTGTTTGCTTTCTTCCTCTTGTTCAGGGTCACTTGCTCTGAGGAAACTTCTTGTAGTGTCCTGAGCAGTCTCTGTGTGACAACATATCATAAGGAACTGAATTGTCCTGCCAATAGCTGAGATCCTCCAGCCCCATTTAAGCCTAAAACAAACTTTTTCTTAAAGGGCTAGATCGATCACAAATAGTTTACACTTTGCAGTCCATATGGTTGCTATTGCAACTACTTAACTCTGCACTGTACAAAATATGAAAGGTAAATGGGCATGGTTGTGTTCCAATAAAACTTCATAGAAACAGGCAGTAGTTTGCCAACTCTGTGGCACTGTAGCCCAGGCCCACAGCTTCACTTCAGATTCATGGAACCCTGAATCCCAACTATATGGCTGGTCTAATTCCAGAGACTCAGTAACTTGCAGGTAAATTTGTTTTAAGCCACTACATTTTTAGCATAATAGATAATTAATACAGAATCTTCCCTTTCCCCCAACACTCACTTCCTTTCACTTCTTAAATTCCAGCTCTAGTCATCACTCAGAGAGCCTTTGCTCTCTGTGCCTGGGATACTCCTCCCCCACATACGTACTTGGTTGGATTCAGTATCTCCTTTACAACTTTACTCAAATAAATCTTCGATGGCACCTCTACTTACAGGTGTAACGCTCTTTCCTCCCTACATTTCATCTTTAAAGGTACTGGGGCTTGAGCTCAGGGCCACTGCTTCAATCATGCCTCTAGCCCCTTTTGCTCTGGTTATTTTGCAGTGTCCCGCAGCTTTCTGCCCAAGCTAGACTCAACTGTGATCCTCCTAGTTCATGCTTCCCACCATAGCAAGGATGAAAGGCATGTGCCACCACACTCAGATTGTTTTCCAGTGAGATGGGGTGGGGAGGGGAGGGTCTCATGAATTTTTTTTTTTGACCCTTTTATCCTGAAACTGTGATCCTCCCAATCTCAGCCTCTTAGAGCAAGCTTTTCCTCACTCCTGGTTATTACCAAACCTAACTGGGGCTATCTGGGGTGGGGGCGGGGGTGACTGGAGATTCAGAAAAGACAAAGGATAGACAGAAAGTTGAGGCCAGGGGTGTTGGATGCTCAGGTGGAGACACACAACCCTCATTGCTTCTTTTCTCTATTATTCTCATTTACTCTGCTTCTTTTCTCTATCTATATTCTTTAAAAGCTTGCTTCTAAAGTCTTTCTTTAAAACTTTGCTTTTAAAGTCTTCTGTTCTTTAAAACTTCTTTCCTTAGACTTGTTCTTAGCTTTTCTTTAGCATAATCTCTCTTAAACAGATTTGCAGTCCCACTTTAGCTTCCTTAAAGCCTTGGTGCTTAGACTTGCAAACAAGAGCTGCACCTAAAAACTGCATATGCATAACTCTTGAAGTCTCAGTTCTTAAACCTGCACTGTCCCATGTTCTCTTTAGCTTTTTCTAAAGCCTATATATAAAGTTCTCAGTGCAGACTTCCTATCAATCCCTCTTTAGCAATTCTTTTCCCTTCTAAAGCCTCCCACATCAAAAAGCCTCCCTTCATCCAAAAGCCAAAAGCCCCAAAGCCAAAAAACCTCACGTCCTCCTTCATTGAGTCTTTTACATCCTGTGGTAAACAGGGTGGAGCAGCAGTTCTCAGGGAGGGGCATGACATTTTAACAAGAGAAACCTGTGTTCCTGCTTCTGTAAACATAAACAACTTAGAAGCAGCTGTTCTGCTTTTCCTCTATTGTGAGTGGGGCTATGGCAATCTCAGCATAAACAGTTTAGGAAAAGCAGTTGAGCTGCATCTCAGCTTGCTTATGTCCAGTTCTCATAGGCTTCTCATAATCCACTCTCCACAGCCTCCCAAGTAGCTAGGATTACAGGTGTGAGCTACGAGCACGAGGTTCTTTCTTCATAGCATTTACTACCACAAAACATACATTCTACTTCTTTTACTGTCTTCCACCACTGGACTTTAAGCTTCATGAAGACAGGACTTTCTACTTATTGCAATATCCCAGATATCTAGCATGCAGCTCTCAATAATACTTGCAAATCCTTAAAGGGACAGATATTTGGCAATGTACCCAGCCCCAGTACATATGTCAAATTTTGAAGAATTTTAAATGTAAACACTAGATGTGTTTTTGAATGCTTGCTGCAGAGGAACAGTTGGTGTTTGCCAATCCTTTATCCTCTCTATAAGCTCCACAGGCAATTTTACTTACCCTATTATTTCTTTGTGCAGGCTAGCAGATCTCTCACCCAGATCCTTACTTCCTGCTTAGTATCTTCTGGGTCTCAGGACACCTCAAATTCTTAACAGCCTGAATTAAAATGCTTTTCCCTGACTCTTCCTTTTCCATTGTGACCAAACTTGGCTAATATCATCTAATGGCATATGAGTCATTTATGAAATTTCTTTCACCAATGGTCCATGCTATGGTATGAATGTCTCTCCCTCTCCCCATTCCTATGTTGAAATCCTATTAGGAATTTAACTATTTGTGACAGCAGTGATAAACAATAAGAGACCTAGCTCATGCCTCCCACCAAATGACTCAAGTAGCAAATCCTTCCTAGCCCCCAGAACGTTGAGAAATTACCTGACTGAAGGTATTTCATTACAGCTAACATACCAAGTCCTACAGACTGTGCTCTAAACATCTCTTGAATCCATCTACTTCTCTCCATTTCCAACATCTTCCACAAGATACAGCAATAGCTTCCTGCACCCAATGAATCTACTGAAAGCTACCCCTGGACAATTTAACTTTCAAAACACCCATCTCCCTGCATACAAGTACTCTGCTTAAAACTGTTTCCCACTGCTCTCAAGATCAAAACAAGGACTTCAGTCCCACACCAGCTGGTTCCTTTCTTCCTGGATTCTCATAATCACATCTATTTCTAGATTATATACTCCATGCCCACCAGACTCCCAATATTCTGAGGACTTCAGTTAGCAGTGTTTGCCTGCTTGAAGCACTTCCTTCATCCAGATTTTGCGAATGTTGTACAGGTCAGCATTTTCAGTTGCCTTCTCTGGTCACATTTCTTTTGTGAACTGCTCTTACTTCCATTAGGGTGAAAAGCACATTGGGCATTTTTACACCCCCAAAATTAGTTTGGCATTAGGTTTCTGGCAAAATCTTCAGGTTGTTGTATAAAAAGGCACATCATTCTGTGTTTGTACTATCTGGATTTTGACATTCTGCATTAAAGAGCTTTCAAAGGCCTCTTTATTTGAAAGATAAGAGTACATCATCTGAAAGTTTACAAAGCGGGGTTAGAGTGGGGGGAGAGACAAGATTTCAAACAATGGACACAGAAGTAGATTTAGTCATAAGAGGCTCAGATTTAAAGTTTTGTTTCCTTTTTTTAAAGTTTATGGTGGCACCAGGCCCAGAATATTTTTAATAGACAATTAAATATCAGCTTAGAACTCACTCAGCCTTTATGCTAATTATCATCCTATGAAGGCAGGAAATAAGTCAGTAACTAAACACCTATGTGCAAGAATTGTTCTAGGCAACCAGGACACTTACAACTGTACAAAAACGAGACTGTTGGTTTTTCTAAATCCCAAAATGTAAGGCTATATATGAAATGTGCTTCAATTTCCTATACATTATATTGAAACGTGTATAAATAAAAATCAGAAATCCTGGCAAATTCTACTAGTTATAAACTTCTAAAATATTGCTACAGAACTCATCAAACGAAAATCAAAATCAAATACTATCTCTTAAATAAAAGAACAAGTTTAAGAGTACACTGTTTTTATTCACTGATAAAAATAAGCCTATTTGTCTCCCTGAAGAAGAGACCAAACTAGTCCTCAGATTCAGATCCATCTTCATCTTGACTAATCTGGAAATAACGAAGTTCGTAAGTCTCCTTGTCAGATGCAACCACACGAAGCCAATCACGAAGATTATTCTTCTTAAGGTACTTCTTGGTAAGGTATTTCAAATACCTTTAAAACAAAAACATGAATTTCATTAGGAAATGCAATCTCTACTATGCCATAACCGCAATTCCCTCTATATATTTCCTCCTTCCATTTATAGGAAGCATTGTACAAGATGGCTAGGGACAAATAAAAACCTAGTACAGTTTATGCTCTATGAAACTACAGTCTTCCATCTTCCTAAGATAATTGTTTATGTTGGAAGTTAGTATATACAGTAATGGTACCTTCCTCTTCATTCTTATTGCCACACACAAATTACTTAATTAAGCAACATGCAATTCCTTCACTGTCGATATCCCTAACCTCAATCTTACCTTGAATCAACTTGAGACAACATGGCAACTGGTGTTTGCCTTATTCTTAAATAAGATCTAAAGCCCTGCTCAGGGTTTAAGAGCTGGTCCTCCAACCAATCTTACACTCTTGAGAAAATACACTAGCTTCCTTACTATAAGTTTAATCTGTTAAGATTATGGCTCATTCTGCTTGAACAGTGGATTTGTTTCCAAACCACTTATACGGCATCTATCACTGTTTGACATTGTACTTCAATGTCTCTCTTTTCAAGTAGAGAAGCTCTTGGTGACGGTGGCTTGGGTTACCTGGTCCTGCTAGTGCTACCAGAGTATTCAATACTAAGTAAATTGGATGAATAAAAATGCCTTTGACTGGCAGTCTCTACTATATAACCCAAAACCTTAACTATTAAGAAAATGTTTGTATCAGAGAGTCAGGACATTTCTCCCAAGTATACATTAGACATCTCTTTGAACATATTCAAATACTAAGCACCCAAAACTAAATTATATATAATCTCATAAAGATTAACAAGGAAGCTTGGACAGGAGCTACCTATATTCTAATAATAAATTAGATACTGATAAACTGCCCTAAGCACTGACACCTACATACTAACTTATTTTCCACTCCTGCAAGTCTTTATTAAGTTCAAAGCACTTTCAAAATACCTCACCACCAACATTTGAGCATTAGACTAAGTGTGAGAATTAAATACTATGTAAAATACTCCACAGCTACTGGAATTTCTTTAGTTTGCAAAAAAAAGTACTAACCTTTTAGAGAACTGTTTTTCAGAAACAACTGTGATTTTATTTTTGAAGCGTTCAATGTGAACAACATTTCCAAGATTACCGGTTTTTCCATTGACTTTAACCTTCTCCCGAAGAAATTGTTCCTGTTGTAAAACAGACAAAATGCAAAACTAGGGAAGAAAACCCTAGATATTCACTAGGGAAGGTACCCTAGGAATACAGCTTACATTAATACCAAATTTTATGTACTTAAATTATCAACAACTACACAAGTACAGAAACAAATGAGAATGATACCTACAAAATTTCCAGAATCAAATATTCCATCTTCTACTGGATGAGTAAGGTCCAAATTAAACTTCCAAGTTGACCTCTTAGGCTTCTTGTCTTTCTGCTATACAAAGTTAATATAATTATAAGACAATTCATTCAGCATACGTATCAAATATATAAGGCTTTATATATACCTAGAAATGGTGAAAATTCTAAACCACTCAATTTTTATTGGACCTAACGTGACTATCTGAAAAGGGCACACTCCTTGATCTGGTTTAAACCAAGTTTTTGTTAATTCTGATGGAAATTTCCCTTTCCTACCACCTAAATGTCTCAGGAGTGCAAAACACAGAAATACTTGAAATACATGGTAAGGTACAATGACCTAAAAAGAATCCAATTTTTACTGCAACTGAAAAAAATTAATCAAGGGATATATTTTCCACTCCAAGTTAAAGCTAAAATAGCATGAACCTCTAACCAAGCCCAATTTGTTCAAGCTGTCAAAAGGCCTTTCCCGAGTTTCTCTTCCCCACTGGAGATGGGTAACAGACCATTCAACCCATAGTCCAAGCTCAGTTACATGCCAGAGTTAGGATTCCATTATGTCTGCAGAATTCAATTCTTATGTGGTTACAGTTAAGGAAAAAAGGGGGCTGGGTAGAGGCTTTATACGGTGATGTTTCTTTGAAATTAATGGCCACAGAGGCAAATGTGGTTAGTAAAAACAATGTAATGAAAACATCCACATTGTTTTTTTGACAGAAAATGTAACCTCCAAATTAGAGTCACCCAAATGGATATCAATTATTCCTCATGACCTTGCAAACTGTGTCACCTCTATTATTCAAAACTTGAAACTGGCAAAAAGATCTGTGAAAATGGTGGGCTTGACTTACTTTTGGCTAAGCGATCCTGGGTCAAGTTAATTTGGGGGATGCAAATAATTTACCCAGCGGAAGTAATAACTTCAGAGGATTTATCCGCCGAAGGAGCATCAATCAATTGTTGGTAAGCTGCCAACACCCACCTAACCTCTTCAAATGCCCTTTGGGTTATTTTAACAGCCTCCTATTGATGCCTTAATTTAAACAGCGCTATCGTAAAGCATTCGCGACTCTTGCTCCATAGAAAACTTCCTCCCAGTTTGGCTCGAAAGATTTCGGAAACTTTAGTAACCGAGGCCATAGCGTTAAGTCCCCCGGACTACGCCATCCCACCAGTCCGATTCCCCACCTCCACCTTCCTCCGGAGCAATGGCGCCTCCCTCCTCCCTGCGTCCCCAGGACCGCGGTCCTAAGCCAATCCCCCGGCCAACTCGAGCTCCTCCGGACCGCATGGCTGCCATGCAGTCTCTCCAGCAACCCCAGATTTTAACCTTTGTAACATTCCCGACTGGGTCTCTATTTCTCCACTCCCTTTATCTCAAATGAGACGTCCCTACCTGCCGCATGCAAAAATCATTCACACTGCCACAAAACCATCCCACCGAGACGGCGCGCACTCACCGGCGCCATCTTAATAGTCAGCCGTGGGATCCGAGAGGAAGTGAACGCCACACGCCGCGCATTTATACCAGAGCGCGTGTGTCACGCTCTGAGAACGTCAGATCGCCGCCTCCCGGAACAGCACGTAGGGAACGAGCCCGTAACCTAGGAAACTGGGGGCGTGGCCCAGGACCCAGAGTATCAGTTGGCACGTTTCCTGTGAGCGCCATCCAGCGGCCATAGTTGGAATGGTTCTCTGCTCTCTGCTGGCTACACAAATACATGGACCGCAGCGGGTCTCTGCAGTTAGTTGGTGGCTGATGCCAGACACACTAAGGATGTAGAAATCATCTTTCACTAATCACCTGGATCTTCTTTCCAATCAGGGCAAGGCAGAATAGCATCAGCTTGCTTTGGGATCTTTTCTCTTATATTGCAATTATAATCCTCCAGCGAAAAAGATATTTCCATATCTGTTTTGTGCAGGGAATCAGCGCTTTGGGATCAAAGATAAACCAGGTTGGAGTTGGGAGAATCTGAGCGAAACACAAGTAGTGCCTATCTCTTTTTTACACGTTGGGTGTAATTATTGTATTTTATCATGGCTTTTAGAGCTAATTCCAGATCTGCTGAGTTCCGTCCAAAATACCTCCCAGTTAAAATTCAGCAAATGGTTGCCATGACCTGACTGCCATGAGGAAGGAGTTGGCTTGATAACAAAAGACAAAAATAGCTTTTGAAGGATTGTAAATTGTCACAAAAGTAAGGTGGCATGTTTCTCAGTTTTTACCAGTAATAAGGTTTTGTGGAGATCAAACTATAGTGGCTAGGAGCTGCGGTGAAGAGTAGGATGGATTTTTGTTGTTAATTTGGAAAATGACCCTAGAAAGTGACAACTGTGTATGTCCCTTACACCCGCAATTAGTAATCGTGGACACTAAGCTTTAATAAAAAATACAACCTGTAGAGTTTGGAAAGAGGGACTTCATTCCTAGAGGAAATCTATTTCAGCAAGAGCTGTTAGTTGTTTACCTCGAGAACCACAATATCATTTCCTTTCCAAACATTAAGAGGGGAAAAGCAATTAGTATGTCCTTCTCAAGGGTTATTCTGACTGCACAGCAGAAATAACCTTTGTGCTATTGAATATTTTTAAATAAGCAGTTAATTGACATATTTACCATTTTGTTTTGCTTATCTTTGTCAGCCTTCCATGTCATGACAATAAACTCCTTAAAAACTATTAGGCCATTTGTACAAAGGGGATATAAAAAACTATGTGCTTCAAAATGGCAATCTCCAAATACCTAACTAGAAACTGTAATGGAGGAAAAAGACTTGTCTCAATTAGAAAAATAATTTTAAAACTTAAGAAAAATATTAACCAGAAATATGCTAATGGGAAGAATTCTTTCCAAATTGTGTGATTCTTTCCACAGAGTATATATTAACATGGTACCACAGAGCAGCTCAAAGTTTTATTTTGACTCTAATTATAAAACATACGAAATAATGAAAAGAGCCAAGAAAAATTAGAGGACTGCCTTTTTAACTATGTGAGGTGCTATAATATATGACATGTATTTATAAATTTCAGGCATTGGATCTATACAATGAATTCTGGATAGATCAATTAAAATGTAGAAGGACAAGGTAGATTAGATTTATAGAAAAATTCTGTAACATGTAGCCACCTAAAAATGGGTAGAATATCACTTATAAATAACTTTTAATGTATGTTTAAGCTTGTAGAAAAGCAAAAGAATATTTTGGAGGTCAAGGTGACTAACAATGGTCATGTGTGTTTGGAGTTTGAGTAAGTTCTGCCCAGATGGCATGAAAAAACTCCAGACAATCCAAGGTTGGATTGTTAGAGCCAGGCAGAGGCAAGTGCAAATGCTCTCTGGAGAAATGTATTTTAAATATAGGTACAAAACCTTTCCTGAGATAAAGTTCCAGAAATATGAACCAACAATTTTAAAAAATCACAAAATACATTGGAAACCAAGCCACTATGAATAAAACTCAATCTCCAAACTTATAAAATCAGACTAAAAGAGACTGCATATATCTGAAAATAAAAGATACAGAACATAAAATAAGTATTCTTAGTATGTTTAAGAACTAAAAATTATTTCAAAACATGATAAAGGGACCAGAGAAAGTCAAAATTTGCCAGCATTAAAAAAATAGAGTTAAAATGAACTTCTAAGAATTAAAAATAGAAAAACTGAAATTAGCAAAGTGGGTGAGTTAAAAGGACAATAGACACAGCTGAAGAGAAAATTAATGAATGGGAAATTACTTAGAATGCAACAGAGAAATAAAGAAAAGAAGTTGGGTATTGTAGGGCATACCTGTAGTCCCAGCTACTCATGAGGCTGAGACAGAAAGAATGCTTGAGCTCATGCTTTTAAGATAAGGCTGAACAACACAGTAAGACCGTGACAGAAAGCAAAGAAGGGGAAGAGAAGAGAAGAGAAGGAAAGGAAAATATGTAAAAGATAGGTTAAAAGACAAGATTTCAGAGCAAGCATATTCTAATCATGTTGGGTGGCAAATCCTGAAGAACATAATAGAGATAGTGGAGAAAAGGCAATATATAGAGGACAATGACTGAATTCTCCAATGGAGGAAGTCCAATAAACTCCAAGTCGGTCAATTTAAAAGAAATGTACACATACACACATTTTAGTGAAACACCAGGACAAAACTGTTCCATAAGAATCCAGAAAGGAAAAGAACAACATATCTAGTACTGGAGCCAAGCCCTGTTGGCTCACACCTAGAGTCCTAGCTACTCAAGAAGCAGAGATCAGGAAGATCTTGGTTCAAAGATAGCTTGGACAACTAGCTCTAGAGACCTTATCTCAAAAATATCCAACACAAAAACAGTGCTAGTGGAATGGCTCAAGTGGTAGATCACCCACCTAGCAAGTGTGAGGCCCTGAGTTCAAACCCCAGTAGTACAACAACAACCACAAATCCACTAAAGGAGTTATACTAACAGCTAACTTCACATCAGCAATAATGGAAACCAGCAACAAGTGAACATTATCTACTTAGCTACAAAATATAAAGCTGTTTCAAGGGGAAAGATGAATTTTAGGTCACAAAACTCAAAGTTCCCTACCAATAGATCCTCAGTAAAGGAATTCTGAAAGACATGCTTCAGGAAGAAAAAAAAAAGTCCTAGCAAGAAGGCCCACGTGGTAAAAGAAATGGTGAACAAAAGAAAAGGACTAATGTATGTAAATTAAATATCACCAATTGTGCACAATGATAATCATGTCTGCTATTGTGGCTTATGGTCTGTTAAGAATTTATTTCTTAAGCTTGATGTTCTATTCTCAAGTATGTTTAGTTTGTGAAAACTCATTAAGCTACAAATCATGATGTGTTCATTTTTCTGATACATGCCAATTAAAATAATAAAACAGTATCAATTACTGTACGTCAAATATAGCAAAGTAGGTGAAATGAAACTCCTAGAGAAATATAACATATCGAATTTACACAAAATAGTCCTATATTTCTTAAATAAATTAAATTTGTAATTAAGATCTTTCCACAAGGAAAACAGATAGCTTCATCAGTGAATTCTTCCAAATGTTCGAGGAAGAAGTAAAGGCAATTGCATCAGTTTTATGTCTGAACTCCCATTCTGTCACTTTAGCTTTTATTACAGAAGAGAGGATCATTTATCCAGTTTCCTGTCTTCCACTGATAAACGCTTCCTTGGGATGTTAACTTCTGTGTACTACCAGGTCGTAAATATATGAGTGTTGGTGGAGAGGTTCCCACCAGTGTCCCATACCTCATGTCAGAGAAACTCTGGGGAAGAGGTGAAAATCGTGTGGGGTTGGAGCCTCAAGGTACAAAACTGGCTGCTGCTCCCTTCTTTGTGTTGAGTGGACAACTCCAAAGGGCATTCTACATGACTGTAGGATTAAGCCTCAGCTGTCCCTTGTACATTTTTGTTTGTTTTTGCTCCTTCCCAGTTCTTCCTAGTTCTGTTAACTAGGATAATTTCCTAAATAAATCAACTGCACACAGCCAATAGGCCACAGCACCAATTTTACACAGACTTTCAAATAATAGAAGATTAGACAGATGAATTCATGGTGATAGGCCAGTATCACCTTTATACTAAAACTTGAAAAGGACCAAGGATATTTTGAGAGAGGAAAATTATAGTCATACTCATGAATATGTGTATACACACACACACACCATAGTCACAGATAAATTATTAGTACCCAGTGTGTCATGCAGCAAGTTGAGCAATAATGTCATTATTTACAGTTGATATAATTATAAATGCACAAAATTTAAAAGAATCTTATACATGACCAGAATTAGTATGTGTTTATCAAGTGCAAATACTAAAACCAATTGCATATATCTAAACCAGGAATAGATTAGAAAATGAAATTTGAAGAAGACCTCCTTTTCAATAACATAAAATATATTAAATGAAAAAGTAAAAATGTACAAGATCTCTATGTTGAATTATCAAATATAATCACAATTAAAGAAAACTAGTAATTAGAAGGACACTCTGTTCATGGATCCAAAGTCCCAGTGTAAGAAAGATGTCAATTCTCTAATGGTGAATTGTAGATCCAATGTGATCTCAACTGGCCTAACAAGTGCCCCCCAAACTAATTTGAAAATATGTACAAAGCACAAGGGTATTGGGGTAACATTTTGTACTATATATATATATATGCATATATATGTTTATGAAAGTTTATAAACAAGCTAATAAACATTTATGTGCCTAAGTATCAATATTTTTAAAATACTGTGTCATTTAGGCAAATAGGAATCTGAATGGAGTACTCTGTTATATAGAGTACTTATTAATTATTAAAATCTACCCTATTTGCTAAAAAATGATTTGTAAAAAGAAAAAGGATTCTTCAAATTTTCCTTTCCTGGAACAAACTTTACCAGTCATCAGTTATGACTGGTTAAACATTGTAAGAACAACATGTGGCAGAAATATAATTATGTGTCACAAAGTGGAGCAGATTGCTCAACATGGGGCATTGCACTACCCGTGTTTAGAAAAAATAGACTTGGATGACACTGAGGGGCAAACAGCATCATGGAAGCAAACTGCACAGCTTTGGCCAAGGATGAGATGCACCCTTTCTGTGCAACAACGATTCAGAGAACAAACCTATTACTAGTAAAGAATGTTGCTACGAAGTTGCAGTCCTATGTATGCCCATGTATGTTCTTTGTTAGATACTCAGTCATGAAAAATTAAGGGAAGCAGGCAGGGCAAATAGGAGCTCAAGTTGCTACTGCTGAAGACTATGATTAAAAAGGTTATGCTGATATATTAAGACTGTCTCAAAAACAGAAGAAATGATTCACGTTCGAGGAGATAGATATGTTTAACCTGATTTAAACATTACACAATGAATAGTGTATCAAAACCTCACATAGTAATTAATAAGTACAACTTTTGTTTTTGTGACATCAGTTCTTCCAGGACTTGTGTAGCCTTACTGTTTCCACTTAGATCTCTATTAAGAGTTTATTTTTAAGTGTGTTACCTAGAATTCATCTTTTAAAATTCTTTTTCCAATTGAAAAATTTCTGTTGTCTCAGCACATTCTATTTAAGCCAATCTTTTTCCAGTGACTTGCAATATTGCTTTTAGCATACACTAAATTCTATGTGCTTGATTTCCTCTGAATTCTTTGTTCTGTTCCATCAGTTTGCTCTCTTGCCTGTACTTCCCTGTACTGATCATGGAGGTGGTATAGTAGGATTGAATTTCTGGTACTGCTAAGCCCATCATAGCTCTTCTAGGTATTTTTCTAGGTATTTTTATATAATTATGCTTCCATATGAACTTTATTAGCAACTTGTTTACTCCGTAAAAACTTGTTGGTATTTTTTTTGAGACTGCATAAAATTTATAAATTGGATTAGGTAGACCCATCATTCTACCAAGAATAAGAACAAATGTCTTTTCATTTGTTCAAGTTGCTTCTGTGCTTTTCAGGAATACTTCATAGTTTTCTTCATGTAGGGTTTGACTATTTCTTGCTAAGTTTATTCACAATATTTTATTTTTTGTTACTATTTTATTTTCCTTCCAATTGTGTCTCCTATGAACTATGAATGATTGCATGTTAATTTTCTATTCTGCTACCTTGCTGAATAATTTCATTGGTAGAGTTAACTTTATCATTGAGTATCTAAGACCTTCCAGATATACTATCAATCATCTGAAAACAAAATAATTTAATTTTTATTCTACTTTTGCACTTTTTTGTTGTTTTGGTTTTTTTTGAGACAGGATCTTGCTATGTATCTCAGGCTGGTTTTAAACTCACAATCCTTCTGCCTTCACCTCCTGAGGGATGGGATTATAGGTATGCACTACTGTATCTGGTGTTACTTTTACTCTTCAAATGTGTCTAATTGTTTACTATTGCCCAACTGCACTAGCTAATCCTTCCAAAACAATGTAGTAGTGGCCAAAATAGTGGATGTGCTGGCCTAGTTATTAATTCCTGTTTTTAACTTGAGAAGCATTTGGTGTTTCTCCATTAAGCAAAAGACTAACGTTGGGATTTTACACACTCATGCACAGGTGTATATATACACACATAGATGGTATAAATGCACGTGTACACATATGCATATACACATACACGTTGTATGTTCCATGTTAACATAAATAAATATACTTATGCTAAATAAGCACTCACTCAACCCTATTTTCTAAAGAGGTTTATGTACAATTTTTTTTTCCTTGTGGTTCTGGGGTTTGAACTCAGGGCTTTGTGTTCTGTTGCTTGAGCCACACCTTCAGCTCTTTTTGCTCTGGTTACTTTGGAGACAGGGTCTTGCTTTTTTCCCAGGTCAGTCTGGACTTCAATCCTCCTATTTTACACTTCCCACCATAGCTGGGATGATAGGCATGCTCCATCATGCCCACCTTTTTTTTCTGTGGGGTAGTGGAGTCTGATGAATTTTTTTTTTTTTTTGCTCTGGCTGGCCTGGAACCACTATCCTCCCAATCTCAGCCTCCAGTATAGCTGAGATGGCAGGTGTACACTACCAGGCCAGCTGTTGGTTATGCTGGAGTCTTGTGAACTTTTTGCCCAGCTGGACTTGAACCACAGTCCTCCTGATCTCAGTCTCCCAACTAGCTAGAATTACAGGTATCAGCCATCTGTACCTGTGACTTTTTCAATTTCTAATGGAGAAAATAATGGTTTATTTCATTTAGACCTACTAATATTATTGAGACTTCTTAATGTATTAACACATACCTGTTAATGTATATATTATTATTAATACATTACTATCTTTCTTATGATAGTGAATTAGTATTTTCTAAAAGTGAACTATTCTTGTTTTCCTGTTGTTAACTCCATGTAGTCATGGGGTATTGTTTTCTTCATGTTGTAGTTGAAGTCTAAAAACTGCATTTAGGATTTTTGCACCAATATGTATTTTTTTAATCAGGTGCAGGTATCACTGTTATACTTGCTTCATAGAATTTAGAAGTTCTCATTTTTTTATGAGCTAAAACAATTTATGTAACATTGGGACATTGGTCTCAAAGGTTTGGTAAAATTCTACTGTGAAACCATTTGGACCTGGTTTCGTTTGTGTTTGGCTTTTTGTGGGAGTGTTTCCTGATAACCTTCTCTGTTTATTCTACTGAAATTATTCTGTTTTAGCTATCTATATGAAGTCAATTTTTTTTTTGTGACAATACTGAAGTTTAAATTTAGGGCTCTGTGCTTGCTAAGCAGGCATGCCTCCAGCCCTTGTGGTCAATTTTTAATGACTATGTTTCTAAGAAATTATATCATGTAAGTTTTCAAATTTTATTTCCATTGTATTGTTATTCTTGTCATTTCTCCTATTTGTGCTTTTTCTTAAATTAGCTACTGACTTTTCCATTTTGTTAACTTTAAGAAAACCCACAATTTAATTTGCTTTTCCTACTTATTTTCTGCTTTCATCTTTGTCATTTCCCCTTCATGCTTCCTTTTAGCTTATTTTTCTAGCGGTTTGATTCAGGAACTTATTTCACTTATGTTCATTGTTTCATTTTTATTGATATGGTGCTTTCATCATATTTCATATAGTTTCTGACATATAGTATATATTCTTTCATGAAATCTTTATGTATTTCCCCTTTCATATATGTATACTTCACACATGTATACTTGTGTAACAGGTTTAAAAATTTCCTGTTAGAAGGCCCGTTTCATTTTTGTTTTGTATTACTTGGAACTGGTATCATAGTGTGTTTTTTTTTGGGGGGCAGCATTGGGGTTTGAAGTCAGGGCTTTACACTTCATGCTTGTTAGGCAGGCACTCTTCCTGCTTGAGCCACTCCACCAGCCCTCAGTGTTATTTTGAATATTTCTTTTTTCTTTGGTTTTCTGAGGTTGAGTCTTATGTAGTCTCGGCTGGATTGAACTCACAATTCTCCTGCCTCAGCCTCTTGAGCACTGACTGGAATTAGTTGTGTGTCACCACACCCACCTAGTTTTAGCATCTCTACTTTATAGAAAACTTAAGTGTTTTCTTTATACTCTGAATATCATTTGTTTGTGGAAGTTCCACATGCCTTTGAAAGAATAGTATATTCCCTAATTCAGAATGCTTCTGCTTAACACATATCCAAAAGATTTCTGTCACTGACTACTACTGTGCAGCCCTGACATGGCTCACAGGTCAGGACAGAGAGGTTCTAGAATGGTACAGTGAGTAAAAGGAAAAAATCACTGAGCCACCTAGGGGTGAAGCTATCCAGGTCATGAGGTTCAGACATAGTGAAGACTGGAAAAGGTGAAGGGTTTGCTTCAAAACTCATCATCCACTTAGGTCACTGTGGAAAAAGAATGGCAATTCTAGCTGGAAGGGTAGGAACCCCTCCAACCCTGGCAGGCCAGCAGTGAGATAGAGGCCATTAATGGCTCTTGTATTAAGTCTCTCTGGAAGGATGCACAGACAATAGGAAGACATTTTTACTCTTTTGTGACTGTTGAATTCTGAACCAAGAGACTATTTTACATATTTTAAAAATTAATAGTCAGGAATGGTGATGCACACCTATAATCCCAGTACTCGGGAGCTGGAGACAGAGAAGCCCATTTGAAGTCAACCTGGGTTACATAGTGAGACCCTGTCTCAAGAAATCAAAATAAAAAAAACTATTATGAATTTACAAATGAAAAAAAATTGTACCTAATCTGGATAAAATTTAGAAATTAACACTCTTAGCTATACAGCTACTACAGTCTATAAAAATCACCTAATAAAATTACAAGTTAGGTTTTCTTTTAAAAGTCTAACTTTAAATAATATACTTTTGTAGCATGAAAACTTTTTAAGAATGCACATACACAAGAATAATGCAAGCTGTTAAATTAACTTTATTTTAATATAATGAAATTAACAAATATTTATTTATTGTAACAAAATGTTATAATTGATAAGATTCATCTACATTTTAAAGGATGTTTTAGTATAGCCAAAGATTTAACATTTGAATTTTACCCATTTTTGAAATGTAAAACAATTATAATATTCATACAACGTATCTTACAATTTTAAAGTTTTAGCTTAAACATTTGAAGTAAATGTCCACAAGTAAAAGCAAGAGTTCTCTTACACCTAAGACAAACAAAATGTATTACTAATAAAGTGCCAATGGATTAGACAATGTCATTTCAGCTCTTTCCTTTTGAGAGAGGATAAAAGTACATAATAGCACAGAAACTAGTCATTTTCATTATACTACATTTGAATTAGTAATTTGCAATATAGTTTATAATATGCACAGGTACTTATAGCAGATATTAACCACAATAGAGTTCCTTCCAAGAAAGAATACAACTATGATTTATGACAAGCTGATCAGTCCTTGCTGAATATAGTTTAGGTCTAGAATTTTAAAAAATGTAGTCTCAAACTAAGATAAACTGAATTCTACCAACATCAAGAAATAGTTTTAGGGACTTCATAGAAATGAAGTAATCTCTCTTTTTTGTTGTAAAATACGATCTTACCTATCCTAAGGAGAGGGGCAAAATTTGGTAATAAGTATGTTTTTAGCAAGTGAAAGCCTGGTATGCATTGCTATAAGATGCATCTTTCACATAAAGAAAATGTATTTATTAAATGTATACAGCACTTTTCAGGCACTTGACCTCACTTGGTAGTTAAGTTGGTGTTCAGATGTTTATTTGATGGAAAAACATCAAATTACATATTGATTTCAAGCCATGTTCCCACAGAACATCTGTGTTCTGTAAACTAAATCCAAATGTTCCCTGCCAAAATCAAATAATGATTCCATATACCCAATTCAAAGAAGAAACTTAATAAAGATTGAATTTTCTCAATTTTAAGATTTTCCATCATGAATTTTTCTTAAATCTTTGTTGCCTATTACTTGTCTGAATGCTAGCAGAAAAAAAGCTTGAAAACTGTAAAATACTATGCCTAAGTGATATTGGAAAATTTGAAACTGATTATCCGCACAATATATTCTAAATGGAAATATGCTTACAATTTTGCTCGTATACTACTTAAGAGCCATATTTTCTCATAGCAATGTGTTCCCAGCTCATATTACAGAATTCAGTATGTAAACATTTTAAGTAAGGTATCCAAAAGAATGTTAAGAACTTTCCGTGTGTGTTTTCCTTAAGTAAGTTTGAGAATCATTATGTCAATGTCTGGCTCCCAAATTATCTTTGGGGTCCATGCTAAAAAAGAATGCTACTAGATACATCACTAAGAATAGGGGTCTAAGAGAAGATCACTCAAGTCTATTCTAAAATGAAGAATATACCAAGATTCCAATATAGCTGCTACTAATGTATGCTTCCATTTTTTTCTTAAATACTTAACCATGTAGTTAAATATGTTGATATTAAGGATTATTTTATCTGCATGTATAACTGTATTACAATTTGGGAAAACTTTGTAATATACTTTCAGACAGTTAGCTTTAAAATAATGAAACTTCACCTCTTACACAAACAGCCCTGAGAATAATGCATTCAAATTACAGCTCAACTAGAAATAATCTAATTGAGAAACCTTAAAGTATAAAATCAAATTCTGGAAAAGTTGTGAGTTAAAAAAAAATTACCAACATTTGAGGCACTACCAGACTACAGTACTTTTAATAGTTGGAAGGACTTTGGAAAAAGAACAAACATACAAAACTATGTGTACACAGACACACACACTGTGCTGTAATGGAAAAAAAGTGTCTCCCAATTCTATAGCCTAAACATTTTACTGCAGCATCTCCTGTTAAAGATATGGTGGTCTGGCTGCAGGAGTTTGATAATTGATATATAAAGCACGGGTGCAGAAATTTGTACAGTAAGGGAAACAGAATAAGAGTGTGGTTGGCAACAATTTCTTTCAGTGGCTGACAGCCCTGGAGGGGCGCATTAAAGAAGCATCACAATTATGGTCATGATGCAGATGCAGTCAGAGCAGCAAGAGTTCATCCACATCGGAAGATACACAATTTTGTAGCAAATAAAGTATAACAAAGTCTTCACAGTAAAAATAAAACATGTTCTAGGAAGAAACAAATATTCAATTTGATAATACTGTCTATAAATTGGTGAAATGTGTACAGACAAAAATGGTGTATAGGTATACACCATCAACATGACAGTCTACATTCTACACATAGTAATTAGGGATATGTAACATTTGCTACAAAAAAGTACAACAAATACTAGGAATCAACTTTTAACATTTCTTTGATCTCAAAAAAGAATGAAGTCACTTCTATTCTATGTTAAAAAATTTATGTTCCCTACTTCCTTATAATACAATTTATAAAGCTTTACTAAATGGAATATTTTGTTCTAGAGAAACATCTATTGATTTATATGAAAATAATCAGTCCCATATCTTTAAAATCTACAATTACATGTTAGAGCATGGACACTTCATATTTATGCATAAATAGCTTTTGCCATTCAAGGTATGGAAACAGAGATGTGTTATATTTTGTACACCTCTGCATTGCAATGGAAATTTATTTATGTGAAGTCTGACAAGTTTAGAAAAACAAGGGCATACTAATCCAGAATTAATACTACATGAGAGCACTAGTACGGTAAACTGGGGCCAGATGAACAACCAGCAAATAGCACAGATTAATAACTTTCTGGAATTCCTCTGGGTAACAACGTCAGCCAGTACAAGTAAGATACACACTAGAATATAAAAAAATCTAGAGCAGTATGCAGTAGATACTTAAATAGAATACTGGGAAGAATTTAGCCTAATTCCTAATTGTGCTTTGATGGGCAAAAGCTAAAATTTCATGCTAAAATCAATTAACTACAATCTCAATATTTCTTGTGCTTTATAATTCTCTTCTTTGCAATTCCAAATTGGTATGCTGAGGCCAAGACAAAGTTTAAAAGTATATACACTAAAACCTTAGGATCTTGTTTTTCTAATGCTATAAGTCACTGATTAGATAAGTTACACTGTCATGTATGTTTTCTTCTAGAAGAAAGATAGGAACAGAGGTCAAGGCATGATGGGAGAGGTCTCAAAACCAGTCTTAGAGAATCAGGCATTACTGAGATAGTAACTTTGTTCTAAGTTTCAGTCCAGTATAATGATTGCTATTAAGTCAAAGTTTCTCACAAACCCTGGAACCATGTCTAAAATTCTGGAAATAATAGAATCCAAAAGACTGAACAGAAATGCAGTGATGTCACCTAAAACAGTTTTAAAAATAATTAAGTTTATATAATTCTTTCTTAGCTATATTTCACATCAGTAACTGAATTAAGTCACAAGACAATGAGAAAAAATACATACACTTAAATAATTTTCAAGTAACATTTTTTTCTACGAATCACTTTTCATTTCACTTTAGAAAAATGTACATAAATTTAACAAGTCAATTTAAAGTCAAGAATTCCAAATCAACTTAAGAATTCAGTTCAGGAGAACAATATTTTAATGTCAAAAATCTACTTAAAATGGTTGGAAAGACATGATTACTATTAATAATCAAAACTCACTCAACATGGTTGGAAAAGAGTACTGCATAGTTTCCTACAAAGCAGGTCAGTCCTTTCAATGCTGGGGATAGGGAACTGGGGGACAAAAGTTAAAAGCAAAAATACAACTAAGAAGGTGCTTTCTATTTTTATGCTGCTAACAAAGGTCTCAGTTTAAAATCTACAGTTTTAACAAGTTTCTTTGCCACTGTCCTTTGTGTCTTCTTTACAATCTAACTTGCTCATATTGACGCAAAAGTTCAATGTTCCTCTGTCAACTAACTGGCAGGGACTAAAACCACCATGTAAAGTTGTATTAAGTCTGCCAACAACTTGGCAAAGAATAGTATGACTGAGGTAATGTATGTGGTTGTACATGGCCACTAAAATAACTGACACTTTTGATCACACAATTTTTATGGATTTCTGTTTGCTACACACTGACTGAAACTGTGACAATTCCAATCCATAATCTACGCATTCTATTACTATGTCTGAAATTAATGCAGAGCAATTCAACTTGAATATGGTACTTCATCACCACTGATGCTACATAGTTTGATTTTAAACCCTGGTTTATTAATTATTTAATTAAAATTCAGGAATGATTTTCTCAGACAAATCACATCTGTTGCAGCTGTCTTGTCTGGTTCTTAGACTCAATGAAAACCACAGGAATGTTATAGGAAATATACCTATACAATTAAAAAAAAAAGAATTATACATCTTGATTTTTTTTTTTAAAGTTACCAACTGCCTGCAAAACTAGCCCAGCACAATTTCAAAAAAAAAAAAAAAAAAAGAAAATGAGGTTGCTTATGAAGGTCATAGCTTTGGCAGCAACTAGAACCAAACTTTAGATCTGCAGTTGATCCAGACCTGAACAGCTTGCTCATGCCTGCTGCTCCCTTTATTTGCAGGGCTTTATGGCGACAGCATATTCTTCACTCATTGCACACATGACAGACACCTAGAAGGAGAAAAACACAGACAAGAAGTTATTCAGAAACACTGTGTACAGGAAGACATATTTTGTTCACCATGAACTTTGTATTTGTGGATATTTTGTGTAGAATGAGTTTGGAAAGAGGTTATCCGAAACAAGCAATCTACTTTATGCTTTTCTGAAGTAGAAATTCTCAGATTATTGTTCAGTAAGACAATTTCCAAGGAACAAGGAGAAGAAGTATTTTCTTTGGTAATGGGTCTTTAAGGGTATCATTACTTTATTGAGATCATTTTCAACATTTTAGCAGTTATTTCTAAGTTACATGTCATAGTAGTATTTTATGCTAACTAGTTTAAGCCAAAGTTTAAATAAAATGGTTTTAAAGGCATAATCTTCCCATAGGTCTTTACCTGTACATCTTCACCTGCATTGTATTTTCCTTCTATTTCTTTGCCAAGTTCACCTTCTGGCAGTTTAAGATCCTCACGAACTTCACCAGTTTCTGTCAGCAGGGAAAGGTAACCATCTTGAATGCATATCAGCTGTCAGAAGAAAATATATCATTTGTACTGACTAGGATATCTACTCCTTTGTAATGTTTACATGATTAAACTGCAGTCCATATTAATTTGTATAAGAACACAGTACATTAATATATTCCCAAATACTAAAATACAAGAATATGACATAAATACAGAATAGAAGTATGAACTCACTCCTCCCTGTATTTTCCCCAACCAATCCCTGTATTACAAAGCAGCTGAGGCTTCTTTTATTTTTATATTTTGGTGGTACTGGGATTTGAACTCAGGGCCTTGTACTTGCTAGACAGGAGCTCTATCATGCCTCCAAGCCCTTGTATGCTTTAGTTATTTTTCAGGTTGGGTTTTGCACTTTTGCCCAGGGACAGCCTCCTGCATAGCTGGGATCACAGGCACAAACCATACTGGCTTATGTATTGAGATGGGGCCTACCTAACTTTTTGCTCAGGCTGGCCTTCAACTGCAATCCTCCTGATCTGCCTCCCAAGTAGCTGGGATTACAAATATGTGCCACCACTTCTAGCAAGCTTAGGCTTCTTTATAGTGTATCCTGAATCATTTATACTTTATGTACATAATACATAATATAGCTGCTTTTAAAGAAAAAACAGAATATAAGTATTTTTCATGAAGCTGTTTTCAATTAGTAGTATGCCTCAGAAATCTTTTCAGATCAGGAAATACAGACCTACCTTAATCTAACCACTGTACAAGTGCATGGGCATATGGTAACTGAATTAAGCATTTTCCCATTAATAAGCATACATGTTAATCTCATTCTTTCATTATGCAAACACTGCATTTTATAACTTGATTATAGCAAAGTTCAGTTGAAAAGTTTTGGTCTCCAGCTCACAACTAAGAACAAATTTAAAAAATCCCAACACTAGCTTATTGATGACATTAATGAAGCTATAAAAAAGCACACTTTTGGTACAACTGAATTCCTTTTATTACAACAATGGGGAAACAGAAAGCCCCTACTCATACTCATTTATTCTAAAGCACACATGCCATCAGTATCCTAGAATTCTAACAGGCTTTATAAAGGACAATACTAGCCGCTAACATACATACAAGGAGCCAAAGACACGGTCTTTGATCCCTTTATCCACCAAGATATAACTCAGTGTGCTTAGAATTTCTAGAGTTTAAAAGTTTCTCTCCACTTAACCAAATCTGGTATGTGACAGTCCACAAAAATTCCACCTACCATGAGACATTCAATCCTTTGCACGTCTAAATTCTCAGAATCAAAAAACAATCCTACAGAGCGACAACATTCTTAATTAACTTCTTAAGTCACTCAAATGTTTGTGAGGTGGTCGGTAGAGGAGTGAAGAGCAAAGAGTTTGAGGTAGAAGTATGAGGTTTAAATAACTAACCATTCTGATTTCTACTCTTTTAGCAATTCCCTGAAGTGTAACTTGACTATTTCAGGAGTTAAAGGTTCCTCGTGCCAATAGTGACTAAAACATAAGAGCCAAATAATACTGGTACTACTGATAATTATTTATAAATGGTGGCATTTTATTTTTAAGTGTTAAGAATTCATAAAATAAGCCAAGCGTCAGTGGCTCACATCTGTAATCCTAGCTACTCAGGAGGCATAGATCAGGAGGATTGTGGTTTGAAGCCAGACCAGGCAAATAGATTGTAAGACCTTATCTTGAAAACACCCAACACAAAAAAAGGACTGGTGGAGTAGCTCAAGGTGTAGGCCCTGAGTTCAAGCCCCAGTACCATTAAAAAAAAAAAATTCATAAAATAATCAGGGATGAAATATATAAAGCATTTCAAAGACAAAAATGTATAACTATCATATAAACATTGACTAAAATATGAACATTTTAGTTATTAAAATAAGTTGCTATATGAAATAACATTTTTCCAAATTAAAACTAAATTATAGGAAAATAAAATATTAAATAAAAATAAATTATTTGATCCTACAAGTTACTAAATCTTAACATTTGTTGAAAAGTTGCAAAAATAATGCAAAAATCCCTTATCCTTTACCAATTATTAACATTTAACCATCTGTGAAAATTTTTTCTTTATATATACATGTAAAATACATTCTTATACACATTCTTATTTTTACTAAATCTCATTTGAGAGTAAGTTTCATAGGTCATGACTTTTCAGCAATAAATATTTCAGTGTGTTCTTCCCTTAAGAACAAGGACATACTCTTACGTAATTAGTTTTTCAAAATTAGGAAATTTAAAATTGATAACCTATTACCTAATATGTAGACCATTTTCAAATTTGTCAATTAGTTTGATATTATCTTTGATAGCAACTTATCTCCCCAATTCCAGAACCACACCCTGCATTTATCTGTTTAGTTCCTTTTAATTTGAAACAGTTCCTCACCCTTTGTCTTTCATGACCTTGATATTTTTTAAGACCTTAGGTTTACTGTTTTACAGAATGTTCTTCAGTTTGTGTTTGTCTCATTCTTTCCTCATGGTTCAGGTAATGTACTTCTGGAAGGAATACTATTAGAAATGCTGTGTCCTCAGAGTATCAATCACACCAGGATACAAATGATGGCAATTTGTCCCATTTTTAGTAATGTTAATTTCGATCACTCAGTTAAGGGATTACCCGCCAGATTTTTCTGCTCTATAGGTATTCTTTCCCCTTGTAATTCACAATCCTAAAAAAAGAAGAAAGCCAATGGCATCACTGTTAAGTTTCAAGCATATTTTGGTGCAAATTTCTCATTTTTTCTCAAAGGCCTTTCTGATTCAGAGTTGAAAGGTGGCAACGGTGAAAAGACTACTGGAAACCACTTCTAAAAATTTCCCTGTGAGCCTTCACCTTTAACCAAACTCATTTGACAACTTTTAGATATTTCTGAGCAATTGCTTTTTTTGGTAGGGAGAGAAATCATTTTGTTAATACCAAGTGGAGAGAAGGCAAAGGTCAGGGTCAGAAAACTTGTAATACAGGTGTTAGCCATGCACTGGCATACCAGGCTCCTGACTAGAATGTGGTATCTTTCATTTCCTACAAAAAGAATCTAGGGTTCCTTGAAAAAAATGAACAATCCAATGCTCCAAGTGGGATATATATACGACAAACCAGGAGTGAGCTGTTATAGTGGAATATAAGAAGCTATTAAAGACCATTAATTAGGTCTATATCAAGGGGACTTAGGTATTAGTTTGAATAAGCTCCCACTGCTCAAAGATAGAACAATTTGAAAATCAGCATGGTGAACAACAATAGATTGAAACACAAATATGTTTAAATGCTCAAGTTCTCAGTGAGGTAGAGCACCTGCCTAGCAAGTATTGAGGTCCTGAGTTCAAACCCCAGTTTTGCAAAAAAAAATCAAGTTCACAGTGAAAAAAATATTTCATTGGTCATCTTCAGTGGATGCTAGGAATCAACTCATTTTGAAAATGGGTAATTAAAGCGAAAGAGTAAACATTTATACTGGCTTTCCTTGCATATGTGTACATACACACAGAGTATATATATCATACCTCAAGGTAAAAAAAAAATTGATGAATGGAACTTCTTATAGAAGTATCCTGGATTGAAAAAAATCATGAAGTGGACTGGAGGTATGGCTCAAGCAGTAGAGCACCTGCTTTGTGAGCAGGAAGCCCTGGGTTCAAACCCCAGTCCCACCAAAAAAAAAAAACAGAAAAAAACACCCCATGAAGCAGTAAGCAGTTAACAGACCATTACTTTTTCTCTTACTAAATTAATGCATTGAGGCAAAGATCACATACATATCTGATAACATTACAAAAACAGAAACATTTTATTAATTTATTGGATATTTGCACAGAATATCACCTACAGAATAGTCTTTAAAAAAAAAGCAGAAAAAAAGAAAAAGATAAACTGAAGCTGACCAAGCTTTTCCATCTTACTATGAAGTTTCAGGAAATACAATGACAGTGAGAAAAGTCTACAGAACAAACAATTCAGTCTCTTCATTGAAAAATTACAGAAACAGGGAGAAAGAGAGCTAGAACCCAAGTGAATGTTTGAGATAAGAAACTGCAGATTAGAATAGATTTATCAAGTAATCTTATTGTGTGGACTTTTTTAGGTCTTGATTTAGATAAACTATAAAATAAAAATAACTATCTTACTCAAAAGAGCTAAACAACTGTCTTAATTAGGCAAATGTAGATATGGATAGGATATATGATCTTTTAAGGAATGACTTTTTATGTGTCTTTTTTTTTTTTTATAGTTCTTAGCTTTTATTTATTTATTTACCGGACTGGGGTTTGAACTCAGGGCCTGTGCCATGAGCCACTTCACCAGCCCTTTTTTTGTGATGGGTTTTTTTTGAGATAGGGTCCTGTGAACTATTTGCCCAGGCTAGATTTGAACTGAAATCTTCCTGATCTCTGCCTCCTGTGTAGCTAGGATTACAGGTGTGAGCCACGAGCACCCAACTAGTTCTTAGCTTTTAGAGATGTATAACAAAATACTTACAAGTGAAATGATATAATACCTGGGATTAGCTTCAAAATAATCAAGAGTCAGAGACTATAGGAAGAAAAAACAAGCATGGGATATAGAGGAAATAAGATTGGCAATGTACTGATAATTGTTGATGCTGGGTGATGTGTATATGAGATTCTGATACTCTGAAAATTCCCACAGTAAAAAATTTTGGGATATATAAAACTCTATAAAGAGCACTATAACCACTAAATGTTAGGAGGCACAGTAAGCTAAAGAAGCAAAGGATGAACTAAAAGGAAGGGTGTAGGGTGAGTTAGTGACTATGAATTCTGTTCATGATATAGCCAGAGTAAGAAATGACACTCAAAGTGGGGAATTACAGGGAAATTTTTTTTGCCTGAATTTGTCACATTGGTGTGTAACAGAAGACTGGAAAAGATAATATTACCACAGGGCTTTCTTAGCCCTAATTTCCGAATTTCAGTTCTCAAAAATCTATTTCAAAAACATCAAACTTGTTTAGGGAAGACTTACATCTTTCTACTTCTTTTCTCCCAGCACTCTTAAGTTACTTCCTTAGAGTTGCTGGTCCTGGTAGAGACTGCGTTCTTGAACATTATTTATACCACCTAAGCAAGTAAGACCATCATCAACTGGGGTGCTGCCTGATTCATCAAGTCACAGCAACCTTCATCAGTAAGCAAAACCTGCAAATATGGGATCAACTAGAGCAGGTGCTAAAGGTACAAATAGCTGTGTAAGAAGCTCAGACACAGAAAGCATCTACTCTCACATTGACACGACCTCAACTCAAACCAATGGCTCAGATGGGAAATTCTCTATGACCAGTTCACAATGCAAGAACAAACTCAGAATGGTTTCTAGGTGAGTTATGCATTATGATGCACCAATTGGAGGTGGCCCTGACAAATTGTGGCAGGGATGGGAAGAGGGAGAATATCAAGCACTAGACCTGAAAGAAGAACCAGAGGTGTGGATTTATACTGATTATGGACAGGAGGTTAAGAGCTGGGCTGGAAGGTCAAGGGTGCTGAAAGAACAAGACAGGAAAATCACTGACAATAGGTTTACTGAAGTGGTATGCAGATAAATGTATCAAATAATATTAAGAGAATGCATCCACATGAATGCTCAGAAATATTCTCAGTAACACAGGCTTTCTCTCACTAAGGCTGACCTGCCATAGAAACTATTGAGAACCTCACAGAAAGAACTAATAGAGAGTCCCTAATATGGCACCTTTTTCCAGAGGAACAACTAGCCACTGGTAACACTGGAAGAGGCAGTGATTTGTACTTACTGCAATATGCTGTTTATCTACATACAGATTTGCCTGTGGTGCTTCTGCTAAAATTCCATCTGGATTTAAAGCATGCTCATTCCTGTTACAGTATCTCACCTGGCATCACTTTTGAATAAAACAGATAAAGTAATGAGACAACAGGATGATGCCCAGAGAATTCACTGGTTCGTGTACCTGGTCATTCCAAAGCAGCTTCCTGTGTGGACTGGCCTACCGAAGACTCACTTATAGTACCTGGTGGGTGATACTTCATTGATCTAACATGCTGTTTTACAGGTTAAAATATATTCTAACATGCAGTGCTATTTTTTCCTATAGGTAGAATACACAGGTCTAGGTACCAAAGATAGTGGCTCTTTTCACTATTACCCTTCTTGTCCCTGAAACATTGAACATGGTTCTGCTGCTTTAGAGGTTTTCTACTCCAAAGAAAGATGGGTTCCATGAGGGAATACAGGATTTCACAGAACATGGTAAAAGTATATAAACACTCTAAGCTCAGGAAAATTCACAGAATCATTTTCTTTGTTGTTATTTTAAGTTGCAACAATAAAGTTTAACTCACATACCTTAATATTCAAAAGAAATGTTACTTATTTGAAGAATATACTTTAAT
Organism: Castor canadensis; assembly: GCF_047511655.1. Lineage (NCBI taxonomy): Eukaryota > Metazoa > Chordata > Mammalia > Rodentia > Castoridae > Castor > Castor canadensis. The sequence goes on along the minus strand of NC_133390.1, from coordinate 98,170,984 downwards.
AGTCACAGTTTGGGCAATAATCCAAAGGTCTACAATATATTCTTTATGTGTTCTGTATTAAATAGTTTTCCTTCTGGGAAAGGTCTTCAAACTTTAGTGAATATAGAAAAGGCATTTAATTTGTAGTGGGGTGCACAGCAACACAGAACTTCCTAAAAAATATGATTCCAGAGAATACTGGAGCCTGCACAAGCACTTCCTACATTTAACAACTTGGGAATTCCCAAAGGTGTCTGAATGTTTTTGTGTTTTATACCATCACTGAGCCCCAGACAACTACTTCTAGGAGAAGTATTGGAAATTAGCAATTCTAATCCAAACTACTTTTGGAATGGAGGAGTCAGGAGACAAATTTTCTTTTCTTGTGGACTTATTTTAAGAATACATAAAATTAAAATTGTAAATATTAATGTTTCTTTTCCTAAACAAAGATTTACTTTTTAATTATTACAATGAATAGATGTGCATATTTCACTTTAGCTGACTGCCAAACTGGCACTCAAAATATTGAATTCAGCAAATTCATAGGACTACACATTGCCAAATAACAACAAAGGTAGGAATTTAATCAAGGCATTTGGATAGAAGAGTGCAGACCACCATGCATAATAAATGTAACTGAGAAGGTTCACAGAACTAATTTTATTTTAAATGAACAGAAGTAAGTATTCCAAGTTGACTTGATAAAAAGGAGGATGTGGATAATGAGTATTTACTATGCCAGGTACTGTTCTGAGTATTAACTAAGCCTCAAAATGACCCCATGAGGAATTCATTGTTCACAACCACATTTTGTAAATAAACAAGAGAAGTTAAGTAACTTGGCAACCAAGGTCACACAGCTAGTAAGTGCCGAAGTTGGATCTGGACCCAAACTGTTTAGCTGACATCATCCTTTGCTGTATGGACTACAAACTAAAGGCGGGACAAGGCTGAACCTTGTCTGGGGTACAAATTGAGAAGAACACAGAAAAATTCTCAGTAACCAAATAAATACTTTAATGAAATATCTTAATAGAATGCAAAAACTGCATGATGAACATCAAAATTTTAAATGAAGACAGGATCAGAATTACTGAGTTTTCCTGTTGCCTTAGGTTACTATATGGTTTGACATTGTTACTGGACCTGTCTTTATTTAAACTTTTACACTTAAAGCAAGGGCCTTGTTCACTTTGCTTGCTGAACTCCAGTCTGGTCCTTACACCAAATGATATCCAAACCAAATTTTCCTTTATGTTAAATTCTGAACTCCAATCAATGATTGGCTAATTTGACACAGTAGTAATTATGTCAACTATTGATATATCTTTCTGAAACATGCAACAGGTAAAAGCATTGTATGCTGAATAAATATTATGGAATATAATGACTACTGAATGACTACACTCACATTTTAGGGTGAGAGCCCATTTTTGGCAAAAGAAAATCTATGCTCAGTTGTAGTCTGTTGCACTATTCTTACCACATTGCCATATTGAGTAAACATGTATTCATTTAACAAATGTTTACTGAGCACCTTCTATGGACCACAGGACCATATGGATCACATTCAGTGATCCAACAATAACAGAATAATTAAGTGGAATTAAGGAAAATGGGAATCAGAACAGAAATACTTTTTGGTACACATCTACCTATGGGGTACATTTTCTTATTTCATCCTCATATAATCTTTGTTTTGTAGACTGAAAAACAGAGGCTCAGAGAAGTTGCATAATTTGTCAAAGATCACACAACTAGAAAGTGGCAAGACCAGATTCAAACCCAGGTCTGTGTGACTCAAATAAAGGCTCCCTGTTATATTAAAAAAATGTAAATTTCTACAAAGACTCCAAAGCTGTCTAGAAAACATTCATAAGTGAGAAAGTGAAAATGTTTACTAGATTAAAACTACATATAAAATGTTTGCATGTGGACAGAATAAAAAGAAATCATTAAGTGGGTGTAGCTGATAGCAAAATGCGTTAAAAAATTTATGTAATAAAAGGTATAGAAAGAAATCAGTTTAAGTCACACGAAAAACAGATCTAAGTGTCAAACTTGTATTTCTCATTATGTAAGATGAATAGAGTTGGATATATAATATGCCTCATACAGAAATGGAAGACTTTCAAGAACTGCCTTAGTTATGATTAATTGGAGTTTCCACATTCTGTGAAGTCAATGGTTGGGTTACAATCAATATGCCAGACAAGAAAATACTATCATTAAACATGACCTATTGAAAAGTATAATTAGAAATAAAACTTGAAGTTTATACATATAATTTAATAAAAGGTCACAGCATGGTCACTGAGTATAAATAAACTCATCACAGTTTTTTTATTTTCTTCACCATATTCAGTAACCATGTACTTTATTCTGCAAATTTAAGACTTTCGGATTATTTTCCTACTTAGAATACCTGATTCCCATTCATTAATATAAAAACTTGGTTGGTAAGAACATGAATTCTAATATTCCTTAAAAGTAAAAAGAAATAAAACTTCCAGGAGGTAGTTACTTAAATTTGAAATATTTTACAACAGAGAGAAAAGTTGATTTTTAAAATACTGGACTTAGTCACAATATGCTCAACTTGGTCTGAAAAATATTGAGAAGTGATCAACTTTTTTAAAATGCAAGAATGCTAAAAAAATAAAACATCACTATTTCTCTCCAATTTGTAAGATAGTTGGTGCCTAATCATTAGTTAGAAAAACCTACAAAACTGCTCAGGTTTTGTCAAGTTACTACCGCTAGTGGAACTTATCTTCACCTTTAAAAAACAAGCACTTACTTGATAATCATTCCTCTTAATATTTGGAACATCCATGTTGTGAGTAGAAGGGCAAATATCTTCATATTTCTTGCCTGTAAAAATATCAATTCCAACAAGGTGCACCTAACAGAGGACAAGAGGAAACCTGTTTAATATCTGCCAAGCATATCATTCATTACATACACAAGAGCACAGTACCAACACTGATTATAACAGATTCTTTCTCTTTCCAAGGTCATCCAATTTTACTTTCTCAAAAACCAAAGCAAACCAAAACAAAACCCCAAACTCGTCGTCACAGAATTAAGATTGTAGTAAACAACTAAACAGTCATGACATGTCAATACTCAAAATAGTGTATCATTCAGTAATTCAATTACAAGAAAAATTAAGACAGGTTTCTTAGAGCTGTTATAAGAGGTTTTCTTAACTGTAAACTGAAGAGATGGGCTAGGTCACTAGGATTCTGAAAGTTTCCATTGCCAGCTAATGAACCATTATAAGGGTCCAACAAGGGAATGCTTTCTCTAAATTCAAAGTAACAGCTGATCACTCAGTAACTAGGGGTGGAGGGTAGGAGGAGACAAAGTCTCTTATTACAAACATTTACGTATAGAAACCTTATGATCTGTATTGGAATACAAACGACCGAAATCTCAACACTGGAGCCAAATACTGACTTGGAAGGGCATTTACCTTGGCATGACCGTGCTTTCCAGTTTTGGAAGTTGACATCTCCACTATTTTGCATGGTCGTCCTTTGAGCACCACGAAGCCGTTTTTGCGCAGCGCCGAGCACTGCATAGGGTAAGTGCTGGAAGCGCCAGCATCTCCAGTAGTGAAATCAATTTCATCCGCCATGGTGGGCTGGGGAGATGACAGTTTTTCCGAAGTAACTACGCGAAAAGTTTGAGTTTGCTTTTTAACAATGGGCATTCAGGCAGGAAAGTATCTCATTTTGGGCAGTTTACGTGACAAGCACCATGGGTCCGTTATTTTTGCATTTATACATCACCCACGCTAGACTAGTAAGTACTTTCTAACTCTGGCTGCTGCAAACTTTTCCAGCCGTTGGAGGGGAGGTGGGGATGCGAGCTGCAGAGGAGCTCGCAGGGGGTGGGGACACCCATCTCTAGCGCTCAGGACCTCCTGGCTCCCATCGCCCCACCGCAGAAGCCCGCGCGACCTTCCTGCGCCGCACCGCCCGGCCCTCCGCGCAGCCCCGGTCCCACCGCGCGGTCCAGCCCAGGCCGCACGTCCTCGCCAAGGATGGGGGATAAACAGGACCCAGCAGCACCTGATCCTCGGGCAGCGCCCCCTGTTCTGCTGCCTTCGCGGCCCGGGTCGGCCCGGCCCGGCCCAGCTCCGCAAGGGCCTGAGCCCCGGCGGGTGCCGCGCTCGCCTCCCTTCTCCCATCCATCTTTCCTCCGTCCCTCGCTCAGAGCTCGGCTCTGACTGCCCTCCCCATTCCTGCTTGTTCCAGTGCCCCCAGCCAGCTTCTCCTCCGGTCTTCACCTTTCAGCAGGCACAGAGCGCCTTTCGCCTGCGTACCCGCGCCAGTCCCCTGCAGCTGCAGCGGCGGCGGCGGCGGCGGTGGCGGCCGCAGCAGTTCTAAGAGACGGGGCGGGGCCGCCACACTTTCCACACCCCGGCCTCCCCGCCCTTTCCCGCCCCCACCCCAGCCCAACTTCCGGGATAGGCCCCTGCGCGTCACAGGCACCGCCCTCCACGGCTACCATTGGCTACCCGGTTCCCGAGGCCCCGCCCAATCACGTGAAGCGCGCCCTGGCAACCCCACGTGCTGCGGATTAGTGCACTTCCGGCGTGGAGAGCGTTTTCAGGAGTCCGGTTGCTGAGGTTGGTACACTCGATAGCTGGGCGGGTTGCAAGCTGCGACTTCAGTTCAGGTTTCAGTTGACGTTAAAGGGAGCCAAGCCGCGAGCCCTGTGGCCCCTGTCCTCAGGTGCGTAGCGGTTGTCACGTGATGGTCTTGAGGCCTCGCGAGTTGCGCGAATTCTCCGAGGGTCCCTTGTAGCTGTGGAGGGAAGTTTGGATTCAAGATTTTTGGTACAGCTGGCATCTACTTGGGGTTGGAACCCGTGTTTGTTTCTTGAAGAAAAGCACAGGTGCAGGATTTTATTATGTGGCTTCGCATTGCGGTATCGCAGGTTACACTCCAGACACCCCGTTGGTGCCACCGGGTGCCCCGACAGTCAGCAGTGCTGTGGGGTGGGGAACTCCGGAAGCATGGGAGTTCCTCCCCCAGAGGTTCCTGGAGAGAAGTAGAGAGGGGTGCTCCATCCAGAAGGTGTGCTACTCAGCCCTTCGTGCCTATGGCCTTGGCATTCCCTAGACTTTGGGGTTCGTGCTTACCACCCGAGAGCCATTGGGTTGTCTTCGTAGTCCACCCAGAATGAATAGACTTGAAGAGGATTAAAAGACAAAGGTTCTTAAGCGTTTCCCTCCTCGTTTCGCAGTTCCATTGTGACCACATTTTTTTCCCACCTTGGAACTGTGTTGATCATACATTTCATATGTGTTATCTAATTTAACCATCACAATAAGTAAGTAACTTCCATAAACTGAGCTTAGCCTCTCGTTAATAGAAGAGGTAGATAGAACCTGGTTCATGAGTTCACTCTGTTTTTCCTTACACCACCTAACCTTTTCCTATCATTACAAAGATGTTAATATTTAAAAAGTATATGGGAAGATAGTGTACTAAACGTTTTATTTGCATTGTTTAATCCTGACTACTCTCTTGCTTAACCTCAGGTTTAAGTTATAATTTATATAAAATAAAATTTACTTTCAGTTCTATGAATTTTGAAAATCTAAGCAGTTATGTAAGCCACTACTGGAATCAAGGTATAGAATAGTTTCCCCTTTCCAAAAGTTTGGTGATCAGTCATGTTACCCACCCCCACCTTATCTTCAGATCTTGACATCCATTAACAACTACTCTTTTATCTACATTGGCATTACTTATGGACGAAGGCAGGGAAAATTAAGTAATTTGCCTGAAATCATGCAGCTAGCAAATTTCAGAGCCAAGACTGAAATCTAGGAAGTTTAGCTTTAAAATCACTGCTCCAACTATCACTATATATTGCATTCACATAAGATTTGGATTTAAAATCAAGTAATTGGGTTTCATTAATTCAGCAAATATATTCCATTCTCCTGAAGTCACTAGACCACTGAATTAGCAAATGCTGAGCTAATGCTCTTAGGGGATGTACCGGCTTAGGCACGTGTGAGCTTTTGATCAACAACACTGTCATTAACTGGTCAATGGAAGGGTTTATGGTGTGTTTTTCAGTTTAAAGACACTTTATTTAATATATATTGTTGATTCATTAGCATCAAACTCGACAAGCTACACTATAATTCATGCCTGAAAGGAACTTATCTACACAAATATTTTCTGTATTAGGAACATGATAGCCTTTTGGTGCTTACAGACACTGCAGCTCTTCAGTATGATGTTGGAGGCCATTTTAAGCATTGAAATCAACAAAAGGCATGAAAATGGAAAAAATAAAACATGATAGTAAATAAACTGAAAAGAACACTTTGTTTATAGTTTGACAGTTGAAACAAGAAAGCAGAGCACTTTTGTGTTTGACCTCAGCTAGAGAAATGTGCAAATCTCTGCATGATCACAAATAACCTAGAAAGCAGCACTAAGACTGACTTGGGGTTACCAGTAAATTTTATTGTATGTGCAAATCCTCAAACATGGAATCCAAAAATGAGGACTATTTATTTTAGCACCCTTCTGGAATTACCATATATATTAAGGCAGTCTTGTTCATAAGTTGCTTGCAGTTGAGTGCAAGAAACACTCTTAACAATTTTGAAAGATGAATGCTAGTAACGAAAGAACTATAGGACCTGAATAAAGGATCTCCTCCTTCTCTAGGTGTTGTCCAATTGAAATATATACCAATCCATGTATAATTTTGAGGTTTTTTATAGACATATTAAAAAGATTTTTAGAAGGTGAAGTTAATTTTAGTAATACATTCTACTTAATCCAATAAATATGTCCAAAATATTATTTCACATGTAACTAATACAAACATCATTGTTAAGCTATTTTACATTATTTTTTCCATACTAAGCCTTTAAAATTTGGTGTGTATTTTTCATTTATCAGTACATCTCAGTTCATACTAGCAACATTTCAAATGCTCAGCAGGTGTATATGAGTGATGGCTATCATATTCTCTTTCACACATTAGAAGAGTGTAGAGACTGCTTTTCTTGAATGGCAATCTAATTGGAGATTTGAAAGATGGATAGAAGTTAGCAAATGGAGAGGAATTTGGGAAAGGCATTTTAGCCAAAGAGAATGGGGGTACAAAGGCCTGTCTGTGACAGAATCATGGTATCATCTTATACTGCAAATGACTTAGTTTGACTGGTGTATACTGTAAAGAGAAATGGGTGATTTGAATTTTATCCCAAAGGCAATAAGAAGCACTGAAGCAATACGTAAGAGAAAATGACAAGAACATATATATTTTTTACTTTTTAGGGGAGAAACTTTCAAGTAGGAAATACATAATAAAGAAAACAATTGTTTTGGTGAACAAAGTGGTGACTGTGAGAAGACAGAATCAAGAATTATATGGGAAAACAGAACATCATAATTGAATGTTGGAGGTCAGAATGGGAGGCACAGGATGTAAAGAACTTACTGGTTTATTCCACAAAAATTGGATGAATAGTGGTACCATTTACTGAGATAAATGATGAAGGAGAAGAGAAGCAAGTTTTTAAGGAAAGTTGAGTTTGCTTTTGGGACGGTTGAGTTTAAAATTCCTGTGGGCAAGAGGAATCTTAATTAGAGATACATGTTTGTGAACCATCAGTATATAGATGATGATTAAAGTTTTGGGAGTGGAAAAAATCACTTGGAAGTATGCACAGTGAACCAAAGAGGAGAACCTAAGTGTCATGCTGTGTTTAAGGACTATCTAAGGGAAGAGAATGAGAAAGAACATTGTTACATTGAAACATTCTTAGGATTCTTTTGTGGTAAGCAACAGAAACCAATTCCTACCAATTAGAGTAAGAGGCAAGTGTAAAGGAATGATATGGAAGAGCTCAGGTCTGAAGGGAAGTTTTAAAGGATAGAAACCATGCAGCTTTATAGTTACTATAGAAAGTACTATTGTAATATTCTCATCTGATGCTGTTTGAATGAACTACCTATTTGTCAGTAGAGAGATTCTAAGAGTTAATGTTCTGGAAGTTGGAATTCTAATTGCTCTAGCTTTGACTTCCTGCCTACTCCTTGACAAGACCCCTTGTTACAACAGTCCTATTTCTATCTCTATATTATGTCAAGAAGTTTCGACCATGTTACTTTCCTGTAAAATAGCACTGGGTTCAGAATGACTCAGCATACTGTCTCACCTAGATACATAATGTATTCACTTTCCATTCCTATAACAAATGCTATAGACACTCAGCTTATAAAGAGAAAAAGATTTATTTTGGCTTATAGTTTTGAAGGGTCTAGTGTATAACCACTGGACTCCATTGCCTTTGAGCCTTTGGTGAGACTGCACATAAGGGCAGGAGTGTGTGGTGTAGCAAAACACTCACCTCAAAGCCTGAAAACAAAAGGGAGAGAGGAGAAGAGCCAAGATTCCACAGTCCCATGACACATCCCAGTGACCTAAAGACCTCTCACTAGGCCCCACCTCTTAAAGTTTCCAATACCACCCAAGAATCCCACCAGGGAATTCAAGCTTTTAACACATGGACTTTGAGGGCCATCCAATTTCCAAACTATAGCACAACACATTGACATACATACCCACACCAGCAAATTAAGCCTTTGCTCTGTGGTTGCATATATTCCACTTCCACAGTAATTTCCATTTTTTGTCCAAAGTTTCATTTTCTGCAGTTTTAGTTATCCCCTATAGTCAACCAGGATTGAAAATATTAAATGGAAAATCCCAGAAATAAATAATTCATGAGTTTTAAATTGCATGCTGTTTTAAGTAGCTTGATAAAATCTTATGCCATCCTGCTCTGTTGCATCTAGGACATGAATCATCCCTTTTTCCAGTATATCCATGCTGGACCCATTATTCACCTGTTAGTCACTAGACACCTTCATTTTCAGATGGTAGTGTGGTGGTATCACAGTACATGTTCAAGTAATCCTTGTTTTATTTAAAAATGGCCTCAAAGTGCAAGAATGATAATGCTGGCAAGTTGGATATGCCAAAAAGAAACTGTGAAGTGCTTCCTTTAAGTGTGAAACAAGCTCAGTATTCTTGACTTAATAAGGAAAGAAAAAAATTATATATTCAGTTCACTAAGATCTATGGTAAGAACAAGTCTTCCATCCATGAAATTGTAAAGAAGGAAAGAGAAATCCATGCTAGTTTTGTGGGTTACATCTCAAACTGCAAAATTTATGGTCACAGTGCATGGTAAATGTTGTCACATGGAAAAAGCATTAAATTACAGGGTTTCATACTATCTGTTGTTTCAGACATTCCCTAGGATTCTTTGAACATAATGCCCTGTGAAGAGGGGACAACTATATATGAATCATGAGATGCCTGTAACTGTGCTCAAACTTTCACTTCCAGATAGCCTACTTTTGCCTTCAACTTCCACTGTCCAAATTAGGGTTGGATGCCAGTCTAAGTAACAATGTAGGGTGGGGCATAAGGGAATTATTGCCTTCCTCTTCAGGGAGTGACAGTTTCCTCAGGCAAGGCAGAAATAGCTGATTTAAACAAGAGAAACTTTCCTAGTCAGGTACGTGACTAGTGTTAATAGTGTTTTCAAAGGATTTTGAGCTTTAGAACTTCCAATTCTGTCTTCTCAGATATCCCTGTTCTTCTTATAGGGTCTTTCCATATCAGGTATCAGTGTTCACAAATGAGACCTGTGACTCAAGCAGTTCAAGGCTCAAAGTCTTAAGTTTGCTTTAAAGCAAACCTTAGCTAGGATTTTTTCATCAAGATTTTTTTTCTTGTTTTAATGTAGGGTCTTAAGGTTTTAAAAAATATTGGAGGCTGGAATATAGTTCAGTGATAGAGCACTTGCCTAATGTGTACAGATCCTGGGATTCAGTCCCCAGTCCCACAAAATAATAATAATAAATAATAAATCATTTAGAAGAATTTAATGCATAGAATATTATACATTAAGTTTATTGTATTTACAAGAGTTACATTCATACTTGGAAAGTTTTACTTATTAGACTATTAATGTACTTAAAATTGATTGTGTTGAACTGTTTTTTTGTGGTACTGGGGCTTGAACTCAAGGCCTTCACCTTGAGCCAGTCTGCCAGCCCTTTCTTGTGATGGGTATTTTCGAGATAGGGTCTCATGAACTATTTGCCCAGGCTGACTTTGAACCGCGATCCTCCTGTTCTCTGCCTGCTGAGTAGGACTACAGACATGAGCCACAGATGCCTAGCCGAATGTGTTGAACTTTTAAAATACAATCTATAAAGTTTAAGAATGACTTAGTTGGTATCTGGGATTAATCACTAAGTAAAAGCTTACTTAAAATTGATTATAATTGCTATACTTATAAGTAGGATTGTGAATTTATAAATTTTATTTAAGAAAGTACCCATATGGAAATATAAATCTACTGGAAGGCAGGAAGAACTTCTGAAGTGGCAAATACTTAGGTAAATATAAAACTTTTCCTAGTTTCTTTAAAAATCGTAAGATTGATTAAGGCAAAACTTATAATGCATGTCACACTTTATTCTGGAGTTTATTTATATGTAAATGTATTATATATAATAGCATAAAGGAAAGTAAATGGAACTATATTATTATTACAGGGTCTTTAGATTTTAAAGATATAATATTAACTCTAATTAGTTTGAAACTAGATAAGAATGCATATTATAATCCACAGAATAACCACAAAAAGCAATATAAAGACGAAGAGCCTAACAGCCAATGAAAGAATTAAAATGGAACACTAAAAACAGATTAGATCCCTTCTTCCATAAGTAGAAAAATATAAACAAAGAACCAAAAATCAAAAAGGGCAAATAGCAAAAAGATAGACATAAATTTAATCAAAGCAATAATTATACTAGATATAAGCATCCAATTATATGTTAGCTACAAGAAACACTTTTGAGATGAAGATATATTTAGGCTGAAAGATAAAGGGTTGCAAAACAGGTGTCATTCAAACAGTAAATACTAAAATTTTAGAATTGTTGTATTGACGTCAGGTAAAGTAGACTTCAAGACAAAGAATGTTATCAAAGGAAAAGAGACATTTCATTATGAGTAAAGGATCATATAATCAGGAAAACCTGATTTATTGTGTATGCCTAATAACAAAAGTTAAAAATACATGGAGCAGAAACTGACAGAGCTAAAAGGAAGACATAGACAAGTCCAATATCATAGTTGGATGTTTTGAAATACCCTTCTCAGTTATCTATGAAGCAATAGCTATACCATCATTAAGAATATCATTTATTAGTTTTGTTTTTTAATTTAATTTTATTATATTATTGTTGTACTGGAGACACACTGTGACATTTATAAAAGTGCTTAAAATATATCTCAGTTAAATTCACCCCCTCCATTATCCTCCTTTATCCCCCCAACCCCTTCTTAGAATAGTTTCAACTGGTCTCATTTTTCCATTTTCATACATGAGTACATAATATGTCCACCACATTCACCTCCTACACCCTTTCCTTATATCCTCCCCCTCCCACTGGTGATACCAGTTTGAACTCAGGGTCTCATACTTGCTAGGCAGGCAGTCTACCTCTTGAGTCACTACCCCAGCCCTTTTTTGCTTTAGTTATTTTTTTCAGGCTGGGTCTCATGTTTTTGCCTGGTCCAACCTCAGACTGTGATCCTCCTGCCTATGCCTCCAGCATAGCCTGGAATGGCAGGTGTGTACCACCAGACCTGGATTATTGGTTGAGATGAAGTCTTGCTAATGTTTTGCCTAGGCTGGCCTCATACCATAATCTCCCTGATCTCCATCTCCTGAAACCTGGGATTATAGTGTGAGCCACTATGCCCAGCTAATTTGATAACTTTTGAAAAATATTTACAACCACGTAATATACATTTGATAAGATATAGAATATTTCCATTATCTAGAAAAGTACTCTTATGCCCCTTCCCAGACCATACTTAACCTTCACCCAGAGAAAATAATTTTTCAGATCTTTTTCCCCATAGATTAATTTTGCTCCTTCTGAAACATCATATAATTAAGTAGTTATAGTATGAATTATTTGTGTCTGGCTCCTTCCACTTAGCATAATGTTCTTCTTTCATTCATCCATATGAGAGAAAACATGCAATCTTTTTCTGAACCTGACTAATTTAAGGTGATGTTCTCCAGTTCCATCCATTTGCCTGCAAATGACAAAATTTCATTCTTCTTTATGGCTGAATAAAATTCCACTATATATAAATACCATGTTTTCTTAATCTGTTAATCAATTGTGAGGCATCTTGGCTGTTTTCATAGCTTGGATATTGTGAATAATGTTGCAGTAAACATGGATGTGCAGGTGTCTTTATTATAACTTTTGAGTGTATCCGTAGGAGTGATATTGATGGGTCATATGGCAGTTCTACTTTTAGTTTTCTGAGAAGCCTCCATACTGTTTTCCACAGTGGTTGTACTAATTTACATTCACACCAACAGTGTATGAGGGTTCCTTTTTCCCCACATCTTTGCCAACGTTTGTTGTTTTTTATGTTCTTGTGATAACCATTCTTACAGGAGCGAGGTATAATCTTAATGTGGTTTTGATTTAAGAATAAAATTTATATAAGACCATCAATTACTTTGACCTAATTGATAATTATCAGAGCATTGAATTCCAAAAACTATAGATTATATATTGATAATCATCCAATATATGCCATTTCTATTTTCAGAGCATGTCTTTCAACTCCAGTGGAATTAAATTGGAAAACAATGAAATATATTTAAAAACATCCCATGTTTAGAAATTGAATGATAGCAAAAAACCAACATAGTAAAGTTGTAGACTGGAGTTCAAAGAGCATTAGACAGAAAGCTATTACTAATTTAAAAAGAGAAAAAAAAGAGCTAGAAATCTATACCTTTAAATGTTTATTTTAGAAAAGGCTAAAGTGTTAAATCAATGGCATACGTTTCCTCCTTAAAAGCCTAGTGAAAGAAAATCCTATTTGCAAAACAAGAACCTAGGTGAAATTACACCTTTAAATGTTTATTTTAGAAAAGGAGAGAGGTGTTAAATCAATAGTGCAGGCTTCTGCCTAAAGAACCTAATGAAAGAAGGGCAAAATAAAACCAAAAATAAGGTCTGCAGACTTTTCCTAGGAAGGACCAGATAGCAATTATTTTAGGCTTGGTGGGCCATGCAGTCTCTGTTGCAACTACTGAACTCTGCTGGCGTAGTTTAGCATAAACAATATGTAAATATGAGTATGGCTGTATTCTAATAACATTCTATTTACAAAACGAGATGGGCTATATTATTCTGTGGGTTGTAGTTGTAGAACCATCCCATGGTCTGAATGTCCCCTCCAAAATTCATGTGTCGGACACTTAATCCCCAATGCAACAGTGTTGAGAGGTGTGGCACCTTGGGAGGTACTTGTATCATGAGGACGCCATCCTGATGAATAGGTTAAATCTTTTATGAAAAGGGCTTTTTGAGAGTAGGTTCTCTCCTATTCTTCTGCCATGTGATGACGCATAATTCATTTTCTTTTGCTCTTCCCTTGAGGACCCAGTAAGAAGGCTCTCACCAGATGCCAGTGCCTTGATCTTGGACTTCCCAGCCTTCAGAACTATGAGAGAATAAATTTCTAATTTTTAAAATTACCCAATCTTGGGTATTCTGTTATAGCAGTACAAATTGACTGAGACAGGCACTAATCCACCATGAGGCTCCATACTTATAACCACCTCTCAAAAGCCCTACTTCTGATTTTTATTGAGGCTATTGTAAATGGAATTGTTTTCCTGATTCATTTATCAGCCTATTCATTGTTGGTATATAAGAGAGCTACTGATTTTTATCTGTTAATTTTATATCTCACTTCATTGCTGAAACTGGTTATCAGATCTAGTTTTTTTTTTTTGGTGTGGAATCTTTAGGGTCTTTTAAGTATACAATCATGTCATTTATAAATTGGGATAATTTGATTTCTTCTTTCCTTACTTGAATGCCTTTTCTTTCTGTTTGCCTTATTGCTCTGGCTAGAACTTCCAGCGCTATTTTGAATAAGAGTGAGGAGAATGGACACCCTTGTCCTGACTTTAGAGAAAGTTATTTCAGTTCCCCACCCCATTTAGTATGTCATATGTAGCTTTTACTATGTTGAAGTAGGTTTCTTCTATTCTGAGTTTCTTCAGAGCTTTTGTCATGAAAGAATGTTGAATTTTGTCAAAGGCTTTTTGTGCTTCTATTGAAATGATTATGTGATATTTGTCCTTGATTCTGTTTATATGTTTATTGATTTGCATATGTTGAACCATCTTTGCTTCCCTAGAATGAAGCAAGCTTCATCATGTCATATGATTTTTTTAATGTGTTGTTGAATTTAGTTTGTAAGTATTTTATTGAGAATTTTTGGACCTATGTTCATCAAAGAAATTGGTCTATTTTTTTTGTGGTGTCCTTGTCTGATTTTGGTAACATGGTAATGCTTGCCTCATAGAATGAATTTGGTAATGTTCCTTGCCTTTCTACTTCGTGGAATAGTTTGAGGAACATTGATGTTGTTCTTCTTTAAAGGTTTGGTACAATTCAGCAATCAATCCGTTCAGTCCTCACTCTTCATTGTTGGGAGACTTTATTACTCCTTCAATCTCATTGATTGTTTAAGTGGTTTATGTCTTCTTGGTTCAATTTATTAGGTCAAATGCACCTAGAAATTTATCTCCAGTTTTTAGAATATAAGTTCTCAAAGTATTTCCTGATGATCCTCTAGATTTCTTTTTTTTTAATTGTTTTATTATTCATATGTGCATACAAGGCTTGGGTCATTTCTCCCCCTTGCCCCCACCCCCTCCCTTACTACCCACTCCACCCCCTCCCTCTCCCCCTTACCCCCTCAATACCCAGCAGAAACTATTCTGCCCTTACCTCTAATTTTGTTGAAGAGAGAGTATAAGCAATAATAGGAAAGAACAAGTGTTCCTGGTTGAGATAAGGATAGCTATACAGGGAGTTGACTCACATTAATTTCCTGTGCATGTGTGTTGCCTTCTAGGTTAATTCTTTTTGAACTAACCTTTTCTCTAGTTCCTGGTCCCCTTTTCCTGTTGGCCTCAGTTGCTTTTAAGGTATCTGCTTTAGTTTCTCTGCATTAAGGGCAACAAATGCTAGCTAATTTTTTAGGTGTCTTACCTATCCTCACCTCTCCCTTGTGTGCTCTCGCTTTTATCATGTGCTTGTAGTCCAATCCCATTGTTGTGTTTGCCCTTGATCTAATGTCCACATATGAGGGAGAACATATGATTTTTGGTCTTTTGGGCCAGGCTAACCTCACTCAGAATGATGTTCTCCAATTCCATCCATTTACCAGCGAATGATAACATTTCGTTCTTCTTCATGGCTGCATAAAATTCCATTGTGTATAGATACCACATTTTCTTAATCCATTCGTCAGTGCTGGGGCATCTTGGCTGTTTCCATAACTTGGCTATTGTGAATAGTGCTGCAATAAACGTGTGCAGGTGCCTCTGGAGTAACCTGTGTCACAGTCTTTTGGGTATATCCCCAAGAGTGGTATTGCTGGATCATATGGTAGATCAATATTTAGCTTTTTAAGTAGCCTCCAAATTTTTTTCCAGAGTGGTTGTACTAGTTTACATTCCCACCAACAGTGTAAGAGGGTTCCTTTTTCCCCGCATCCTGGCCAACACCTGTTGGTGGTGTTGCTAATGATGGCTATTCTAAAAATGGGTGAGGGGGAATCTTAGTCTGGTTTTAATTTGCATTTGCTTTATTGCTAGGGATGGTGAGCATTTTTTCAAGTGTTTTTTGGCCATTTGAATTTCTTCTTTTGAGAAAGTTCTGTTTAGTTCACTTGCCCATTTCTTTATTGGTTCATTAGTTTTGGGAGAATTTAGTTTTTTCAGTTCCCTATATATTCTGGTTATCAGTCCTTTGTCTGATGTGTAGCTGGCAAATATTTTCTCCCACTCTGTGGGTGTTCTCTTCAGTTTAGAGGCCACTTCTTTTTGATGAACAGAAGTTTTTTAGTTTTATGAGGTCCCATTTATCTATGCTATCTCTTAGTTGCTGTGCTGCTGGGGTTTCATTGAGAAAGTTCTTGCCTATACCTACAAACTCCAGAGTATTTCCTACTCTTTCCTGTATCAACTTAGTTTGTGGTCTGATATTAAGATCCTTGATCCATTTTGAGTTAATATTGGTATAGGGTGATATACATGGATCTAGTTTCAGTTTTTTGCAGACTGCTAACCAGTTTTCGTTGAAGAGGCTGCTATTTCTCCATCATATATTTTTAGCTCCTTTGTCAAAGACAAGTTGGTTATAGTTGTGTGGCATCATATCTGGGTCCTGTATTCTGTTCCACTGGTCTTCATGTCTGTTTTTGTGCCAGTACCATGCTGTTTTTATCGTTATTGCTTTGTAATATAGTTTGAAGTCAGGTATCGTGATACCTCCAGCATTGTTCTTTTGACTGAGTATTGCCTTGGCTATTCGTGGCCTCTTGTGTTTCCATATAAATTTCACAGTAGATTTTTCAATCTCTTTAATGAATGTCATTGGAATTTTGATGGGAATTGCATTAAACATGTAGATTACTTTGGGGAGTATCGACATTTTTACTATGTTGATTCTACCAATCCATGAACATGGGAGAGCTCTTCACTTTCTATAGTCTTCTTCAGAAGTGTATAGTTTTCCTTGTAGAGGTCATTCACATCTTTTGTTAGGTTTACACCTAGGTATTTGATTTTTTTTGAGGCTATTGCAAATGGAATTGTTTTCATACATTCTTTTTCAGTTTGCTCATTGTTAGTGTATAGAAATGCTAATGATTTTTCTATGTTGGTTTTGTATCCTGCTACCTTGCTGTAGCTATTGATGATGTCTAGGAGCTTCTGAGTTGAGTTTTTTGGGTCTTTAAGGTATAGGATCATGTCGTCTGCAAATAGGGATATTTTGACAGTTTCTTTACCTATTTGTATTCCTTTTATTCCTTTTTCTTGCCTAATTGCTCTGGCTAGGAATTCCAGTAGTATGTTGAATAGGAGTGGGGCTAGTGGGCATCCTTGTCTGGTTCCTGATTTTAGAGGGAATGGTTTCAGTTTTTCATCGTTAAGTATAATGCTGGCTGTAGGTTTGTCATATATAGCTTTTATAATGTTGAGGTACTTTCCTTCTATTCCTAGTTTTCTTAGAGCTTTTATCATGAAATGGTGTTGGATCTTATCAAAGGCTTTTTCTGCATCTATTGAGATGATCAAGTGGTTTTTGTCTTTGCTTCTGTTAATGTGGTTTATTACATTTATTGATTTTCATATGTTGAACCACCCCTGCATCCCTGGGATGAAGCCTACTTGGTCGTGGTGAATAATCTTTTTGATGTGTTGTTGAATTCGGTTTGCCATTATTTTGTTGAGGATTTTTGCATCAGTGGTCATTAAGGAGATTGGCCTATAGTTCTCCTTTTTGGAGGTGTCTTTGCCTGATTTTGGGATAAGTGTAATACTGGCTTCATAAAATGTGTTTGGCAGTTTTCCTTCCCTTTCTATTTCATGGAACAGTTTAAGGAGGGTTGGTATCAGTTCTTCTTTAAAGGTCTGATGGAATTCAGCAGAGAATCCATCAGGTCCTGGACTTTTCTTTTTGGGGAGACTCTTGATTGCTGCTTCAATTTCATTTTGTGTTATAGATCTATTCAGGTGATTAATTTCCTCTTGTTTCAGTTTTGGATGGTCATATGTATCTAGAAATCTGTCCATTTCTTTAATATTTTCCAATTTATTTGAATATAGGTTCTCAAAGTAGTCTCTGATGATTTCCTGGACTTCCATGGTGTTTATTGTTATCTCCCCTTTTGCATTCCTGATTCTGCTAATTTGGGTTTTTTCTCTCCTCATTTTAGTCAGGTTTGCCAGGGGTCTATCGATCTTATTTATTTTTTCAAAGAACCACATTTTTGTTTCATCAATTCTTTGTATGGTTTTTTTGGTTTCTATTTCATTGATTTCAACTCTTATTTTTATTATTTCTCTCCTTCTATTTGTTTTGGGATTTGCTTATTCTTGTTTTTCTAGGAGTTTGAGATGTATCATTAGGTCATTGATTTGGGATCTTTCAGTCTTTTTAATATATGCCCTCATGGCTGTAAACTTTCCTCTGAGGACTGCCTTAGCTGTGTCCCATAGGTTCCGGTAGGTTGTGTTTTCATTTTCTTTGACTTCCAGCAACTTTTTAATTTCCTCTTTAATTTCATCGATGATCCATTCTTCATTAAGTATTGAGTTATTTAGTTTCCAGCCGTTTGCATGTTTTTTGTCTTTACTTTTGTTGTTGAGTTCTACTTTTACTGCATTGTGATCAGATAGTATGCATGGTATAATTTCTATTTTCTTATATTTGCTGAGACTTGCTTTGTGCCCTAGGATATGATCTGTTTTGGAGAAGGTTCCATGGGCTGCTGAGAAGAGTGTATATTGTGTAGAAGTTAGATGAAATGTTCTGTAGACATCAACTAGGTCCATTTGATCTATTGCATATTTTAGATCTTGGATTTCTTTATTGATTTTTTGTTTGGATGACCTATCTATTGATGATAATGGGGTGTTAAAGTCTCCCACAACCACTGTGTTGGCATTTATATATGCTTTTAGGTCTTTCAGGGTATGTTTGATGAAATTGGGTGCGTTGACATTGGGTGCATACAGGTTAATAATTATTAATTTCCTTTTGGTCTATTTCCCCTTTTATTAGTATGGAATGTCTTTCTTTATCTCTTTTGATCAATGTAGGTTTGAAGTCTACCTTGTCAGAGATAAGTATTGCTACTCCTGCCTGTTTTCGGGGGCCATTGTCTTGGTAAATCTTCCAGCCTTTCATCCTTAGCCTATGCTTATTTCTGTCAGTGAGATGGGTCTCCTATAAGCAACAAATTGTTGGATCTTCCTTTTTAATCCATTTCGTCAAGCGGTGCCTTTTGATGGGTGAATTAAGTCCGTTAACATTAAGCGTTAGTACTGATGGGTATGTGGTGATTCCTGTCATTTAGTTGTCTTAGTTGTTTGAAGGTTTGATTGTGTGTACCTGAATTGAGGTTACTCTCTACTGTCTTGCTTTTTCTTTTCCTGTGGTTTGGTGCTGCCTGTCTTTTCATGGTTAAGTTGGGTTTCACGTTCTGTGTGCAGAATCCCTTGAAGAATCCTTTGTAGTGGTGGCTTTGTGGTTACATATTGTTTTAGTTTCTGCTTATCATGGAAGACTTTTATTGCTCCATCTATTTTGAATGATAGCTTTGCTGGGTAGAGTATCCTGGGGTTGAAGTTATTTTCATTCAGTGCCCGGAAGATCTCACCCCACGCTCCTCTTGCTTTTAATGTTTCTGTTGAGAAGTCCGCTGTGATTTTGATGGGTTTACCTTTGTATGTTACTTGATTTTTCTCTCTTACAACCTTCAATATTCTTTCCTTAGTTTCTGAACTTGTTGTTTTAATGATGATATGTCGTGGGGTAGTTCTATTTTGATCTGGTCCGGTTGGTGTCCTGGGGGCCTCTTGCATCTGTATGGGAATATCTTTTTCTAGATTTGGGAAATTTTCCGTTATTATTTTGTTGAATATATTACGCATTCCCTTCGCTTGCACCTCTTCTCCTTCTTCGATGCCCATGATTCTCAAGTTTGGTCTTTTGATGGAGTCAGTGAGTTCTTGCATTTTCTTTTCACAGGTCTTGAGTTGTTTAATTAATAGTTCTTCGGTTTTTCCTTTAATTACCATTTCATCTTCAAGTTCTGAGATTCTGTCTTCTGTTTGTTCTATTCTGCTGGATTGCCCTTCCGTTTTGTTTTGCAGTTCTGTTTCGTTCTTTTTTCTGAGGTTTTCCATATCCTGGGTGGTTTCGTCTTTAATGTTGTCTATTTTTGTCCTGAGTTCATTTATCAGTTTATTCATCGTGTTCTCTCTGTCACTTTGGTATTTATACAGTGCTTCTATGGTTTCCTTTATTTCTTCTTTTGCTTTTTCAAATTCTCTATTTTTGTTGTCTTGGAATTTCTTGAGTGTCTCCTGTACATTTGGTTGACCCTATCCCAGTATCATCTGTATAAAATTCTCATTGAGTACCTGTAGTATGTCTTCTTTTAAATTATTCTTGTGGGCTTCATTGGGTCCTTTGGCATAGTTTATCTTCATTTTGTTGGAATCTGGATCTGAGTACCTGTTTTCTTCATTCCCCTCTGGTTCCTGTACTAATTTTTTGCTGTGGGGAAACTGGTTTCCCTGTTTTTTCTGTCTTCCCATCATTGTCTTTGGTGTTGTTACTGTCCCTGTACTGTGTGCAATTAAGTATTTTCTAGCTTGTAATAATAATGATGGTAATTATTTAGAATGGAAGGGTGAGCTGAGATGGAAAGCAAGAAGTTAAAGAAATGGGAAAAACAAATACACAGACTGGAAGGAGAAAACAGAACAAGGTATCAGACAAGAAGGTTTCAAAGGTATAAACAGAGAGCCTTAGTGTACTAATCGGCAGTAAGCTGAACAGACTTTAGAGAGACAGAGAGAGGATTGAAAATCAAAAATAAAAAAAATAAAGAGAAGAATAAAAATAAAAAATAAGTAAATGAAAGAAAAATCTATATATAAAGATGTATTAAAATAAAATGAAAAAACAGAAAAAATTAAACCCAAGGAACCAAAAAAACCTCCAAGTTCAAATGCAATGAAGTTTCAGTCTTAATAATTTGGGTGTCCGTCTCAGTCTCCAATCCTGGAGATGGTGCCTCAGATGTTGTTCTGTAGTTGTCTCATCAAAGGGGATGCATAAAGTAGAACAAAACTACACACACATGCACGAAAAAAAACCCCACCAAGTGTCCCACCTTCAAATGCAATGTAGTTTCAGTAAGGTTTTTAGCTTGCAGGTGTAATTCGGTTGTTCTCTCATCAAAGGTAGGGAGAAAAATAAAAAAAAGATTCTGGAGACAGTTCTGAGAATAGTATCTGTGGCTGTGGCTTGCCTGCCCGCTCCTGTCAGCCTGCTGTTGCTGGAGGCGTTATTTATGCATATCTCTGGGGTGAGCTTAGCACTCACCTGGTCCCACAGGCTTTGTTTGTTCTGAGTTCTCCTGTGCGGGAGCCTCTGATACAAGCTTTCCCCTTTCCAAGCACTGGGAAAGGTGACACTGCACCCACGTTCTCAGGCCTGTGTGTTTATTTACAGTTCATGTGGGAGGTGGGTCTTCCCCCACTCCTGTGCAGTTTTCCTCCCACCGCCACTTTCACAAGCTTTCCTGCTCCTGATTACTGGGCGGTGCTGCTGCTCCTGCCAGCCACCATGTTTGTTTACAGTTCATGTGGGAAGTCGGTCTTCCCTCCTCTCCTGTGGAGTTTTCCTCCCTCCGCCACTCTCACAAGCTTTCCCGCTCCTGGTTGCTGGGCGTGCTCCCCCACTCCCGCCAGAGGCTCTCCGGCCAGGCTGGCTTGTTTATTTACAGTCCCGGGAAGGGTTCCTTTCCCTCAATCTTCGGTGCTCAGTGCGCCTCACCCTCTTTCCTGCTTGTGTTTATTGTTCTTATTGCTTAGTACTCATTTTCTTTTTTTTCCTTGGGTGGAGTTTGGTCTGTCCAGGGGGCTATGCTGCTCTGGCCCAGGCTTGTCTGTGGGAGTACTGCTTACCGCAAAGCTCACCTGGTCCAAATCTTCCCAAGCCGTCTGGGCGCTGGCGACTGGCCGCCCAGGGGCCCTCCTCGTTTCTCTGTTTAACGTGAAGTGGAGATTCTCTGTGCTGGCTGGATGTGTGGAGGGGTCAAATTATGCTTCTTCTCAGTGATTATGCCTGCAAAGTGTGTCTCCAGCGTCTCTCCAAGATTTCACTGTAGGAGGCTTGCTTTCTGCTTCCTCCCTCTAGCCACCATCTTGGAATCCCTTCAGTGGGAAACTCTTTATTGCTTCTTTGATTTCATTTTGTGTTGTAGATCTATTCAGGTGATTAATATCCTCTTGGTTCAGTTTTGGATGGTCATAAGTATCTAGAAATTTGTCCATTTCTTTAAGATTTTCAAATTTATTGGAATATAGGTTCTCAAAGTAGTCTGATGATTCCCTGAATTTCCATGGTTTTTGTTGTTATTCCCCTTTTGCATTTCTGATTTTACTGATTTGGGTTGTTTTCTTTCCTCATTTTAGTCAAGTTTTACAGGGGCCTGTCAATCTTGTTTATTTTTTAAAAGAACCAACTTTTTGTTTAGTTGATTCTTTGTATGGTCTTTTTTTGTTTGTTTGTTTCTATTTCATTAATTTTGGCCCTTATTTTTATTACTTCTTTCCTCTGCTTGTTTTGGGTTTTGCTTGTTCTTGTTTTTCCAGGACTTTGAGATGTACCATTAGGTCATTGATTTGAAATCTTTCTGTCCTTTTAATATATGCACTCATGGCTATAAACTTTCCTCTTAGGACTGCCTTTGCTGTTTCCCATAGGTTCTAGTAGGTTGTGTTTTCATTTTCATTAACTTCCAGGAACCTTTTAATTTCCTCTTTTATTTCATATGTGACCCACTGATCAATCATTGAGCAATGTGTTGTTTAGCTCCTAATTGTTTGCATGTTTTCTACTGTTGTTTTTGTTGTTCTAGTTTTAATGCATTTTGGTCAGATAGAATGCATGGGATTATTTCTGTTTTCTTATGTTTGCTGAGGCTTGCTTTGTGCTGTAAGATATGATCAATTTTGAAGAAAGGTCCATGGGCTGCTGAGAAGAATGTATATTGTGCAGAAGTTGGGTGAAATATTCTGTAGATATCAGCTAGGTCCATTTGATCTATGGTGTGTTTTAGTTCTAGAATTTCTTTATAGATTTTTTGTTTGGATTGCCTATCTATTAGTGATAGGGGGGTATTAAAGTCTCCCACTACCACTGTGTTAGAGTTTATATGTTTTTAGGTCCTTCAGAGTATGTTTGATGAAATTGGGTGCATTGACGTTGGTTGCATATAGGTTGATAGTTGTTATTTCCTTTTGGTGTATTTCCCCCTTTTATTAGTATGGAATGTCCTTCATGTCATTTGATCAATGTAGGTTTGAAGTCTACTTTGTCAGACGTAAGTGTTGCTATTCCTGCCTGTTTTGGGGGCTTTGGCTTGGTAAATATTCTTCCAACCTTTACCCTAAGCCAGTGCTTGTTTCTGTCAATGAGATGGGTCTCCTGTAGACAACAGATTATTGGATCTTCCTTTTTCATCCAGTTTGCCAAATAGTGTCTTTTGATGGGGGAGTTAAGTCCATTAACATTCAGTGTTAATATTGGTAGGTATGTGGTGATTCCTGTCATTTAGTTGTTTTTGTTGTTTAAGGGTTTGATTGTGTACAGCTGAATAGATGTTACTCTCTGATTCCTTGTCTTTTCTTCTCCTGTGGTTTGGTGCTGCCTGTCCTCTCATGGTTTTGTTTGGTTTCATTTTCTGGGTGCAGAATTCCTTGAAGAATCTTTTGTAGTGGTTGGTTGGTGGTCATATATTGTTTTAGTTTCTGCTTATCATGGAAGACTTTTATTGCTCCATCTATTTTGAATGATAGTTTTGCTGGGTAGAGTATCCCAGGGTTGAAGTTTTCATTCAGTACCTGGAATACCTCACTCCATGTCCTTCTTGCTTTTAAGGTTTCCGTTGAGAAATCTGCTGTGATTTTGATGGGTTTACCTTTGTATGTTATTTGTTTTTTCTCTCTTACAACCTTCAATATTCTTTCTCTGTTGTCTGTGCTTGTTGTTTCAATGATAATATGTCATGGGGTAGTTCTATTTTAGTCAAGTCTATTGAGTGTCCTGGAGGCTTCCTGTACCTGAATGGGCATAGCTTTCTCTAGATTTGGGAAACTTTCTGTTATTATTTTGTTGAATATATTATGAATCCGTTCTGCTTGCACCTACTCTCCTTTCTCAATGCCCATGATTCTTAGGTTTGGTCTTTTGATGGAGTTGGTGAGTTCTTGCATATTCCTTTCATAGGTCATAGTAGTTTGACTAACAACTCTTTAGTTTTTCCTTTAATTTCCATTTTGTCTTCAAGTTCTGAGATTCTGTCTTCTGCTTGTTCTAGTCTGCTGGAGTGGCCTTCCATTTTGTTTTGTATTTCTGCTTCATTCTTTTTTCTGAGGTTTTCCATATCATGGGTCACTTCCTGTTTAATATTGTCTAATTTCATCTTTAATTCATTTATCTCTCTATAGTATTCTCTGTTTCACTTTGGTGTTTATTTAGGGCTCCTATGAGTTCATTTATTTGTTTCCGTGTCTTCTCATATTCTTTATTTTTGGTGTCTTTTAATTTCTTGAGTGCCTCTTGTACGTTTTGTTTAATGTCTAGTAACAGCTCCATGAAATTCTCAGTGATTACTTGCAGGATTTCTTCCTTGAGGTTGTTCTTGTGGGCATCATTGGGTTCCTTGGTGTCATTTATCTTTGTTTTGTTGGAGTCTGGAACTGGTATCCGTTTTCTTCATTTCCCTCTCAATCCTGTACTAAATTATTTTGAAGGGGGGTGGGGCAGAATGGTTTCCATCCCTTTTTTTCTTCCCATTGAGCCACTTGTACTGTGTAACTGTGTTCTTAATAGGCTAGTTGGTGGTTTCAGTCACCTGTTTTCTTTCCCTTGGTTTAATTTTGTTTTGTGGCTATATTGGGTTTTTAGCTAAGTGTGTGTATGTGCTGTTTCTGTCCCTGGTCTGCGTTTTATTTAATATTAACTAATTCACAATAGAAAAACTAATGAAAACAAAAAACCCCAAAGAAATCAATGGAAAGAGATGAACAAACAAACAGGAAACAAAACAAACAAATGAACGACAAAACTTCCAGCTTCAGGAACTGTAGAATTTTAGTCTTAGTTTAAGTTCTGGTGTTACTCCTCCAGCATCCAGTCCTGGTGTTGGTATTTAAGCCAAACCTTTGTTGTAGTCTCGCCAGGTGGTTGGGTAGTTTTTTTTTTTTCTGTTTTTCAGTGGCAGCTGCTTTGTTAGTTCCTCCCTCAGTGCGGTGTGGCAGTTTTCAGTTTGTATGTTGTCCTCAGGTTCCAGAATCAGCTCTGTAGCCCACCAGCTGTCCTGCCGAGTTGTGTTTTTGCTGTACTTGTTTACTGGCAGCTTGCTTCTTTGTCTTGACCCCTTTCTCTGGAGCAAAGTCAGTGATCCGTCAGCCGGCCCCCTGCTGTCAGTGTATTGTGATGGTTTGCTGTTTGTTTTTCAATTTTGCAGTGCCATTTGACTTTGGATGTTGCTCATTGGTTCAGGAGATAAGCTTTGTGGACTGCTACCTGCCCTATTTCAGCCAGTGGCTTACCACTAGCCCTCTGTTGGTCTTCCTGCCTTTCTAGCCTTTGTTTACTGATAGTCCATGTGGAGATTAGCTCCTTGCCCCTTCCCCCTCTTCCAGTGCACTTTTAGCTTCCCGCCTCCTCTACTGTGTGCTAATTTTCAGTTCATTGTTCAGTTTTTGTGTGTGTGTGTGTGTGTGTGTGTGTGTGTGTGTGTGTGTGAGTCTGCCCAGGGTACTATACTGGTTTATCCCAGAGGTGGCTGGGGGAATACCGCGTGATGCTTGGCACTCACCTGTTTGGTCTGCTGAATGTCTCCCAAGCAGGTTTGGAGCCGGTGTCTGGTGGCGGCAGCCCTCCTGTTTTCTCAGTGTAATGTGGCATGGAGAAGCTTTCTAAGGGCTAGGGGTTCAGGGTGTCGAAGTTTTGATTCTCCTTGGTGCTTTATTTCTGCCAAGTGTGGCTCCAGCGTCTCAGCAAGGTTTTTGATTCATGGAGCTCATGCTGTCTGCTTCTGTGCCCTAGTTGCCATCTTGAATCCTCTGTGGTCTGTGTCTTAAGTCTAGTGACTGTTTCTTTTGCTGTGTAGAAGCCTTTTAGTTTGATGAAGTTCCATTTGTCTATCCTTTCTCTTAATTACCGAAACATTGGAGTTATATTTAGGAAGTTATTGCCTATGCCTATATGTTCCAGTATATTTCCTGTATTTATTTCTCACTCTAGTTACAGAGTTTTAAGCCTTTTATATTAAGGTTTTTGGTCCACTTTGAATTGATATTGGTACAGGGTAAAGGACAGGGATTTAGTTTCAGCCTTCTACATGTGGATATCCTGTTTTCCTGCCACCATTAGTTTGTGTGTGTGTGTGTGTGTGTGTGTGTGTGTGTGTGTGTGTGTGTGTGTGTCTGTTGCAGTGCTAGGGATTGGACCCAGGGCTTTGTACATGCTGGGCATGTGCTGTACCTCTGAGCTGTGTCTCCCATCCCTTCCCCCATCTTTTGTTGAAGGGGCTGTCTTTTCTTTACCATATGTTTTGGCTTCCTTTGTCAAAAAATCAGTTGGCTATAACTGCATGGATTTATGTCTGGGGCTTCTATTCCTGTTCCATTGGTCTTCATTATCTGTTTTTGTGCTAATACCATGTTCTTTTTATTGCTATGGCTCTGTAGTGTAGTTTGAAGTCAGATATTGTATCTCCAGCATTGCACTTTTTTGCTCAGAATTGCTTTGTCTACTAGAGGTCTTCTGTGCTTCCTTGTGAACTTTAGGATTGATTTTTCTATCTCTGTGAAGAATGTCATTGGAATTTTGATGAGGATTGAATTAATCATAGATTACTTTGGGTAACATAGCCATTTTCATAATACTGACTCTGCTGATCCATGAGCATGGGAGATCTTTCAGTCTTCTGATGTCTGTTTCGATTTCTTTCTTCAGTGATTTATAGTTTTCATTGAAAAAGTTCTTTCATTTTCTTTGTTAAATTTATTCCTAGGTATTTTTTTATGTTAATTTAAATCAGATTGTTTCTCTGATTTCTTTCTTAGTCTGTTGTTGGTATATTAAAAAGCTATTGATTTTTATACATTGATTTTGTATCCTGTTACTTTATCAAAAGTATTTATGATTTCTAAGAGTTTTTTGGGTCTTTTAGTTATAAGATCATGTCATCTGCAAATAGAGATAATTTGACTTCTTTCTTCCTTATTTTAATCCCTTTTCTTATTTCACCATTCATTTTTTTCTCTTTATTGTGCTGTGTAGGGATACATTATAGTATTTAGACAGGTTCTTACATTATATCAAATATATCATACTTGAATTCTCTCCCCCTTCACCATTCTCCTTTATTCCCCACTCCCTTGATTCCATGGAACAGTTTCAACAGGTATCATTTTTGCATTTACATACATGTGTACCCATTTTTTGCCCTGTATTCACCCTCCTATTTTTAGGTTTTGAAGGAGCCTCCATACAGTTTTCTATAGTGGTTGTACTAGCTTACATTCCCACCAGCAGTGTATAGGAGTTTCGTTTCTCTCCTGCATCCTTGCCAACATTTGTTGTTGCTTGTGTTCTTGATGATAGCCATTCTAACAGGAGTGAGGTGGAATCTTAGTGTGGTTTTGATTTGCATTTCCTTTATAGCCAGGGATGGTGAGCATTTTTTCATGTGTTTTTTAGCAATTTGCTCCTATTTTACTGCTCTGGCTAGGAATTCCAAAACTGTGTTGTATAAGAGCGGGGAAAGTGGGTATCCTTTCCTTGTTCCTGATTTTAACAGAAATGGTTTCAGTTTTTTTCTACTTAGTATAATGCTGGCTATAAGTTTGTCATACATAGCTTTTATTAAATTGAGGAACATTCCTTCTATTCCTACTTTCTTCAGTCATTTTATCATGAAAGGATGTTGAATTTTGTCAAAGCCTTTTCTGTATCTATTGAGATGATCCTGTGATTTTTGTCTTTGTTTCTGTTTATATGCTGTATTACATTTATAGATTTGCATATGTTGAATCATTACATTCCTGAAATGAAACCAGCTTTATCATGGTGTATGATCTTTTTGATGTGTTGTTGAATTCAGTTTACCAGTATTTTATTGAGAATTTTTTTGTCTATATTCATTAAACCTATTGGTCTGTAATTCCCTTTTTTTGGTTGCATCCTTGTTCGGTTTTGGCATGTGTATAATAATGGGGTATAGAATGAGTTTGGTAATGTTCTTTTCCTTTTTATTTCCTGGAAAAGTTTGAGGAGAATTAATATTATTTCTTTAAAGGTCTGGTAGAATTCAGCCCTGAACCCATCTGGTGTTCAGCTCTTTTTTGTTGGGAGATACTTCAATCTCATGACTTTTTGCAGATTTATTTAGGTGGTTTATGTCCTCTTTGTTCAATTTTGGTTGGTTAGATTCATCTAGAAATTTATCCATTTCTTCTAGATTTTGCGATTTACTTGAAAAAGTATTTTAAAAGTATTCCCTAATGATCTCCTGGATGTCATTGCCATTTTTGGTGATGTCCTGTTTTCATTTTTAATTTTGTTAGGGTCTTTTCCCTCCTCTATCTAGTCAAATTGACTAAGGGTTTATTGGTCTTATTAATCTTTTCAAAGAACCAGCTTTTTGTTTCATTAATTCTTTGTAGTTTTTTGGTCTCAATTTCATTGGTCTTGGCTCTGATCTTTATTATTTCTGACTGCTAGTTTTGGGGCTAGCTTGTTGTTGTTTTTCTAAAAGCTTAAGATGCATCATTAGGTTATTTGTTTGAGATATCTCTGCTTTGTTTTGTTTTTTAATTTAGACACTGATAGTTATGAACTTCCACTTACCTTGGTCTTTGCTGTGTCCCACAGGTTCTGATAAGGTTGTGTTTTCATTTTCATTAGATTCTAGGAACTTTTCAATTTCTCTCATTTTTTCCATGATCCATTAGTTATTCAACAATTGAGACCAGTTGTTGAATCTTCATGTTTTTGAATATTTTCTGTAGTTTCTTCTGTTGTTGTGTTCTAGTTTTATTCCATTGTGATCAGCTATGATACTGGAGGTTATTTCAGTTTTCTTAAATTTGTTAAGACTTGTCTTGTGTCCTAGAATATGATCTGTTTTGGAGAAAATTCCATAAGCTACTGAGATGATTGTATATTGTGTAGTAGTTGTATGAAATACTCTGTAGATGTCTATTAAGTCCATTTGGTCTATTGTGTCTGTTAATTCTGATGTTTCTTTGTTGATTTTTTTTGTCTGGATGACCTATCTATTTTTGAAAGTGGGGTTTTAAGGTCTTCCACTATAACTGCGTTAGGGTCTACCTGTGCTTTTAAGACCAGTAGTGTTTTGTTTTTTTACAGTAGATGGGTTCAGTGATGTTTGGTGCATATATGTTAGCAATTATTTCTTTTTGAGGAATTGTTCTTTTATTAATATGAAGTGGCCTTCATTGTCTCTTCTCATTTTAGTCTGAAGTCTACTTTGTCAGATATGAGTATTGCTATTCCTGCCTTTTTTCAGGGTCCATTTGCTCAGAAAATCTTTTTCCATCCTTTCACTCTACGCTAACGGTTTTGTCAGTGAGATGTGTTTCTTGTAAGCAGCAAATGGTTGGGTCTTGCTTTTTAAGCCCCTTGCTATTCTGTGTCTTCTGATTTGGTTGTTGAGGCCATTAATATTCTGTGTTAACATTGAGAGGTTTTTTTCTGATGTTTTATTTTCCCTTATTCCTTGTTTGCTAATCTGCTTCATCAGTGGCATTTAATTCTTTTTTGCGCTTTTCTGGCTGAGTCTTAACTACTTCTTCTGTGTGCAGGATTCCTTTAGGTAGCTGTGCTGGTTTGGTGGTCAGAAATTCCTTTAGTTTTTGTTGTGGAAGGTTTTTATTTCCCCTTAAATTGAGATGGATAGTTTTGGGGGTGAATTCAGCTATGATATATTGTAAGAACTTTTGATAATGTCAGATTGTACCCCCAGTACAACAATAATTTTTTAAAAATTTAAAAATAGAAGGATTCCTCTTAGGGTCTCCTTGCGTTTAGAGTTTGTGTTGAGAAATCTGCTGTTAGTCTAATGGGTTTGCCTTTATATGTGACCTGTTTTTTCTTTTTTGCACCTTTCAAATATTTTCTTGCTCAGTACATTGAGTCTATTGTAATATATCTGAGGGTGGTTTTTTTCTGATCCTACTGATTTGGTGTTCTGTTCCTGGATGTTCCTTCCTTTCTCAAGATTAGGGAAGTTTTCATTTATGGTATTGAGTAAGTTATCTAAGTCTTTAGTTTATATCTTCTCTCCTTCTTCTATACCCATGATTCATAGATTTGGTCTTTTCATAGTGTCCTAGAGGTCTTACATGTTCCATTCATATTTTCCTGGCATTTTTCATGGTCTTTGACTGATTGATTTAATTCCTGTACTTTGTCTTCTGTTCCTGATACTCTGTTTTCAACTTGCTTCACTCTTTTAGCTAAACTTTCAATTGAGGTTTTTATTTGGGATATTGCGCTATTCATTTCAAATTGATTATTTTTCCAGATTTCTATATCTTTATTGATTTCCTCTTTCATGTCCTGCATTGTCTTCCATATTTCATTTGTTTGCTTGAGTTCTCTTTGAGCCCAGCTATTCATATCTTCTTGGAGTTCAATTCACTAGCTTATATATCTCCTCTTTGAGCTCATTGATCATTCTTACTATTATTTTTGTGAAGTTAGTGATTGACATTTACTCCTCTTCACTATTGTTTAAGCCCTTAGTGGTGGAGCTGATTTTTCAGGGAGAGCTGCTGCCTTGGTGCTTCATGTTTCTGCATTTTTTCTGCATTTAGATTTACGCATCTGGGGTGGTTTTTGGTTGGAGAGTCCATTCTCCTGTGTCCCTTTGTTGAGGATTTCTGTAACATTATTTAGGTCTGGGTAGTGTTTCTTATCTCTAGATGGGGGGTGGAGTGTGGCTCAGTAGTCAACCCTTTAGCTTCTTGTTCTTACAGTGCTGGGTGCCACCCCCTATTCTGCACAGGAAGAGGAAGCTTAGCTACTAAGGCTATCACAGTTGCTAAGCTGCAGCCTTGAAATTACAGTGATCTCTAAAGAGGATCAATTATTGCTACTGTTCCAATATCTTCAGTTGTCTATTAGAGCAAAGATAAATCTTCGTGATCCTGGAGGAAGTCTACAGTTATGCATGGACATAGGCTTTTGTTATATTTCTTCACTGGTGGGAGTCTCTGTAGTGGAGTTGGAAGCATAGCTCACTGTTGCCTTGGCCACAGGTGCAGTTGCTGCTGTGTTCTAGGAATGCCACACAGTGCCATATTCTGTGGGATCTCTGTGGGCCACCACTTGTAGTCACTGGGTTCCAGCAGCTTTCCAGGGGCCAGTTTCTGCTCAGACACCAACCTTCTCTGCTGTTAATGCTGCTGCTACTATGAGCTCCAAGCAGCTTCTTTGTTCTAAGATGTGCTATGCAGTGCTATGTTCCTTGGGGTCTCTATGGGCCACCACTTCTACTCACTAGGTCCTAGCAACTTTCCTCAGCAGGTTTCATGGTGGACACTTTTCTCATTTGGGCACCAACCTTCTCTGTGGTTCTTGGAGTGAAGATTTCAACTTCCCTTCCCTCCTGGGAGAGCTGGTGCTTGACTGGAGGGAGTACAAACTTCACCTACTCTGTTGCTTCTATCTGGGTTTGAACAGAGCTTAGGTACTTTCTGGCTGTGGCACCTCATTACATGAACCCCCAGGGCCCTGAGATTCCTCCTCCTTTCAGGTTTGTGAGGGCTCCAGGATATGGTGACTGTCATCAATTCACTGTTTTGCTACCTCTGGTGATTAATTTTAACTGTCAACTTGATTGGGCCATGAGTTCCCCAGACATTTGGCAAAACATCCTTCTAGGTATGTCTACAGAGTAATTCTTGAAATCAGCTAATATTAGCCCTCTAACTTTGGTCTTCTTTAGCAGAGCTTTTTTTTGTTTTTTGGCTCTTTTAAGTTTATTATAAGAAGAATTGACATCTTAACATATTGAGTCCTTCCATCCATGAACAAGATACACCTTTTCATTTATTTAGGTCTTCTTAATTTTGTGGGAGGAATATTCTGTTGTTTTCAGTGTGCAGGTCTTTCATAACTTTCATTAGATTTATCTCTAAATATTTGATATTTTGGTGAGATTTTAAGTAGTGAAGTTAAAATTTCTATTTCAGGTTGTTTGCTCCAAATTTATAAAAATTATGTTAATTTTTGTATATTAATCTTGTGCTACCATGTTACATTAGTTTACTAGTTCCATAAGCTTTCTTTTGAAATTCTGTAACAACTTCATGTTGTATAAAATAAAGCAGTTTTACTTCTTTCCAATATAGATACCTTTTATTTTTATTTTTAATTTTTTTGTTTGATTGTACTAGCTATAAACGCCAGTTCAATGGTGAATAGTGATGATGAGAGTGGAATTCCTGTCTTATTCCTGACCTTAAGAGCAAAATACTCAGAGTTTCACTTTGAAGTATGATATTACCATATATCAGCTTGAGTATTTTCTCTTTTATTTCTAGTTTATTGAGGGTTTTTTTTTTTTTAATTAGAAGTGAACTTCTTTTTTTTTTTGCCATACTGGGATTTGAACTCATGTCTTTTCTTTTTTAAGTTGTTTCTCAGGTTTTTCTTTTTTTGTCACAGGATGGAAAATGACTAACACATCTAACAGCCCATAGTACCTTACACACATGCTGTGAATACTGAGGGAGATCCTGTGCAGATCTTGGGGGCTTTTTCACAAGGTAGCACTCTCTTCTCTGGTATTCTATTCTTTCAACTGGGAACTAAGCTTTTAATACTTGGGCCTTTGGGGCGGTCATTCCAGATCCAAACTCTAGCACTCCTCAGCTCTTGATACCTGTAAACCTGAGTTTGATTGTTTTAGATTCTATATGTAAGTAAGATCATACACTGTTTTTTTGCTGTGCTTGCTTATTTCACACAGCATCATGTCATTGAGGTTCATTCATGTGTAATGAATTCTTAAAATTTTATATTGCCTCAGCATCCATTTTTGTTTTTTGATGATGCTAAGGATGAACCCAGGACCTTTCACATGCTAGGCAGGTGTTCTACTACTGAGTTATACCCCAGCCTCAACACACATTTTGAACATAAGTTTAACTGACCAGAAGCAGGGCTTAGTCTCCACTGATACAGTTTCCAGTTCTACATTACAACCAAATGGCTCAAACTGGTGGCCAGAGGTAGCAACTTCGATGTATCTTTCCTGTTGCTTCCTGTAAGTGGCCATTCTGATGTTTTCCCACTCCTTAGTCTCTTATGTATACTGCTAATTGCCATGTACTCTGGTTTTCTCTGTCTGACAGTGCATTCCTGGAAGGTGGGTATGAAGGCCTGGGGATAGAGGAAGTTCTCCCTCCTCATTATGCCCTCCTTTCCCAGGATAAGTAAGTAAAACTAATTCTTGAACTTGTTTTCTGTTGTGATAATGCATTGAATCTGAAGAACCAGGGACTACAACAGGTTGGGTTTCCCCAAAGACACTGTTTTCTGTTGTGATAATGCATTGAATCTGAAGAACCAGGGACTACAACAGGTTGGGTTTCCCCAAAGACACTGGAGAGAACACAAGGTCAGGTATCCATCATCAGAGTGATGGTCAAGTGGGCATAAATAGAACACAGGTCAGACAAGATCCACAAGGGCATCTTCTAGTTAAATAGGTTTCCCTAGTGAGGGACTTCCTGGTGGCAGGTTTGACAACTTTAGACATTAGGCCATCTGTCAGGTGAAGAACTATCTCATGAAAGGCAGACAGAACTATCTCATGAAAGGCAGACTTTAACATCTTCATCCATCTCTTCTTATTTCAGAGTAGTTAGCTGCTATGGTACTAGAACCCCAGTTTTGCCAGTGGTAGGGAGAAGGATGGTTCTCAAAACACCATGTTGCCACAAATAGCAGAACTTTCTTTGAATATTTCATTGGACATATTTATACCATAGTTCTTTACCTAGTCATCTGAAGGATACCTGGGTGGTTTCCATATCTAGGGTATTATGAATAAAGCTGCAATGAATATTTCTTTGAGATAGTGACTTTATTTCCTTTGAATATGAACCCAGTAGTGATATTGCTGGATCATGTAGTTCTAGCTTTAATTTTTTGAGGGATATCCATACTGTTTTCCACAGTGTCAACACTAATTTACATCCCCACCAAGAATGTATTTCCATTTTCTCCACATCCTTGCCAATGCTTGTTATCGTTTCAGTTTTTGAGAATGACCATCCTAATAAGTATGAAGTAATATCTAATTGTGGTTCGATTCGCATTTCCCAATGACTAGTGATATTGAGCACCATTTGGCCATTTGTATATCTTCTCGGGAAAATGTCTACTTAGTTCATTTGCTCATTCTTTAAATTTAGTTGTTTGTGATTTTTTTGCTATTGACTTGTATGAGTTCCTTATATATTTTGGATATTAATCTCTTAACAGATGTATGGTTTGCAAATATTTTCTTCTATTCCATGGATTACTTTTTTATTTTCTTGATTGTATGCTTTGGTGTGCAGAAACATTTTAGCTTGACATAGTCCCACTTATTTTTGCCTTGGCCTGTTGCCTTGACTTTTGGGGTCATATCCAAAAAATTAATGCCAACATCAACAGCTTGTAGGTTTTGTCTGTGCTGTTTTCTAGGAGTTTTATAGCTTTAGGCATTAAATTTAACTCTGTAATCCATTTTGAGTTGATTTTTGAAAATGATGTAAGATAAGGATATAATTTCACTTTTTTTTACATGTGACTGTCCATTGCTCTTTTCCCATTTTGTTTTCTTGATGACTTTGTCAAATATCAGTTGATCATATGAATTTGTCAGCTTTTCATTGCTGTGACAAAATACCTGAGGAAATAGGGGGAAAGGATTTATTATGTACAGAGGTTTCAGTCCATAGTTTTCTGACTTTATTGCTTAGGGCCTGGGGCAAGGCAGAGCATCATGATCATAGGAGTATGTTACAGCATAAAGCAGCTCACCCCATGGCAGACAGGAGACAGAAAATGAGAACAAAAGAGGAAGGAACTAGGGAAAAGACTTACCCTTTAAAGGCAAAGCTAAATTGCCTACTTTCTACAACTAGTCCCAACTTCCTAATATCCAGTTCAGCTATAAACTCATCAATGGATTGAGCCATTGATGAGATTAGTGCCTTCATGATCCCAGTCAGTTTCTAGGCCCCATTTTTGAATGTTTGGTTCATTGAGGATCAAGTCTTCAATACATAAGTCTTTGAGAGGACACTTCATACTTATACCATAACATCACATATGTGTGGGTTTATTTCTGTACCATTCCACTAGTGTATGTGTCTGTTTTTATGCCAGTACCACACTGCTTTGATTACTATAGACTTATAATTTGAAATTAGTAAATGTGATGCCTCTGGCTTTGTTATTTCTGTGGAAAATGCTATTGGAATTTTAATAGGTGTTGCACTGAATTTTAATTGCTTTGGTAGAATGGACATTTTGACAATATTGAGTCTTCCAATCCATGAATACAGGATATCTTTTTTTTTGTTTCAGTTTGTTTCATTATTGTTGTATATCTTTCATCTCCTTAGTTAAATTTCTTTCTAAGTAAGTAATTCTTTTTGATGCTATTGCAAATGGAATTTTTTCTTTTCTTTTTTTTTATTAGGATATACTCATTGTATAGGGGGGATTCATTGTGACAATTCCAAATAGTCTTACATTGTCCATTGGTTAGATCACCCCTATCATCTCCACCTCTTGATGCCCTCCCCGCCCCAGTTGAAGTAATTAATTGTAAGAGATTTCATCATTCTATTTTGTGTGTATATGAAGTTCATCAACCATATTCCCTTATCTTCATCTCCTTCATTCACTCTCCCATCTTCCACTAGTACCCCTCACACACTGTACCTATTTTACAGTCCTGTGTTTTGTTATTAATTCCTAAGTCAATGTTCAAAGAAATTTCTTGATGTATCCCCACTGTGAGTATATTTTACTTTGGTAAGTTCAACTCCTTCCATCACTCTCCCTTACTCTTTCCCTCGCAACCCCCATTATTCATCAGCTTTCAGTACATATTGTTATATCCTCTACCTGCACAGAGGGATTTGATATTGTTGACACTCTGTCATTCTCCTTTGCTTTCCTTCCTCCCCTCCCAAGTACCATGGACTAGTTCCACTATTACTGACATGTTCTACATATAAGTTTGTATGTGATCATGGTTGTTTTGTGTGTATGTTTATCTTTTGGATCTATCTTTCACATATGAAAGAAAAAATGTGGCCTTTATCTTTCTGAACCTGGTTTACTTCACTTAACACGATGTCTTTTAATTCCATCCATTTACCTTCAAATCACATAGTTTCATTCTTCCTTATGGCTGAATAAAACTCCATTGTGTGTATAAAATATTTTCTTTATCCATTCATCAGTTGTAGGACAACATCTGGCTTGTTTCTATAACTTGGTTATTGTGAACAGTGCTGCAACAAACATTGGTGTGCAAGTGTCTCTATTGTATCTATTTTTAGCAGTTCTAGTCTAAACTTTTTTCCATAGTGGGTGTACTAATTTGCATTCCCACCAGTAGTGTATAAGGGTTCCTGTTTTGCTGTATCCTTGCCAACATTTGTTGTTGACTTTTGGGGCAGGATACAGAAAAAAAAAACAGCTATTAGAAATAGATAAAGTTGAGCTTCATCATAATTAAAAACTGATCACCAAAAGCCTAGAAAATAAATATGGTTTTAGAATGAGAGAAAAGATTCATAAACACATATATGATAATGAGTTGCTCCTCAGAAAATGGAAAGAACTCCTTCAGCTCAGTAATAAGATATACCCCAATTTGAACAGACACTTCATAAAGGGAGAAGTGCAGGTACCTAGAAAGCATATGGAAAATCAAGGTGTGGGTGCTAGATATGATTAGTGAATGGAACAAATAAGTTTTTTCCTTAAATCCTGAGTTCATATTGATATTTCCAATTAAAACATAACACTATAACATCCCTCCTTACCTCACTTTATTTTATGTGTACCTTTTTTCTCTTATAGTGAAATCTTAGTTCCTGCTTTCATGAATATGTTTTTTGCTTTATTCTATTATATATATATATATATATATATATATATATATATATATATATATATATATATATATAATAGTTTCAAAATTATAATGCCTATGTGATTACTGATAATATATCAAATAAGTTTGAAGATTTTCTTTTCGGTTTTACTTTGTCTTTACAATATACTCACTAAAATGTACAGAATACTTTGCTAACATCTATCTGAATCTCGTTTTTTTCTCTTATGTTGTTTTGTCAGTTTGATTTACAGTTAGGTTAATTTGTTTCCATTTAATAATAAATCTTAAAGGGTTGGTATCAATTGAAAATCATTATTTTTCAATTCACAATGTAAAACTGATTCAAATAAGAAACATCAACGTATGTTAAAACATTTGAGAAAAATTTATTGCAGAATAAGATATTCACATTCTCAAAATAACATCCCACAAATGTAAAATAGTTCAGACACTACAGAAATCAATTTGGATGTTTCTCAAGAAACTAAAAATAGAAATACCATATGATCCTGCTGTACCACTCCTGGAATATATCTGAAGGAATGAAAGTCAACATACAACAGAGATACCTGCACATCCATGTTTATAGCAGCACTATTAACAATAGCCAAGCTATAGAATCAGCCTAGGTACTCAGCAACCAAAGACTGGACAAAGAAAATGTGGTAAATACACATAATAGAATATTATTCAGCAATAAAGAAGAATGAAATTATGTCATTTGTTGCAAAATGAGTAGAACCGGGGATGTTGAGCGAGATAAGAAAGAATTATCACACATTTTTACTTACATGTGGAATCTGGACCTAAAAAATGGCATAATTGTGTAGAAGAGGAACTTTGTGGGGAACCAACATTTTCATATATATATACATATATATACACACACACATATATATATAAAAAGAGGATGGGGAAGAGAGAGGGTTATTTAAAAAGAGTAATATAGATGGGGTGGGTTTGATCAAAGTATATTGTATGCGTGCATATAAACATAACATTGAAACCACTTTGTTCAATTAATTTATGCCAATAAAAATTTTAACTTTTTAAATAAATGAATAAACAATCCTATACATGACACTAATTACATAGGGTAAATTTTGAGGTCACTACCTTACCCAAGTATGAAACAGTAATACCAGTAGTAGCACAACCTAACAGTACATTTCTTGAAATGATACAATAAGAAGTACACAAAGTCACTAATGAAGTCTTCCCATCAAAATATTTAATATTAAACATTGGGTAATAATTGGACAAATCCAGAAAGTAGGACATTCTACAGGATGGCTGACCTGGCTACTTCAAAAATGGCAATGTCATGGGAGGACATGAAAAAGTAGTGAGAATTATTCTTGACTAAAAGAGACCTCTGAAGCACACCAAGCAGGCAAAGCGGAAGCTTGATTAGATCCTGAGTTTAAAAATACAAAAGTATTTTAGTGACAACCAGGGAAATTTGAATATGTATGAAGCATATTAGTTGATGGTGTAAAATTGTTAATATTTCAGGTAAGGTGGTGGTACTGTGGTAATGCAGAAGATTTCCTTTTCTTAGGAATTAAAATTTTGGAAGTTGGAATTGAAGTGTATTCATGTCTATAATATATTTTCAACAGTTAGTATATATATATGTGTATGTATGTATACACACATACATAGGAAAAGCTAAAGTAAACGTGGCAAAACATTAACTTGTAATTATAGATTAGGGTATAGAAGTGTTTATTATAGCTTTTATGTAGCTTTTATGTTTCAATTTTTTTTCAAAATAAAAAATTGTCAACCTGTCAATCTGTCCTTTTGTCACCAGGTGGTGCTAGTGCCTTTCAAATAAAGCTAAATGACCCATTTGTGTCACTCAATAGTAGTTTAGGGAAAATTTGGATGGGGGAACTCAGACTATAACTTGAGTTTTAGATTTTATAGTTTTCCATCTTTCTTGCATTATTACATTTTATACAACTTAAAAATTGCAGGTATACACTTTATTTCTCAGTCTGCCTATCCCTTGACCTTTCTCATTTCCAGGCCCTTATTTACTTTTCACAAGGAACGTAAAGTAATTCCCTATACTTTACTCAGATGCCACTGAGTCACACACTATTGATTTCTCTCCTCTTCATTGCTTCCCTGTTTTTCTCTCCAATTAGTTTCCACTCCTTGGCAAAGTATTAAAATTTGACACCAATCTGCTTCCTCTGTGTATCTCTCCTTACTGTGTTACATTAATCCTATTCATGGGACACTGCAAAATTGAATTTCACACACTTTTTTGCCCTTGAGTAGTTTGCTTTTTATATCTCTACACCAGGCCCTTCTGCCCTTCTTTTGCACTCTGAAATTTTCTTATCAAACTAATCACTTTCCGTATTATGTAATAATTATATGCAAGCACTAAATTATAAATGCTTTCAAGGTCAGCAGTTTATAATCTGAGTTGTGTTAATTCTATATGGCATTTACTAAAAGGCAAGTGGAGTTCAATTTCAGGGTTATTCATATTCAGGGCTGTTATATTGGTAAAACACTGGCCAATCATGAACAATTGCCAGTCTTGCTCTGGCTGTTTGACTCACAGGTAAACAATAAAGAGCCATCAGAGTGAGAAATCATCCTGAACGAAGTATGCCCATGGATTAGCAGTCCCCACCTACCAAAAAAGTCATCAATTTGAAGTAAAATCCCATTCAATTTGATTATCTGTCAAAACTCTTAAATTTTTGTATGTCATTTGATGCCTGCATTATACTTCTAGGTGAGAATATGGTAAGAGGGCTTAAAGGTTTGCATAGAGTATTTGGCAGGATATGTTTATAAAAGCTGAAAAAATGGAAGCAGCCTTACTATCCAACAATAAAGGGTTGGCTAAGAAAATTTTAAAGTCCCATATGGTGCATTACAATGAAGCTCTTAGAGATGTTGCTAGAGAATAATATTTACTGGCATAGAATGAGGTCCCAAATGTATTATCAAGTAAAAATATTATAGAGTAATGTTGACATCACAATGACTTTTAATGGAAAAAATACACATAAGTATAGAGAAAGATTGAAAGTGATGAGATGTTTCTAGGTTAAGAGTGTTTTAAATATTCTTTCTTATATTTTTCTTTTAAGTTTAAACTGTGAGCATCTGCATTAATAAAACAAAGTTATTTTTAAGAAATGAATTATGTCCCTAATGTAACTCTGTTGTATACATAAAATTTAGCAATGCAAGGAGAAATTTCAGGCTCTAACACTAGTCCTTAGGCCTACCATAAACCAGGAGATAGGAAAAGCCAAACAGTAACACAGGGGAAGATAGTATTAGAGGCCAGAAAAGGTGAGGAACCCAGGCAGAAACAATAAGGGTTAAGGAGTGGAGTTACCATGTTCAAAAGCAGAAGTAGATACCAGGATTATAATGAAGTGGGAAGGCTACTACACTTAGAGATCTAGGTCCAATATTTAGTATTATTGCTTACTAGATAGATGATTTTGAGCAAATCATTTATACTTTAAAGGTTCAGAAAATACCTGGAAAGTATTTTTATTCCATTTTGCAAATGAGTAAGGTAGTGCTCAGAAATGTAAATGAGATCATATATATGTAAGCCAGGTTTCTCAGTCTTAACAGTGTTGGTATTTTGGACCTGATACTTCTTTGTTTCAGGGAGGGAGTCCTAAACAGACACATTAGTATAGGATAATAAGTGTGACATCAGTTTTAATGGACAGAGAAGGAGTTGCCCCGTGAGAAGGAAAGCTGTAGTGAGCCATTTTATAGTTCATCAAGCAACTAAACATTTACCATTTTACATAAAATCTCCCCAAATATCTCACCAAGGAGTATTTTCCCTTGATAGGGGATTCTAGAGAATGATGATACTTGTAGTTGACACACATACACCCCCAAATTATGCAAAGTCAAGTCACAGCACCAGCACACAGAGCATCTCATGTGATTGATTTTAAGTTTGGGTAGTTTTAAACTTGGATTTTAAGCTGTATAATTTTTTTCTTCGTAGGTGATTTTAATGTGCATACAGCGTTGAGAACTGCTGTATTAAATGAATGAAAGATTAGTGCTACTGTATGCAGCTGAAGCAGAGAGGCCATACGAGGCCAAATAAGAGATACTGGTGCCTACAACTAAGTGATAGTTTGGCTGTAGTTGACATTGGCAGCTAGGAAATGAGAGCAGCAGAAAGGCCACTTAGCCTGCAGCCATCCACAATGGCCTGGCATGGCTAATCATGCCACTATTGCCTGTGGTAAATAATAGTAATTTGGTCAGTAGTAGCTGTAGATATTTTGCAAACAATGGGCAGTCAACAATGGAAGCAGAAATTGCCAGTTATTCTGTTCTTAGTCTAAATGACTACAGTGCCAGAGTTTATCACCAGAATATCATCCTAGTGACCTTTGATAAGACTCCAAAGTGAGCTAAGTACTGGAATGTGTGAAAGGTGCAAAGGTGCTTTGCACTGGCTTCAATATAGCGGGCTTATAATGGGCCCTGGGGGACCTATTTGCACAAAGAATGAGGGAAGTGGGATAGAGGAAATACACTGTAAGATTAGATTTAAGAAAGCATTAGAAAGCCAAGAAAGCCTGTGTAACAGCTATTGCCTGTGGCAAGAGGAGACAATAGAAGGGAGGAAGGTTGCTTCCTCTGTTGAGTTCTCATGAGCTACCTTTACTATAGGGTCTGTCCTCAACTTTGTACCACCCAGAGATGGGACTCTCCAGTAGATAATTAGCTCCCAGGATAGCCACACACAGTATTATTCAGAGTATGAAAGTACTCTCCAGTGACCAGAACCATTTGTGTTCATTACGCAAAAGTCTCCATCTTTCCAAAGTTAGGAAACTGGAAATAATGAGTGAACATTTATTAAAATGTCAATGTCTCAGTCTTTTTATCTTTTAGGATTTTGTTTTCAGATGAGGAAACAAAGGCATGGAGAATGCATCCAAGTTCTCAAAGCTGGTTAGTGTGCTGAGGGCAAGATTCAAACCCTGGTGTCTCTGGCTTCATTTGGAAGGCAGCTTAAAGGACCAAGAAGAGGAAAAGAAATGATCTTGGTGGAAATGTCACGAAGGCCATAAGAATGCTTGCACTATACCTGAATAGTGCTGATGTGAAAATGCTGTTTATGATAGGTTTATTTCAGGTAAGTACCACGAGCACTAGTATACACCTAACTCATGCAATGGTCATGTTAACGGGGAGCTTGTAGTTCAACAAGGCATTTGGACTGTTAGAAAGTCATTGTTTATGACAGGCTGTAATCAGGTCGCTGTAGATTTTACTTGAAAGGTGTTACCACCTGAAAATGGAAGAGACTTCAGTTAGCTAGGTTTCAGTTCAATTTGATGAAGTAGCTTCCAACATTTAGAGCTGCTTAAATGAAATGGACTGCTTCAGGAGAAGTGTTGTTGTTGTTTTCCCCCATAGGCTTTTTTTTTTCACAGCAGTTTTAGATACACAGCAAAATTGAGAGAACTCTGTAAGAGAGTTCTCATATACCTCTTGCTCTTACACATTGCACAGCTTTCCCCTTTTCCAACATCCTCCACCAGAATGATCCATTTGTTATAGTAGATGAACCCATATTGACATATCGGATCACTCAAAGTCCATAGTACCTTAGGGTAAACTTTTGGTGGTGTATATTTTATATTTTGGCATTGTATATTCTATAGTTTTGGACAAATGTAATGAAATTCAACAGTATATTATCATAAAGAATAGATTCACTGTCCTAAAAATTCTCTGAGAGGGATGCTTTTATAAGTCAAAATAACCAGAAACTTACTTAGTTGCACAGTTCTGTAAATAAAATTCATGATTGCAAATTTCAGAGCTTATCTGTGCTACAAGTGGACTCTGAAATGCATTTGGAAAGCACATGAACTACAGCACATTAAACTTTGCCTTTGTTCTACAGTGGCACTGTTATCAACAAGCCAAACTTCAAATTACAGACTTGCATCAGGGCACAAGCATACTGTCTTGCACTGAAAAATTAATATTCCCACAACCCTCAGATTAAATTGGCTCCTTAACACACTCCTTTGCTACTTTTCTATCAGTGTAGTAAAATTTAGATTGTGGTACTCACAATTGAAACTATTAAAGACCCCTCAAAATATTTTTCCTGCAATGAAGATACATTGAAAACAAGACAAAAGGAACCATGCTATATTTTGTTAAACTGATTTCTAAGGCTAAAGTGAAGTAAATGTGCTTGTTATTGAATGAGATTTTCACCATAGGTTTCCTAGTGTGAAAAGTTTTTGACATGTTTTGTACTAATGGAAAACAGCCACACTTCAGAACAGATTTTAAGTGGGAGTTGATGTGTGCTGATCAGTTTTGAATTGATTTACAATTCATGAAGCCCTTAGATGGCAGAAAAGAATGACTACTGAGTGAGGTAGCTTGATGGAGGTCACAAGGATAATCAATGGAGGTCGACAGTGCATCAAGGCTGATAATGGATCCTGGCAGAAGCTCCTGTTATTGTTGTACTGGCCATTTGGTAACAGGGCAGGGCTGACTCTATGATATATGTCTCCTATCTTTTCCTGCATGGCATTTTCATATCCATCAAGACATGAACTATGTATATAACCATGCAGTTTATTCTCAGATGATATAACTCAGATTATTTCTAGGGTAAAACTAATGTAATACTCAGGAACTATTTAGAAATTTACATGGGAAAATTATAGTACAGTATAGTATACCATTATAACGTGGGTTTATAAAACAAGTTTAAGCCCTTCACTTTTAGGATT
The DNA here is from genome assembly GCF_047511655.1 of Castor canadensis. NCBI lineage: Eukaryota > Metazoa > Chordata > Mammalia > Rodentia > Castoridae > Castor > Castor canadensis. The sequence goes on along the minus strand of NC_133390.1, from coordinate 98,127,251 downwards.
TTAACTCAGAACTGACTTCCTTACCTTCCTCTTGGAACCTCTTCTCTTTTTCCACTTAAGGTTGACATCATCCACTCAAGCCAGCCAGGTTCAAACCTGAGTCTCAGAACTGTGATGTCCCAAAATTGGAATGGACCTTGAATAGTTCTTAATATAATCACCCATGTGATGTTTGAGTCCTTTACCATCATAGAACTTGCAGTTCCCCAAGTATCTGAGGACATACTCAAGGTTAGGTACTAAGTTTATTCTATTGAATAATAATCTGAAAAATATTGAGCACCTTCTGGAAAAAAAGATTTAATCATAACAAGGCATAGCATGTCCCAGTCGAGGAGATAGCTGAGAACATTTTAATGTGATGTAGTGAATATTTTGTACAGGTAATACTGAGGACTACCAGGAAAAAAAGGAAGGTTACCTTACTGTGTTAGACTTTTCATCACTGTGACAAAATACCTGAAATAAGCAAGAGAAGGATTTATTTTGGATTACATTTCAGAGGTTTCAGTCCATAGTAAATGGGTTCTGTGTTTCTGGGCCTATTGTGAGGTAGTACATCTTGGTGGAATAGAATATTCAACTCAGGGCAGCCAGAGAAGGGAGAGATACAGGAAGGGGCCAGAGCAAGATACAGCCTCAAGGGCCTATTACTTCCAGTGGTGTACTTCCTCCAACCAGGCCTCACTTGCCAAAATTTCCACATCTCCCCAAATAGAACCACTAACTAGGGACCTAGTTTTCAACACATGAGCCTGTGGGGGATATTTCATTTCAACCACAACATTCTGACTATGGTCCTTAATGGATCATGGCCATTTTATAATGCAAAATGTATTTATTCTATCTTCAAGAGTCTCCAAAATGTCACCAGTTCCAGCATTGCTCAAGAGTTAAAGTCCAAAGTCGTCTTGGAGACTCAAGGCAAACTCTTAGCAGTGAGCCCTCATAAAATTTAAAACACAAATTACATACTTCCAACATAACAATGATGCATAGTAAACATTTGCATTATAAAAGGGACAAATGTATTTATGCTTCCCAAGTAGCTGGGATGACAGTCTGTGAACCACTACACCCACCTGTTTGTTGAGATGGGGTTTTATGAACTTTTTGCCTGGGCTGATCTTGAACCACCATCATCCTGCTCTCTGCCTCCTGAATAGCTGGAATTACAGGTGTGAGCTACCACGCCTGGCCAGCATTCTGTTTTTCTGAACTCCCACCAGAATCACTCAATAAGCAATGTTATAGCATTCTAGGGCTTCTCTAGCCCACATCCTCAGACTTTTCCAAAGGCTTCAGAACTACGTGGTCAGTTTTAGTGACAGTCACAGGAATGGCTCCACTCCTCTAGTACCAACTTTCTGTGTTAGTCAGTTCCATGGTCCTGTGACAGAATACCTGTCAGAACAACTTAAGAGAGGTAGGATTTATTTTGGTTCATGGTTTCAGAGGTTCCAGTCTACTATGGTGAGTAGGGGATGGTGTAGCAACTCACATTACAGTGGCCAGGAAGCAGAGGGAAAGAATACTTAAGCTGCAAACTTTCTTCTTTTGCCCCTTAATTCCACTGGGCCCCCAGATAATGGTGCTGCAAACATTCAGAGCTGGTATCTCTTCTCCCCTTGGTTAATCCTTGCTGGAAATCCCTTCACAGATACCCAGAGGTCTGCTTTACTAAGCTTGTAGGCACTTCTCAATCCAATTAAGTTGACCATCAGAATTAATCACACTTGCTCAGGGGAGACTCCATGAAAGATGAATTGGGTTCTGCCTATTGTAAAGGGAGCACTAGAACTGAGTCCTGAGGATGTTTAAGAGTGATCCAAGTGACTGGCAAATGTGTGTGCCAAACAAGGAAACTATAAGGTTAAAATCCCAGACAGACTGTATATCTCTCTTAATCTTGGTTTTCTCATGTGCAAGTCTTTATTTTATTGAAGTATTGTTAGAAATAAATAAGTAATTGTGCTTATAGAGGATCTAGTAAGTGCTTACAAAATTATTATTGTAACTACTACAATAGATACTTCAAACGTGTAAAAAAAAATCAGTATCCCTCAGGTCTGCAATTCTTGCCTTGTAAATTTACTAACATATTTGTAGATGAAATGTCCAATCTGGAACTATCTCAGAGGCTAATACAGCTAGATAATTAAGTTGTAATGATTCCCCTTGCTTGCTGATATTCCACGTTCACCTAGAACCATGTTGATTTGACTTCTCTTGCTCAGGTCAATCAGAGTCGTTCCTCATTGCAAAATAATTTACTCAGCAACTCTTTCCTCATTGCAAAATAATTTACCACTCTGGTATTAAGACTTGTCTCATCAGTTTCGTAAGAACATTCAGATAGCACTATGTGCCAGACACTGATCTTAACACTGTTCAAATATTAACTCATTTAATTCTCATAACAACTTTAGAAGGCAACTCCTACTATCATTATCACTATTTTTAAAATGCAGAAACTGAGGTACAGGGAAGTTAAGTAAGTTGCAGTAAAGAAGCAGCCCAGATTTAAACTGAGATAATGTCGCCAGATCCCTGTTACTTATTTCCACACACACTGCATCCCTGAAGCCTGTTCCCAGGCTGCTCTGGGACTTACCAGAGTGACTTCTGAGCCTACAAGGCTGGGGTTAGATGAACTATGATAAATGCGGCAAGACTGGGTGCCTTTGGGAGCTTGTCTTCCAAAATGTCTGGGTATCAACCTTGAACTATGGATTTTCCAGTCTCTCTTCATCAGACTAAAAAGAATGGTAGGTCATCTCTTGCTTTCAAGATATTACATGCAGGGTTGACAGAGTGGCTCAGGTGGTAGAGCTCCAGCCTAGAAAGTGTGAGGCTTTGAGTTCAAATCCCAGTACCAACACACAGACACAGATACACACACACACACACACACACACATGAAAGGCATTATACTCACTGCCTTTATTATGATTTTAGCTGACTTGCATTCCAAAGTTTTCCCTAATCTAAACTGAAGGGCCCATAAGTAAAACAGTTCTTCCACTGATTTCTGAATGGGAACTTATTCTGAGGCTTAAAAGTGCTTATTCCACTCCTGTAGAGAATGTTGCGGTTTGAATTTATCTCAACTCCCTCAGTACCATCTCCCTGAGGGAGCTATCTGCAGAAGAGAAAGAAAATATCTGCAGGAGAGAAAACATTGCTTATCTCCAACTCTTTTTTTTTTTATTTTATTATTCATATGTGCATACAAGGCTTGGGTCATTTCTCCGCCCTGCCCCCACCCCCTCCCTTACCACCCACTCCGCCCCCTCCCTCTCCCCCCTACCCCCTCAACCCAGCAGAAACTATTTTGCCCTTATTTCTAATTTTGTTGTAGAGAGAGTATAAACCATAATAGGAAGGAAAAAGGGTTTTTGCCGGTTGAGATAAGGATAGCTGTACAGGGAGTTGACTCACATTAATTTCCTGTGTGTGTGTGTGGTACCTTCTAGGTTAATTCTTTTTGATCTCATCTTTTCTCTAGTTCCTGGTCTCCTTTTCCTGTTGGCCTCAGTTGCTTTTAAGGTATCTGCTTTAGTTTCTCTGCATTAAGGGCAACAAATGCTAGCTAATTTTTTAGGTGTCTTACCTATCCTCACCCCTCCCTTGTGTGCTCTCGCTTTTATCATGTGCTCAAAGTCCAATCCCATTGTTGTGTTTGCCCTTGATCTAATGTCCACATATGAGGGAGAACATACGATTTTTGGTCTTTTGGGCCAGGCTAACCTCACTCAGAATGATGTTCTCCAATTCCATCCATTTACCAGCGAATGATAACATTTCGTTCTTCTTCATGGCTGCATAAAATTCCATTGTGTATAGATACCACATTTTCTTAATCCATTCGTCAGTGCTGGGGCATCTTGGCTGTTTCCATAACTTGGCTATTGTGAATAGTGCCGCAATAAACATGGGTGTGCAGGTGCCTCTGGAGTAACCTGTGTCACAAGTCTTTGGGTATATCCCCAAGAGTGGTATTGCTGGATCAAATGGTAAATCAATGTTTAGCTTTTTAAGTAGCCTCCAAATTTTTTTCCAGAGTGGCTGTACTAGTATACATTCCCACCAACAGTGTAAGAGGGTTCCTTTTTCCCCGCATCCTGGCCAACACCTGTTGTTGGTGATGTTGCTAATGATGGCTATTCTAACAGGGGTGAGGTGGAATCTTAGTGTGGTTTTAATTTGCATTTCCTTTATTACTAGAGATGGTGAGCATTTTTTCATGTGTTTTTTGGCCATTTGAATTTCTTCTTGAGAAAGTTCTGTTTAGTTTACTTGCCCATTTCTTTATTGGTTCATTAATTTTGGGAGAATTTAGTTTTTTCAGTTCCCTATATATTCTGGTTATCAGTCCTTTGTCTGATGTATAGCAGGCAAATGTTTTCTCCCACTCTGTGGGTGTTCTCTTCAGTTTAGAGACCATTTCTTTTGATGAACAGAAGCTTTTTAGTTTTATGAGGTCCCATTTATCTATGCTATCTCTTAGTTGCTGTGCTGTTGGGGTTTCATTAAGAAAGTTCTTACCTATACCTACAAACTCCAGAGTATTTCCTACTCTTTCCTGTATCAACTTTAGAGTTTGTGGTCTGATATTAAGATCCTTGATCCATTTTGAGTTAATCTTGGTGTAGGGTGATATACATGGATGTAGTTTCAGTTTTTTGCAGACTGCTAACCAGTTTTCCCAGCAGTTTTTGTTGAAGAGGCTGCTATTTCTCCATCGTATATTTTTAGCACCTTTGTCAAAGACAAGTTGGTTATAGTTGTGTGGCTTCATATCTGGGTCCTCTATTCTGTTCCACTGGTCTTCGTGTCTGTTTTTGTGCCAGTACCATGCTGTTTTTATCATTATTGCTTTGTAATATAGTTTGAAGTCAGGTATCGTGATACCTCCAGCATTGTTCTTTTGACTGAGTATTGCCTTGGCTATTCGTGGCCTCTTGTGTTTCCATATAAATTTCACAGTAGATTTTTCAATCTCTTTAATGAATGTCATTGGAATTTTGATGGGAATTGCATTAAACATGTAGATTACTTTTGGGAGTATCGACATTTTTACTATGTTGATTCTACCAATCCATGAGCATGGGAGATCTCTCCACTTTCTATAGTCTTCCTCAGTCTCTTTCTTCAGAAGTATATAGTTTTCCTTGCAGAGGTCTTTCACATCTTTTGTTCGGTTTACACCTAGGTATTTGATTTTTTTTTTGAGGCTATTGCAAATGGAATTATTTTCATACATTCTTTTTCAGTTTGCTCATTGTTAGTGTATAGAAATGCTAATGATTTTTCTATGTTGATTTTATATCCTGCTACCTTGCTATAGCTATTGATGATGTCTAGAAGCTTCTGAGTAGAGTTTTTTGGGTCTTTAAGGTATAGGATCATGTCATTTGCAAATAGGGATATTTTGACAGTTTCTTTACCTATTTGTATTCCTTTTATTCCTTCTTCTTGCCTAATCGCTCTGGCTAGGAATTCCAGTACTATGTTGAATAGGAGTGGGGCTAGTGGGCATCCTTGTCTGGTTCCTGATTTTAGAGGGAATGGTTTCAGTTTTTCTCCATTAAGTATAATGCTGGCTGTAGGTTTGTCATATATAGCTTTTATAATGTTGAGGTACTTTCCTTCTTTTCCTAGTTTTCTTAGAGCTTTTATCATGAAATGGTGTTGGATCTTATCAAAGGCTTTTTCTGCATCTGTTGAGATGATCAAGTGGTTTTTGTCTTTGCTTCTGTTAATGTGGTTTATTACATTTATTGATTTTCATATGTTGAACCACCCCTGCATCCCTGGGATGAAGCCTACTTGGTCGTGGTGAATAATCTTTTTGATGTGTTGTTGAATTCGGTTTGCCATTATTTTGTTGAGGATTTTTGCGTCAATGGTCATTAAGGAGATTGGCCTATAGTTCTCCTTTTTGGAGGTGTCTTTGCCTGATTTTGGGATAAGTGTAATACTGGCTTCATAAAATGTGTTTGGCAGTTTTCCTTCCCTTTCTATTTCATGGAACAGTTTAAGGAGGGTTGGTATCAGTTCTCCTTTAAAGGTCTGATAGAATTCAGCAGAGAATCCATCAGGTCCTGGACTTTTCTTTTGGGGAGACTCTTGATTGATGCTTCAGTTTCATTTTGTCTTGTAGATCTATTCAGGTGATTAATTTCCTCTTGTTTCAGTTTTGGATTATCACATGTATCTAGAAATCTGTCCATTTCTTTAATATTTTCCAATTTATTTGAATATAGGTTCTCAAAGTAGTCTCTGATGATTTCCTGGACTTCCATGGTGTTTATTGTTATCTCCCCTTTTGCATTCCTGATTCTGCTAATTTGGGTTTTTTCTCTCCTCATTTTAGTCAGGTTTTCCAGGGGTCTATTGATCTTGTTTATTTTTTCAAAGAACCAATTTTTTGTTTCATTAATTCTTTGTATGGTTTTTTTGGTTTCTATTTCGTTGATTTCAACTCTTATTTTTATTATTTCTCTCCTATTTGTTTTGGGATTTGCTTGTTCTTATTTTTCTAGGTATCTCCAACTCTTGTGAGACATTCTCATCTTGCTTCAGCGAGCTGTGCATGCACCAGGACTCCTTTCTAGCTTAATGCGAAATCTGGAAATGGGTTTTATTGTTCATTACTACCCACACTCCATAGTGGACCTCTGAGCTCTTAGATGACAAAATAAGTATGAATAGGTGAATTGGTAAACTTCAAAACAGTTGACTTTAATCTCTCCACCTCCAGACCTTTCCAGGGAAGAAGCACCTACAAGGCAGAGCTCAGACCTATATACATCGGCATCCCACGAGAACAAAGCTAAGAACTGAGAGAAGCATTTCCAGTCCATTGCACTGAAGTAAGGCCTTCTAACCTGCTTCTGACCCACTGACAACTACGACTACAACAGCCTACCCTTACATTGCCTTCCACCAATGCCCCTTGAAGGATGGATGAAATTGTGTTGAGTGAGGATGGAGATGAGAGGGTGCAGGCAGAGATAGGGCTTGAGCTGCCCTAGAAGTCTGTTTGTCCCACAAACACTTTATAAAGGGCAAATAAAATCATGGCTTCATCTTACCTGCTCTTGAAACAGCATTTTGTGGGCGTAAAGAGCAGGGACTTGGCAGTCAAATAACCCAAATTTGAATCCTGCTTTACTGTTTACTAATTGAATGAGTTTGTATAATTTGCTTATCTCCCCATGACAGACTCTTCATTTAAAAAGTGGTCTTAATAGTTGTAGAGTTTAGAGTGACAAAAGTGTTGGAGAGCAGTGTGTATATTGGTAGCACATGTTATACAACTAGACAAATTCACAGTTATATTTGGAAACTTCATTACTTCTCTCTCAGTAAACAGTGGAACAAGTAGACAAAAAACAAAACAAAACAACCAACAACAACCATCAGTAAGGATATAGAAGACCTAAACAGTATTATCAACCAAATTGACCTTTGATTGATATTCGTACAACACCCAATCTCACAGCACAGACTACTCAACTAAACTCTTTACCAAGTGATCCAATGCCAAAGACGCTAATTTGCTTTTTCTTCTTTTGATTTTTTTCATATTTATATCATTTAGACATTTTCTCCCTTCAGGAAATAGTGAGTGAGAGACACATACCCCATTCATCTCTCTTGTACTCCTTCCCCTGGAATGTAAGGTGGTCAAGGGAGGATGACAGAGGTGAGAAGGTGAATTTGAGTATGGACACTGACTTTCCAGAAATATTTGTACATGTGTCCTTATTTGACAGTAATAATATGAGAGAAGAGGGCAGGTGACCATGTTGCAGTTATTACTTGCTGTTTTATTTGAGTTTTACTGAACTGCTCTATTCTTGGAAACCATCATCACCTGTTTCATATTCCAACAAAGTGGTGTTAGGTGATATAATAGTTAATTGTTTAAGATGTATAAGATTAGTTTCCTTATGTACAAAATCAAAATAGACTCTTAACCTATTAAAAATAATGAGACAATGCAAATCTTGTACATAAGAAATAAAAAATTGCATGTGTGTGCGTACACATACACATGTATAAGTTTGTGAGAAGAGGGTGAGATAGTGCAAACAAATGAAGAAATTTATACAGAGGTGAATGAATAATTGTCCTGACTTCCCCTGAGGTTTTGCTGATGCCCTCCTGCTTATAGAGATGTGCTTTTGTAAGGCAGAATTGAAGGTGAGTAAATCAGATTAGGTTTTTCACTTTTATCATCACAGCATCCCACATCAGTTCAAAATAATGCTATAAAGAAAAATGCTATGAATTTTTAGAATTAGTACCTAAATTTTAGAATTAAAAGAATCTAAGAAAGGACAGCACCAGTTACTTATTTGATGAAACAGAAGGGCCTGATAGAGATCATCTTGGTGCATTAGGAAAACAACCACAGGGCTCCCGCTGACAGGACACTTTTCCTAAGTACTATTAATTATAATGCTTTATTAGCTAACTGCAAGGAGTAGACATCCTTTGCATGTTAACTAAAGTGCAACAGCCTTTTAGCTAGTGGGGCTTGCTCAGTCATTACAATTGTCTTAACCATTAGTGAGTTAGTTAAACTATAACATTAAAAGATAAAAATAATCACCAATGTCACTTGGGAACAAGCCTGAATTGGACTGGCTGTCAGAGGTTCTGGGTACACCTGTCCTAGCTGTGTGGATTGATGGGTGACATCTCACACAGCCAGCCTTCACCCTGACCTCTTCAGGGTTGCACAGGATCCATAAGATCATTGTCATGGATTTGATTTCTTCTTCAGAGTTATGGGAGGGTGTAAGGAGAGTGGTACCATAGGCCTTATATTCAATTCTCACTCATTCAGAAATTTATGATGTAGTTAGCAATTTTGAAATTTATGCTCCTTGAAGCATTTTATATTGGAAGTCATAACACTAATTATTAATGATTCCACCTTGGGAGGTCTAGAAATGATGCTGAAACTCAATCAAGCCTCCCTGGCAGTTCTAGGAAGACATTTTGAGTGTCAGCTCAGAGTTTTGATAGTTGGCATGTTCTCTTCTGCCTCTAATAACCCAGATATAACAGAACAAACAAGGCTTAATTGATTTGGTTTTGTTTCATGCTTTAATGACTGACCATAAACAGAAAACATGGAAGAAACATCTCCTTAAGTGAACTCAGAAGAAAAAAAAATAATCAGAGAAGAGTTCATTTTATTAGAAAGTAAAAAAAATTAAATTTACTTTAAAAACTCTACATTTAGTAAAATTCACTCCTTTTGGTAGGTAGATAAACTACAATCAAGAAAAAGAGCTGGCAGAGTGACTAAAGTGGTGGAGTACCTGCCTAGAAAGCATAATGCCCTGAGTTCAAACCACAGTATCACCAAAAAAAAAAAAAAAAAAAGAAAAGAAAAAGAAGAAGAAAGAAATTTAAACGAAAAAGAGCAGTTTCATCACTCCCCAAAATTCTCTTCTGTTGCCCTTTGATAAATTGTCTCCAACTCCTTGCAAGCTCTGCTGTGGCTCTAGTCCTATACTTTTCCATTCTAGATTTCATGTCAATGGAGTGAGATTATGTAGTCTTTTGAGTATAGCTCCTCTCAGTTAGCCTAATGCATTTGAGAGTCATCCATTTTATTGCATGAATCAGTTATTCTTTTTCAATGCAGTGTGGTATTCTATTACTTGTTTGTTTGTTTTCCATTCAGTTCCTTTTTATTCATTTATCTTAATTGTACAAAGTAATGGGTTTTATTATAACATTTTCCTACATGACCCTCTTGTCCTGTCTCCCTCCCACCAGTCTCCTTCCTCTTCCCAGATAGCTCTTCCCTTTTTAAATCTAAATTTCATATATGAGAGAAAACACACAATATTTGTCTTTCTAAGTCTGGTTTATTTTGCTTTATATTTTCCTACAAATAATGTAATTTTGTTTTTCTTCACTGATGAAAAATTCTATTATGTATATATACCACATTTTATTTATCCACTCATCTGTTGATGATCATCTAGGCTGATTCTATAGCTTGGCTGTTATGAATAGTGCTGCAATAAATGTGGATGTCACTAATCTGTATGCATCTATGTTCATTAAGAAAATCGGCCTTTTCTTGTTGCTGCTGTTGTGTCTTTATCTGGCTTTTGTATCAGTGTAGCATGAGTTTGGAGGCATTCTTTCACTTTCTTTTTTGTTTTTTATTTTAGTGGTGCTGGGGAACTCAGGGCTGTGAGCATGGTAGTTGAGTACTCTGCAGTCATCTACATCCTCAGCCCCCTTTCTTTTTTCTTTTTGAGAATAGTGTTATTATTGGTAATAATATTTGAGAATAGTGTAACTATTGGTGTTAGTTCTTTAAAGGTCTGATGAACTCAAAAGTGAATCCATCTGGCTGTGGGCTCTTCTTTGCTTTTTCTATTACTGGTTCTATCCCATTTTTCATAATTGATCTGTTTATGTTTATATACTTGGTTCAATTTTGGTAAGACATTATGTATCTAGAAGTATTTATCTGTTATTTCCAGCTAATTTTTTTACTGGAATATACATTTTCAAAATATTCTCTAACATTACTATGGATTTCAGTCATCCATTGTAGTATTTACTTTTTCTTCTCTAATTTTATTAATTTTGGTCTTCTGCCAGGCACTGGTAGAAGCTCCTGCTGATAATCCTAGCTACTTGGAAGGTAGAGATCAGGAAGATAATGATTTCAAGCCAACCTTGGCAAATAGTTCATGAGACCCTATCTCAAAAATACTCAACACAAAAAAAGAGCTATTAGAGTGACTCAAGTAGTTGTGCTACCTGGCTGAGTAGTCTAAGAAGACACTTGTCCAGAAGACTTGGAGTCCTTTGTGTCATCTGAATAGAGAACTGGACAGAGACGCATATTGCAAAACAGTAGCAAAACTTTATTGAAAGAAAAGGAAAAAAAAAAGTAAGGAAAAACTAAAGAAAAGTACTATCAGAAAGGCAGTGGGCACCTGCCTAATGGCTAGGAGGCATTGATTAGCAAACCTTTATTGAAAGAAAGAAGCACCACAAGGGAAGCAGTTGGCCCTTGCCAGGTGGCACAGAAGCATTAATTTCTTTGTTTAAGTCCAATTTGTAATTTGTAAGGCAGGAAAAATCTAGGTAGTCCTTAGGGAGGGCCTAGGGTGGCTGACAGGTATAATTAACACAGCCTTATCAAATAACAAGGGGTATTCAGCCCATGTGCCTTTGCTAATTTTTAGGCCTTTAATCTTATGTATGAGATGTCACCAATATTCATGAGGCCTTAAGTAAGAGGACTTGGCCTGGTAGATCAAATTGGGGGCAGGCCTTTTTTACAAGTAAGGCAGACCCAAAGGTGCTTCTTCTGGATACTATCTTGCAATGATATTTACAACCACCAGGATATTTACAATTTACAGGGGATTTATTGCTCTAGAGATGGTGCAGGGTGGTGCTGGGTGCCTGTTAACTTTGTTTGCTTAAGAGAACCCCTGGTAAATTATTTTCCCTGCCTGTTAACTTGCCTCAATAGAGCCTGCCTGCCTAGTAAGCCTGAGGCACTAGGTTCAAGCCCCAAGGCTACCAAAAAATAATTGGTCTTCTTTCTCCTTGTTTTGGGTTAGTTTTTGTCTGTGGGTTTGTGAAGCTTGTTTATATATTCAAAGAACCAACTCTTGTTTCATTGTTTGTATTGCTCTTTTTGTCTCCATTTTATTAATTTCCATCTTCAGCTTTATTATTTCTTCCTATCTACTAATTTACTCATTTTGGGTTTGGCTTGTTTTTGTTTTTCTAAGACTTTAAGGGGGATCATTAGGTTATTTAATTGAGATCTCTCTCTTTTTTTTTTTAATGTAAGCACTCATAGATGTATCTTTCTCTTCTGTGTATAGTATTTCTTTTAACTATCTTCTGCACTACTGGCTTAGTAGTCATGAATTGCTTCATTTTTTGCTTATCATAGAAGGTATTTATTTCTCTTTCTGTTTAACTTTGTTGGATATTGTAGTTTTGATTGGAAGTTATTTTGTCTCAGTGCTTGAAGTACGTCCATCTGGGCTTTCCTACTAAGAGGTCTGCTGCTGTTCTGGGAGGTTTGTCTTTGTAAATAACTTGACATTTCTCCCTTGAAACTTTCAGGATTCTTTCTTTGTTCTGTACCCTTTGCATTTTAATTGTAGCATGACATAGTGAAATTCTTTTCTGATTTTACATGGATGTCCATTTTTTTCCCTAGATTTGGGAAATTTTCTGCTATAATTTCACTGTAACATTTTCTATGCTTATTCTGTGTCTTCATTCCGCTTCTATGCTACATATTTGTAAGTTTGCCCTCTTACTCATGTCCCAGAGGTCTTGGATGTTGTTGTCATGTTAGTTGTTTAAAAATTTTTTTTGTTTCATGAATCTTTTTATTAGGATATATTCATTATATGGGGGAGGTTCATAGAGACAATTCTGATTAGACTTATATTGCACATTGTTTTTCTTTATTGCATGTAATTATTCCTCAACCTTGTCTTTGAGCCCTGGTATTCTTCTGCCTGGTCTAGTCTGTTAGTGATGCTTTCCATCGTTCCATTGAGTTTTTAAAATTTGGTTTATTGACCTTTTTTACTTCTAAGATTTCCATTTTTTTTTTTTTTTCAGAATCTCTGTCTCTGTTGAATTTCTCATCTGTTTCTGCTGAATTGCTAGCCAGGTTGTTGAATTTTACACCCAGGTCTTAAACTGACTTCTTTACTTTCTTTGTTCATTTGAATCCTCTTTGTGGTTATTGATCATTTTTATAACTAAAGTTTTTAATTCTTTTGCATTTCAAACCATTTATATGTCTTTGGATTCAGTTATTGAAGAGTTATGACCTTTTGGAGGAATCATGTTTCCTTGCTTTTTAATATTCTTGTGTTTCTAAGTGGTGATTTGTACAATGGACATCTCTTCTGGTTTTATGTGGTGGTCTTAGTGAGCAGTCTTCTCTTGAGGGCTCAATCTGCAATACCACTCAAGGGGGAGAAAACAGACTGCCATAACAGTGATAACACCAAAACTAATCAGATACTGAAATACAATAAAACCAATTAAAGATGGACTACATCACCAATAACCATAATAAAGAAAATGGTAAAATAACTATGAAGTTAAAAATTAATAAAGGTAAAAGTAATAATAATAGATGAATAAAGGAGTGGTTCAGGGAAAAGGAAAAAAGAATGAATAAGGTTAAAGAAAAGGAAATAAAGACTATGAGAAAGAGGAAAAGAGCAAGAGATTTAAAAAATCTGATTACAAATTAAAGAAAAATACATAAATAAAATTAAATAAAGGCAAAAAGAGGACTAAAAAGATTTTTAAAAAATAAAATAAAGCAAAAACAGTCCTAAAAATAGTTTTTTAAGTTCTCAAAAGTTAAAGAACAGAGAAGCTTTTTTCCTTTTTGTCTTCTAATGCTATACTCTGTGAGATGTGGGGAGGAAAAGATTAGTGGGTCATACCTGGAGTCCATTGCAGTTCCTACTGTTAAGGCTGGTGCTATATGCAGGCTGAGGGTGGGGCCAGTTAAGGGTCTGTTGTCAATTTCAGGGCTGCATTCACTGTAGAAGCTTCACTTTTTTGCACATCAGGAGCCAATGTTGGCTCCTGATGTGCTTTGAGGTTCATGGTCTGGGTGGGTTTCCACTTGCCCCTTCCTCCCACATACACACATCAGTTTGTGCATCCAGGATTGACAAATATCCAAGCTGAGGGGTGTCCCCAAGTGTGTTAGAGAATGGGGATAGCAAATGCAGCACTTAGTTCTGTACTGGAGGTGGAGAACCAAGGGAACCCAGCACACTGACTGCTAGTCTCAGTGCTTTCAGATCATACTCAACAGTTAGCCACCTTGTGGGAAGAAAGAGGTTCTGGGAAAACTGAGAGATTGGCTGGACTTGCGCTCAGAGATTTCAGTCCTACCTAGCAGCATACCATACATGGCAGGTAGGTAGCTCAGGAGACCAAAACAATCACAGGCCACAGGTTCTGAGCTCTTAGTCTCTGCAGTGATCCACAGGCAACAGGGCTCACTTCTCACCACAGTGGAGCTACCACCACTGTGCCCTCCACAGACCCAGCTCTCCGCTGCCTAAACCTCTCAGTAGTTCAACATCTAGCCCTCCCCCTCTCTATGACTATCCCTTGTGGTTATTTCCCACATAGACACTGTGGCAAGGTGTACCCAAGTTTCCTGACTTGTGATTGTTCCTTGTTTTCAGGTCCTGAGAGTATCTCAGTATTGAATAATAGGCCCACTTTTAACATGGCACCTATTAGCTCTAGCATTCACTTCATTTCATCACTAAAGTTGATGAAACAGATTTCTTCTCCAATGCTAGCTAGCCTGCCATGCAGGATGAGTCACTGTCATGCAAAATCCCTGCACTGGACTTAAGACTTGCTAGAACTTTGACTTTCTCCTGTATTTAGGACTGCCAGTTTTTTGTCATCAGGGCTGGCTTACCTTGCAGTTGTAGCTTCCAGTCCCCAACCTCCGCATCAGCTAGCTTAGAGCTGTGGGATGTTTCCTACTTTTCTGTTTTTATGTGCTTTTTAGCTTTCCTGTCACCTCTTTTGTTTATTCCTAATGTGTTTCCTCTCTTTCTTCCCTCAGAATACAGTTTGTTCTTTATTACTTTGCCTCTTCTTATTCAACTCATGGAGTTACGGAAATATTGTCCGACAAGAAACCAAGAGACACTCAAGAGAAGTAGGAGAACTCAGATTTTATTTGATGCCAGCAGTCCTAGATGCGCTCACAATCAAAATTCTGGGCCTCAGTCAGTGAAATTATAGGATTCTTATAGGGAAGTACAGGGAATTGGGTTACAGTGAATGTGCTTATTGCTAATAGGTGGGTTCACATTGAGGGCTGGGGATTGGGGCTGTTTAGGCAGGAACAGCGGGGGACCTGTGTTAGGAAGTCTGTTTACAAAAGGAGACAAAGAAAGGCAGGAATGAATGGTTATTGCCATGTGGGCCTTTTATCTTGGCCCTGAACCCATTTTATGGCTTAACTAGCAACTTCTCATGTCCTTACAACCTGCTTTTGGGGTAATCTTCCTGTTCATTCCCCCTTTCAATGCTTTTCCTACTTGTGGACAAGCATTGTTCCTAGGTTCCTGGGATTGTATCAGGTTTCTCTTGTCCCAAGGGTCTGTATTGGGTCACCAGGAGCTATAACTTTATTGCCTCCATTCATGAGTTAATGAAGTGAGTTATGCCATCGAGGATGCAAGGACCAAATAGTAGGGCCAATAGGAGTATGAAAAAGACCAGCCAAGGAGAGAAGCTGTGAGGCCCAATTCCAGATGTTATTCCATTTGTTTCAGGAATTTGCTAATTCTTGTCTCCTATGTGTGACTCAGTCCTGTAACTGTTGGGCCATGTCTCTGACTATTCCTGACTGATCACATAAAAGCAACATTCTTTGTTTAGAAAGAGGCAGAGTCCCCCCTTTTTGTCAGTCAGTAAGTCCAACCCTCTCCGATTTTGGAGGACCACTGATGCTAGGGAGTCCAGTTGGTCTTGCATGGCCACTATGGACCTAGCCACTTGCTCTAGGTCATTTGTTAGGTCCACAGATAATTGATTATAATAGGAAGCTGATGAGGCAGTTCCTCCTATGCCTGTTCCTATTCCAGCTGTTATCCCTAATCTAATTAGTAAAGATATGAATTGGATAGCTCTTTTTGTCTGTGTGTGGGCTGTCAAAGGTACGGGAAGGGTCTGATTGTTAGGCACTATGTTTATCTGGGGTGTGAGGAATGCTAATGTGCGAATGCCCTTCCAGTTAGCTGGCAAGCACTGATAAGCAAGGGTCCCCCATGAAAAGAAATTCCTGGGCTGCTGTACCATGGTCTGCCAACTGTACATCAAATGGCAGTGGTTGTACAGTTTTAGATTTGGGCACATTGGCTAGCAGCCAGGCTCCCCATTGGATAGTTTCCTCTTGAGTTTTAGATACAATTAGGAGCCTCTGAGATAGCTGTAAATTGCTTACTTTGGGATTCATGCAGGTAGAGGTGGGAGTAGCATCATGCACAGTCTGGCTAAGGGGGCTCACCGGGGCTGCTACATAATGGAGGTAACTTGAGGACAGGCAGAAACAACAATCACCCACCAGTGGTGGGTTTGTAAGATTAAGGAAGCGTTGAGTTGCATTTAACAGCCTGTACAGTTGGGATTCCAAGTTAAGGTTCCCTGTCCCGGAAGAAAGCCTTAATGGGGGTCATGGTTGTGGCATATCAATGTCTTTTATAGGCTCATAGCCATCTAGGTAATCATCTTTGGATGGCCTCTCTGTATCTGTGGCTTTTCCCTTTGTAGACTGACATGGGTACAAGGTGGTTAAGAAGGGTGCCCAGACACAATGAGGCTTATTTCCTCACCCTGTTGTTTCATCATTCCATGCTTTTAAGGGGTCCCTGTCTTTCTTCCAGCAAACTCTCTGCCCTATAGTGCCTTTGTTCTTTCACGACCTTGTCAGGCCTGTCAGTTTTCCTTTATAGTAAATTGTCCCCCCTCTGGTATATTCAGAAATTGATGTGCTGCATGGGGGTGACAGGTATTGGTAATAGGTGAAGGGGTACCGCAGTTTTCCCTGGAAGAAGAGAGGTTTTACACAAGCTGTGCAGTTAACCCGGCCTCTAGAGGGGACAACCTTAAAATGTAATAGAGTCAGAAGGCAAATACACATCAGAGGCCTCATGCCAGAGACTGGGGTCTGAGCTACAGGTAGCACTGAACAGCAGTAAGACTTCCTACTATGAGGAGATAGCAGGAGGCTAGCAGTACCCTTTGGCCTGTGTTCCAATCCTGGGGGGCAATGACAGCCAGTCCTAGTGTGAACAATGCTAATCAGTGGGATGGGGTAAAGGTGGCAGAAAGGGGATACATTTATGTCCTGGGAACATATGGTGGGGCACAGGTGGTTCATCTTCTGGATCCCCTTGCAGAACAGGCTTGGTTGGCTTCTGGTCTTTGGGTTTTATTACCTGGGCCATGAAAACTCTGCTCTGTCCCTTTTTGTTGGTGCAGAATTGGACCCAAGGGGGCATGGTCTGAGCCACTTGAAGCCAGGGGTCAATATAGGGGAACTGATCTGGGAGGCCGGGGGTCCCTATTACGGCCTGATAAATGGCCTGACAGTGGGCAATTCTAGGGTGACTTTATGGGGCCAGTTGACCCCAAAAGTGGGCCCCTCCGACTCACACAGTGTGAGCAGCTTTCCAGGAGAGTGTTTGATCCCATAATCTCCCAAGAGTCACCTTCTTAAAATGTTTAAGCATACAATCTAGGACTGTGTGTGGGCTTTGCGGAACTTCTGCCTATGGCAGTTAGACATGTTCTTTGTATCCGCCCTGTGTATTCCCCACTACATTGGTGGTGCAAAGACAAGGGTGGGTGCCCCTTCAAGAGAAGAGACCAATCAGATGTCTGCCTAGCCATGTCCCAAAAGAACGTAGGTGCCTCTTAGCATCAATGGCTAAGTCAACCTTGTGACTCTGGATCGGGTTGCGCTGATGCCTCCCTAAGCCATATGAGGATCACCACAGAACCGCAGGACAGACCCACTCCGACTTTGGTAGCTTTTCAGCCTTGAAGCCACAAACTCCAACCTGAAGTGAGGACAAATCAGGCCACTCAGTCACACACACATTCACACCAGAGGTTATTACAGTTTTTCCTTCCCCTCTTTTGGGGTTCTCCCTGACCTGCGGAATTCCTCTTGGAGATTCCTGGGAGTTGATCAGACTCCCCTTCTGCCCAGTGTGATAGGACCTGACTAAGGGCAGACTTTCTCCCGGGGGCTTAGCGGGTCTGGATGAAATTGCCAGGCGAGTTGGTCCACTTTTCCTTGGAGTCCAGTTGGGGCAATTCTATTCAGAGGGCTGGAACTCTGGGGTGAAGGAGGACCCAGAATACCATTAGGTGGCACGCTGCCTCAATTGGTCCCGAGTCCCTCCCTACTCTGGTGCAGCCCAGCTGCCAGCCAGTGGCTTATGGGGCCAGAAAGGTTGGAATCTTGATGGGGCCTCTAGAAATGTTATGGAAATATTGTCCTATGAGGAACCAAGCGACTCTCAGAGAAGTAGGAGAACTCGGATTTTATTTGATGCTGGTGGTCCCAGAGGAGCTCACACTCAAAATTCTGGGCCCTGAGCAGTGAAATTGCAGGATTCTTATAGGGCAGTGCAGGGAATCAGGTTACGGTGAATGTGGTGGTTGCTAATAGGTGGGCTCACATTGGGGCCTTGGGATCGGGTCTGTTTAGGTGAGAGCAGCAGAGGACCTGTGTTGGGAAGTCTGTTTACAGAAGGAAACAAAGAAAGGCAGGAATGGGTGGTTATCTCCGCCTGGGGCCTTTTATCTTGGCCATGGACCCATTTTGTGACTTAACTAGCAACCTCTCATGTCCTTATAACCTGCTTTTGGGGTGATCTTCCCATTCAGAGTCACATGGAGGAAGCTCCTGATCCACCATCCTATCCCAGAATCCCTATTGTTTGTTTATCCATTCATCAGTTGAATGACATATGGGTGTTTCTAGGTGATTATGAAAAAAGCCACGATAAACATTTATTTATTTATTTATTTATTTAGGCATCATAACAAAAATTCATTTTTTTTATTATTCATTTAGTCACATGTGCATGATAAACATTTATCTATCAGTTTCTATGTAGATGTGAGGTTGTTTTATTGTAAGTGTATGTTTAACTTTCTAAGAAACTGCCAAACTGTTTGCCAAAATGGTTCCACCATTGTACAGTCACATTAGCAATGAATGAGAATTCTGATTATTCTCTATCCTTACCAGCACTTGTTTTAAAAAAATCCTCAATAGCTTCTGGCACTATCCTTACTCAGCCATGATTTTCCTTGTAGGTAAACATTTGGAAATGTTGTAGGATGGCTCAGATAGAGAGGGCACCAAAGCTTTTGGGAAGCAAGTATATTAAGCAGGCTGGCAGTGACTCCGCACAAAGGCTGAGCCCTGAGAACAAAGAGGGCTTTCCTTATATACCAGTTAGAGCAGGTTACAGAAATGGGGGGTGCAGCTTGTCGCATACATAGTCACTGTATTTCATTGGCCATTTTAACTTCTGGGGTGAGACATTCTCTGGTCTCGTCCCAGATGCTGCTTGACATTCCTCAAATCCATTTTTTTGTTTGTTTGTTTCACTGTTGCACTCATTATCTCCCTCGTCTCTCATTATTTCCCTTCCCCCTCCTTGCCTTCCTGCCACAGAAAGTCCTCAGATATTTCTTAAAGCTTTAATTTCTTTTTTTTAAACATTTTTTATTTTTAGGATATATGTGTTGTATGGGGGGGATTCATTATGACATTTCCCAATAGGCTTACATTGTACAATGTTTAGATCGCCCCCACCATCTCTCCCCCTCAACTCCTCCCAACCGACTTAAAGCAATTGCAAGAGGTTTCATTGTTCTATTTCATGTAAGTATCTGAAGTCCATCAACCATATTCCCTCACCTTAATCTCCTTCGTTCACCTTCCCCTCTCCTACAATACCCCTCTTCCCCCACAGTCTACCTATTTTACAGTCCTTTCATTATTAATTTCTAAATTGGTGTTCAAAGAGGTTTCTCTATGTATCTGTGCTGTGAGTATATTTTACTATGGTCAGTTCAACCCCTTCTATTCTCTCCCTTACCCTTTCCCTCCTACCCCCATTTTTCAACAATTAAAACTTTAATTTCTGTGTTCTAATTCATGTGCTGTAGTGTTTAGGCTCCTAATAGAAAGAGATGACCTACTGAGAAACTATGGTTTTTGAAGCTTACTGAAGGGATACATCACTTACAAAGGAGTGGGTCAAGTTTGAAGAACAAGCAAAGATGGTAAAGCACCTAGGTCTAGCAAAGTGGGATGAATAATGGTGGGATGTCATCACCAATTCTAGGATTAAGAGGTATCGTGTCAGTGGAATGATTAACCAGGCAAAAACTGTAGCTGCAGGAAAGGCTGTGCCCTGGAGGAGCTGCTGCCTTGAGAGGAAGAATGTAGCTACTAGCCTGCCAATGGTGGAAGAGAGGGAACTGCAGGAATAACCAGCCCGTTCTCTGTCTCGTCCTGTATTCCCATTTCTTAGCAGTGTATCCCATTTAACAAACCCAAATAGAAGCTAAAGATAAAGAGGCCCTGATGCAACCAAAAGTGATCAGCCTTCTGAGGCACAAACGGATGCAAGGGCAAAAATACATTTGGAGGAACAAAGGAAAAATTACTAGCATACAGGCTTATACTGGTAGTTTTTACTTTATTGATTTTGGTGGTTTGATGTTGACTGTTTATTATAATAAGCAATAATTGAGTTTAGTTTCCCACCCTCTCTTCATATCTCTTAATATAGTGCTACTATAAATTTTATTTGAAAACAAGAATTGTAACAATATCCAGTGTGCTAAACAATTATGTAAGTAATTATACACTACAAAGCCATGTAGGGTAATATGTTTCCTTTCTTATGCCACTCCATGCTGTCTTTCAAGAAGTTAATAATTGACTAATATTTTCATGTGTTTAGGTGTTTTATGTATTTATTACTAATTTGTTTCTCAATGCTCCAAATTATTCTTTATATGGCAAAACACATCTGAGAATCTTTCAGTTTTATTTTCCCCTGGAACTTTCTTTTCCTGGCTTCCATGTGAATTGTTACTTTCTACACCCTGATGCCAGTTGTTTACCCAAAACCTCAGCCTTGGGATTTACCTTCCTGTCTCTCCTTTCAAAGAATTCTTTGTCTTCCTTTCTTGTGTTTTTTCTTCTTTGTTTTGGTAGAATACACTTACTGCTTACTTCATGGGATGGAAAAAGGCAAAAGGCCTTTAGCTTGTCTGGAAATATCTTTATTCTCCTTTTTGTACTCAGTTGATAACATGTCTGGGGGAGATTCTAGGTTGAAAGTCATTTTCCTTCGGCATTTTGACAGCATTGAGCCTTAACCTTTTAGCTTCATCAGTTGCTGTTCAGTTATTGCATGTTATGAATCTTACTCTTTTGTGACCTGCCTTTCCTTTCTAGATGCTTTCAGGTACTGTAATATTTTTTTTAAATCTCTGGTATTCTGAAATTTTGTGATGGAATTTTAGGCTGTTCATTGTGCTTGACACACAAGGAGCTTTCTTGTTCTTAAATTCAGTTTTTTTCTCTTGCAAATTCCCATTGTTTGGATGGTGGTTCTTCTGGGCCTTAAGATTCATTTCTTCCCACAACTCCACTCACCGCAGCAGTGCTGAGCTTGTAAATATGTAGCTGTTTTCAAAGTTGGGTATGCTATTCCTTGTTCGTGGACAGAAGTGTATATATATATTTTCATGCCTGCAGTTGGTGATTAGGCTACATCTTCCAGTACTCTTTCCATAATCCTACTTCTCCCAGTTTACAAAAGAAAGGCATAATTCTTACTGATCTCAATTCTCAGCATGGTGCACTTCACTGGAGTTTTAAACCTTTAGAAGTGCCAAATGAAGGGTAATTGGAAATTGTTTTACCTACTAAGCCTACCTAATTAAGGTAGCATAAGAAAGGGTGTATTTTGACCTAAATGCACACATTTTGATAACCTCAATACAGACCTGGATAATGCCTATTTTGTGTAGCAGAGCTTACCCCATTATTTTCAAATTATTACTTCTGCAAGAAAGACTTGTAAAAGAAAACCTGTAAAGAAGGCATCCATAGGAAATGCAGGAACAGACGTTTGGCAGGGATCCATGCCTCATCTATACTTACCTAAGTAGCCCAGGAATTCAAATAGGAGGTTTTTGTCACAGAAATGAGCATTAAAGCATTATTGGAATTGGAAAATTAAGTCAGACAGAAAGTGACTCTGATTTGGGAAGCTAGTTTGACAATGAGGACTGGATTTTCCCATTAGGTTAAGATAGACATTTTTCACGAATTAATCTAACAAGCTAAATCTGAACTCTGAGCATTTGAAGCAAAGAGTATATGATAAGATAGAAGGATTTTATTATGTATATTAAAATGCATAAAATTAACATTTTGATTGCTCCCACCTATTCTGAGTATTCAGGTTAAGCAAGACTGCTCTAAGTGAAAGATTTGACAGTATAGTTCTTTCATTAAGTCTTAGAAAAGCCTTTTAGGTATATTGCCCAGAAAGTAAGAGAGGGAATGACTGGAACAACCGAATAACAAATCCTTTTGCATTGAAAGTACTTTTATTCAACAAAATTAAAGAAGGGCCAACTAGAGTTATTAGCTATCAGCTAATAACTCTTCTTTTGGGCTGTAACTTAGAAATGGTCATGGAATTAAAGAACATGTTCCTTCCATTCTTATCTATTTATACAAATAAGATTTTTAGTACTTAATAGAATTTATACTGAAAAATACCTTAGCAATAAGAACTATTCATCTATTAATAGATTAATTAATTTAAAAAGAAATAACTCCCTGCTTCTCATTGAGATAAATTTATAAAATGAGTATAATTTGATAAAACTAATTTTATCAAGATTATACATAGGTTTTTCATCAGTTATGCACTAATATTAATGATAATGCTAACTCAATCCAGGAAAAGTATAGCTAGTCATTTTGATCTCTATAGACACAGGAAATTTTAAAAATTAAAATTATAGATATTTTTGTTGTATAAATAACATAATCAAAATATTTTAAAGCATATATATTTATTACCTTAGGATAAAGTCCTTTGGGAAAATAGAATGAAAATATGAGAATAAAAAGATTATAGTAAAATTTTCAGCTATTAAAGTTTCTATACTCATATATAATGATAGCTTTTTAAATGTATATGAAAAGCATAAATATATATAATAAAAATTTATAACATAATATCATTTGTTTTTAGTGGTTAATGGAGAATAACAAATTGCTATGATATTTAAGTTCCATTAGATAAATACAGCAGAATAATTTTTTTTTTTGGTGGCACTAGGACTTAAATTCAGGGGTTCATACTTGCAAAGCAGGTGTGCTTTAGCCACACCTCCATTCCATTTTGGAGATGGTAGTCTTACAAACTATTTTGCTGGGGCTGGCCTCGAACTGTGATCCTTCTGATCTCAGCCTCCCAAATAGCTAGGACTATAGGTGTGACCCACTGAGCCCAGCTGAGCGCAGTAATTTTTAAAAACGTCATTATATACTATATTATGAAAAATTGCATCCTTTCCTCTAATTTAAATATATGATGAAAGATTTTAGATGTCAATTTATAAGCTTAAAAGCCACTGACTTACAGTTCTTTCAATTGTCTTCTTTTGCTATACTATTTATAATACCATATCTTTTTGTTTTTAAATTTTATTCCTTTTATGAAAATGCAGATTGAGAATATTGACCATGTTTCTATTCTTTGTATCTTTCACAGAACTGTAACAAAGTATCTTGTTCATAATAGGAGCTCATTTACTGAATTATTTTTATTTTCATCAAGAGTCATTTGTTCTCTTTTGATTACTCTTATTTAGCCTTTAAGTTAGTTTTTTCTGTTACTGATAACAAAACAGCTACCATATGGAAATTAAATATGGGCTAAAATGAGAATAAGGAAAATATTGTGAGAAAGAAATAAGTATATGCAGTAAACCAATATAAATCTTTAATAATGTGGCTACTTTTTAATAAAAAAGGAAGCACACTAAGCATCCAGAAATATATTTATTGTCACAAAGCAGTAAGGTATATGTGCTCTTAACCAAAACCAACCTCTTTTTTTTTTTTTGATGGGACTGGGATTTGAATACAGGTCTTCATGCTTGCAAAGCAGATGCTCTACCACTTAAGTTACACCTCCAGTCCAAAAAGCTCTATAAAATCAGTTTCTTTTCATGATAATTCTTTTTGAATGTACTTTAAATTAGAAAGTAGTAAAAACATCAGCAGAGTGCACAGAGTAATTGGCAATAAACTTTTTCTCCTCAGGTCACTAATACAGAATTATAATATAAAAAAAAAAAAATATATATATATATATATATATATTGCACTTTGTGCAGCAACTCTGCTTAGGACACTGAAGGCACAGGTATTGTCCAACAATATTTCACTTGTGACATATGCAATAGTTAAGCAAGTAATAAAAAGCAGTTTATGAAGGTACACTGGGTTACATGTAAATAACTCTTGAAATTTTTGAGAATTATCAACAAGGTTTAGTCTTTTCCTATGATTATAATCCTGTTAAGTTTTATCTAAATGTGATTTATAGCATTTGATTTTGCATTTAATCATTTAATATTATTCAAAGAAATAATATTACACACAGACCTCTTGAAATAATAGGCAAAAGCAAATTGTAAAATACAATAAAAATTCTTAAATCCTTCTTTGGAAATACTGTTTGGATTTAGGAATTACATGGACTGATAGTTTCACTGCTTCTTACCATTCCTTTGGAGATTGTTTCTTTGAAGTAAGAAAATACTAACTTTTTTTGTTTGAAAGAAAATTTGGAACTGTCTGATGTATAATAATCCGTTATTCTAATAGCATGTCTGTGAGTACTAGTTCTAGGTAACATTTATTGAGCACCCACTTTATACTATGCACTGTGCTTAGTTAGCACTCCATATTTAATCCTCATGACAGTTCTCAGAGGTAGGTAATATTATTGTCTCCATTTTCCACAAACCTGGTTCTTGGAAGGCAAAAGGCACAGATGAGATATTAATACCCTGGTCTTCCTGAACTTGCTGTTAGACTGTGAGCTCCTTGAAATATGTGCATGTGGCAAAATGCCTTACTATATCTCAGCACACGTGACAGTGCTCACCATGTAGAGGAAAACTGAGAATAAGAAATTAGACAAGATCCTTTCCTGAGTGCCCACTCTCAGGGCGCTCAGGTAGATGTAGCAGGTGAGTGGCCAGACCAAGAATTTTCATCATACTTTAAACAAGCTAAGAAAAAAAAAAATCACATTTGTAAGGACTTTCTAGAATATGAAAATACTTCCACAAAAAAATGACAGTTGGAAAATTAAATGTTCAAAATCACATCTAATTTTCCTGGGATTACATATAAATATAGTCTGTTTTATTGTTTATTATGATGTATACCATTGCAGCTCTAGGGATCTTTATTACATTGATCCAGTTCTTTAGGAACTCAGTGTTTCCAGAAAAATTAAATACGGATTTTGATTAGATCTAAAGTTGAACATTCATAAAGTTTTAGGAGCTTATCCTTAGGAATTTTCCAAGTCCTACTTTTTAAAATTTGTTTAGAAACATAATAATTCAGAAAAATATTTTTAAAAAACAGAGCAATCTTTTACTCCAAATTTCCCTAAGTTATATTGATCCAATTTATTAGAGACTTAAGGCAATATATAGAATGGCTGACTCATGATTGAGTGTATTTTATAACACAGTGCAGACAACCAGGCTATGCTCAATTGAAAAGCAAAACAAAATATAACACAAAGAATTGAGATGATGAGGAATTAACATGGTTTTGTAATAGATATTAATATTAACTGATAATCCAGGCTATATGAATAGGTCTGCCTTAAATGTTTAACCTTGCAAAAACCATTTAGTCATCAAAGGAACTAAAAAAATTTTTTTGAATACTGGAAGGTTTTTGATAGCTACCAAAAAAAAGTCTTCATAAAAATATTTTAGCATACCTAAAAAAATTCCCCCATGAAAATATAGAAAAAATAAAACTTTAAGCAAAATACAAATTCTAATATGTAAGAAAGCAGCTGAGTCTATTATATGGTGAATCTTACTACTACTAGCCACATCTCCATTAGTATCAGATCTGTGGATAAGAAATTCCAATTTAAATATATAAATAGCGGTCATATCCTCAGGTTTCTAGTCACATGCTTAATGAGGCAATAACATGATACAGTGGAAACTCTTAAATTTCAGGTGGGACACTGCAAAAACCAAACCAAAACAAAGAACAAGGGAGACTAGAACATCGCTTTAGAGGAGCAAAAAGAGCTAGCCTTTTTTAGTTCACTTACTGAGTCTTACCATCAAAAATAAATTCTCTAAGTTAAAAAAATACTTTCTATGGTAATATTTCTTGACAATTCTAATCGAAGCCCATAAAACTCTTTCAAAAATAAAGCAATACTTTAAGATGTAGATATAAACTTTTCAAGGAATCATTTACAAAACACATGGTTTCCTTCATGTTTTGCTCATAATTAAGAAGTAGATTATCACTACACAGTCTCTGTAGATCTAAGGAATTCCATTTCTACAGCAGCCTTTGGCCGTTGGGCTGAGCTACTCTTCTTTCGGAATTCTGCAGCAATTTCCTCAAAAGATTTTCCCTTGGTTTCTGGAACTTTAAAAAATGTAAACAGCGTAAAGGCTAGGACCACCCCGGCAAAGAGGAAAAACACATAAGGTCCACAGAAGTCCTGGATTGAGAACAAAGAGTTCCAGTTAGTAGCTATTTGACCTGCCTTCTGTTGGGTAAATTTGAACAGTGTCAGGCCACTTACCGCAATGTACTGGAAACACAGAGCTATAATGAAATTGCAGAACCAGTTGCTGAATGCAGCTAGTGCTAAAGCTGTGGGCCGTGGTCCTTGACTGAAAAACTCAGCCACCATAAACCAGGGGATAGGGCCTGGCCCAATTTCAAAGAAACTGACAAAAAGGAAGATGGCCGTCATGCTCACGTAACTCATCCAAGCAAACTTATCCTAAAGAAAAAGCAAAATAGAAACAGAAGTGGGACTGAGATCATTGACTCCTGTTTCCTTTAGTTAAGTAATCTCTGCCTGAATTCAGAGGTGAGCATAGCTCTCTTCCTAATGTGTTTATCTTCCATCAGGTACAAATTACTGTAATCTGAATCATGCTTAAATCTTTTGAGCTCCTTATAGGTAATCTTCTGGATTAGGACTTTATTTGATCCTTAGTCATCCTTTTCCTGCTCAAGGCAAGGTAAAGATTCAGTATCCTTTGCTCCTACTTGTACTGCATTGGCTAAACAAAGCATATAACTCCCTGTGAAGTGGTGGTTTAGGATGCTGGGCTGAGAGGTTTTTAGGAACTTGCCCAGGGCCACACAAGATGCCAAGTGGCAGAGCTAACATTAGAACCTATGTAGGGCTGACCCCAGAGTCTATGCTCTAACCACATGGCTACATTGCCTCCCTGAATAATAAGCACAAGTGACATGCTGTTATTTATTGTCTAAACCCAAGAAACAAGTCCCCCTTTGTATTATATGCTGTTCCTCTGGCTTTTATTCATAAATTAATCTAAAATGTTTTCGAGACACAAAATACTTTAACCTGGAGCACAGAGATGTTATTATATGGTAACCAAAAATAGCACCAGACTCACCAGCAGCACAAGTCCCACTGACATAAAGATGGCACAGAAAAACATCCCACTCATTCCTATTAGAAACAGAGAGCGTCGCCCTGCCTTTTCCACAAGTAGTACCTAGGAAAGTTTTAAAAAATATTATCTCAATTTTATGAGCTACAGAATATTGCCTTTATATTTCAACCATTTTTACTGATACAAATCACAACTTAAACAGTGGGGAGGAGACAGTTCTGTTATTCCATTTTAAGGTAGGGAGTGACACCTGTCTCAGGTGGCAGGGCTGTTATCACTGAGCAGTGATAATTTAGTGATAATAAGTTAGTTTGGTCACATTGGTCTGAATAGGCCAATCGAGAGCACTATAGAGATGCCACCACTCTAGGATTGTCCCTTTAAGTACAATAGTCAGAGGCAGTACACTGGATCTCTCCTAATAGATTACCTGTACATTTAAAATATGAAAGATCTATATTAACAATGACATCAGTTTCTCTCCTGGTGATTATCTTAAGTTATCATTATAAAGGTTTGTGTACTATAGACATCTGAAATGGCACAGCTGTTCAGAAGTCAACTATTCTCAATTACCTTCTCATCAAATTATGAACACTCACCTGGCAACATAAAGAATTTGATCATTGTACCAAAATAGCCAGCTCTGCATCTTTCTGGTGCTCTTAAATGTACCTGGTGTGGGAGTGAACTATGCATGTGGAAAGAGATTTCAAGGCAAAGGGTTGGAGTGCTTTCTTACCCTAATTGAGGAAATATATCATTGATTCTTTTGAATCTGTGAACCTTGACATTAATGGTTAAGGTTTACTATTAACCAAGACCAATATTTATTGAATAGACCCTTGCCTACCTGATCCATGGAACATTGCCAAGTCATGTCTCACACACACACACACACACACACACACACACACACACACACCTCTATCATAATTCCTCACCTCAGTGAGTAAATTGGCTAGGCTCATGAATCTATCAGTAAATCAATAGCAATCAAATACCCTTAGTGTGGTGAGTTCTGGCTCTAAAGATACCTGAGAACCATTTATCTTCACCTACAGTGAAAAAGCTCTTTTCATCTGATAGACATTCAAATCAGAGTTTCAGATCATTTCAGAAAGGATGAAAAGCAAAGAGCTCACATGTAATTATTGAAGAGGAAGTACAAAGAAACCTTTCTCAAATTTATAAAATTTCTCTATACATCTTGACTCTTTAATTGTGACTTTTAAATTATGACACCATCTCAAGGTACCATGAAAATATACCTTTTCAGGAGTAGGGGCTATTATTATATCTGTTTGTGAAAAATTATTAATTAGATCCTAAATTTTAAAATTATGTGTCTTAAAAACCTAGTTGGACTCTCTCCTTGAGGCTCAGTGTGCACTCAGGATGCATGTGACAAGGAGTGAGGTACCGTCAGTGGCTGAGACGTCTGCGACCACAACCCTCATCTTTGCTCCAGATCTCATAGATCCTGGTGCCTAGATGGAGTCTGTTAGCCACTGCTTCTCTTCTAGAACATCCTGCCTCCCATACCTCCGTAATTCTTCCTGTTTTGTTTTCTCCCTCAAGATTACAGGTTCCTTTCCTATAGCTCATTGGTGTGGAAGAAAACATGGAATGAGAAACATAAATTAGTACATAGTTGGGAAGGACTCTTTTCTCAAACATTCATTCAGAAAAAAAGCCAGATTGTTTATACATTGATAAAAATAGTACATATCCTATTTGCATAATTTATTTGAAAGCAAGCACAGAATTTGGTTTCATTAGTTAATCTGAGGGAAAAAACTAGATGACTAAAGTACTGTCCTTTTTGTGCTTTTGAACTTTAAAGCAACTTTTTGCTTGTTTGATTTTGGTTTTTGAGATAGGTCTTGCTATGAAGCCCAGGGTAGCCTCAAACTTGCTATTTTCCTGCCTCTACATCCCAAGTACTAGAATTAGAGGTATGGGGCACCATGCCTGGCTTAAAACAATTTTTAAAAAGTAAATTAATTAGCCAGGTATGGTGGATCATCCAAACAAAGAAGTTGAGTGTGGTGGCACATCTGTCATCCCAGCTATGTGGGAGGCACAGTAGAAAGATCATCGTCCAGGCAGCCCAGGCAAAAAAACACGAGACCCTACCTGAACAGTAACTAAAGTAATAAAGGTTGGAACATGGCTTAAGTGGTAGAATGCCAAGCACAAAGCAGTTTGTTAAAAAATATTGCCAAAAAAAGATTAAAAATAATTAATTAAAATTTAAATGTTAACTGTAGTCAGAGGGTTAGTGAGATGATTAGAATTGTTCTTTTTAATCATATCAGTCATCTACTTAAAAACTTGCACAGACTAAAATGATGAGCTCTAAAAGAACATATTCAAAATAATGAAGACACTGTTATAAATAAAACAACTCTGCCCACTTGAAAGACGTTAGTTACAGGGTTCAAAAATGAAATTCTGCAGATGTTTCCACTTTAGATTTTTCTCAGAATTTAAGTTATGCGATCTTGACAACTTGTTGCTTTACATAGCAAAACCTATTATAAATAACAAAATATGTTGAAGTGGGATTTGTAAACACATATTATTTCAGGAGGCAAAAACAGCAAATAGTTCCTTGGATTGCATCCTAGTAACAGGCCTTCATTGATTTAGAGTGGCCTTTTGGATTGAACAGGCATTATCTCCAAAGTCATGTCTATAGAGTCACTGGTGTTATGTTGGTATTTGTTCTTCCTCCTCTTTCCAAGGTCCAGCACCGTTTAATGTATCCAGGCTGTAATTTATTGACCACCTCAAGGTAATAGTTAAAAGTCCATGTGCAGAGAATGAAAAACAAGTGTCTAAAATAAATTGAGTATAGTATTCTGACCAAAACTGAAAAGTGTAAGTATCTTAAACATTTTCTATTCGAAGCTAAAAATAAGCATGACTCTCATTTTAGAGTGAATTGTGTTTTCAGGAGCTGTGTCCCACTTCTATCCCTTCTCTCATGTCACACAGACACTTGAAGCTACATACTTGTCAGCTACCTGGAAGTTCTGCCCAGTGACCTAACATCAGAGGAATTTGCCAAGTGTGTTTAATTCTGCTTTTATAAAATATAAAATATCTTAGATATCTATTAGAGAAGACCTCTAATATGTTTAATATTTTTAAATGGTTTTCCAAGGAGTAAGGATGAAAAAAAGTGCTTTAACCATGGAAGGAGAGGAACCTAGGTAAATTATCCAATATTGATAGAAATAACAAGCTGTCAACCAATCCCAAGGAATTTAAATATAGAACAAAGGGGAAGGAATCCAAGCATTTACACAAAGAGAAAGTCCTCTTGGCTCCCAGTTAGTTATTAATTCATCATCGAGTGACTGAATGGCATCCCAGCAGTGGGCGGAGCCAGTGATTCACCCTCTGAGTTATGCCTCATCGCAATGTAGTGGTTGGCTTATTCACAGAGGACTCTTGTCATGACTCATGTAGTTCTACATGCCCAGTGCACGTGGACAAGTCACTGATCACTTTTAAATCACATATTCCCCCTATTTCTGGACCATGGAACAAGCAGAGTATTTATCTAAGGGACTGACTTACAGAGATTGCAGTAAAAATCAGGTTGATGGCACCAACTCCAATGGTTGCATAAACAGGTTGACTGATTCCAGCTGTCTGAAAAATGCTAGTTGAGTAATAAAAGATCTGCAAAGTAAAGATAGGTTAGCCTTCATCAAGAGCCTCACACTGATGCCTCTAAAGCAAGAAATATTTTAGGTTTCTATGGAAGCATATAGTACCTAGAATTTCCTAAGGATTTTTTCCACCATTTCCTTCTAGAAGAAAATCCATCTTCCATTAGTGCTTAAATCTTCTGATTGCTTACAAGTTTTTCTTATAGTTGGGTCAAAACTCTAATAATACCGTATTTTCTTTATTTTTAGTGTCTAATCTTTTTGTTTTAGTAAAACATGCGTATAAAAAAGGTACACATCAGTACACAACTCAGTTTTTGCAAAGTAGTCATACCTGTGTAGTAAACACTCAGATCAAGGAATAAATCATTGCCAACTAGGAAAACTCCTTATTTGTCCCTTTATTATTGTCCCAAGGGAATCACTCTCCCAACATCTGATATCAAATAAATTTTGCCAAGTCTTGTACTTAATATAAATGAAACCACATAATATGTCCTATTTTGCATCTGGCTTCTTTTGCTCAATTTATCTTAGAATCATCTTTATTGTTCCGTGTGTTTGTAGACAGTTTATTATCATTTCTATAAGTATTTTGTTATATTAATATACCACAATTTAGTTACTAATGTATTTCTGATGAGTATTTAAGCACCTGCCACTTAGGGTGATTATGAATACTGCTGCTCTGAGCATTCTAACAATCCTTTAAAAATACGTGTATTTATACCTAGGAATGGAATTGCCGGGCCATAGCATATGCATACATTTAGTTTTGATAGACACTGCCAAAAAGTTATCCAAAGAAGTTGTAACAATTTTGCACTCTCACTAGTGTCTATAATAGTTCTGGTTGCTTATTACATTTAACTCAGAATTTTCCTGTAGTCTCAGTGATGATAAAGAAATTGACTTCACAACCTCTCTAATACTTTTTAAAAAAAAGTTAGTGATATTTATATGTTTCTAATAGTCTTTTAGATCATCCTAAAAGACATTCATTCGCTCCTCACCTAACATGTCCTTGTTGCTGATACCTTTTCCTGCAGACAGACAAATGCAGGATTGTATACACTGTGTCTTGCCACCAGCAGCTTACAGCACAATACACACTATCCCACCATTTTTAGGCTGCTCAGCAGCTTCAGGTTGAACATTTCTTAATGCCTCTTTAAGTTAGACACTGGAGTGAAAACTGAGGCAGAAAGTTCAGAGTGATTAAGTATTGTGCTATTGGATATACAGGAATAGTGAGACAAGGGATGTGAATTTAGTCTGAGACTCAAAGTTATGCAAAGTATTGGATAAAATTAAACATCAAAGACCCCTCAAAGGAAGTCAGAGATCAAAGCAGAGAAAAATTTGGTTTGTGGAGCAAGGTTTATTTCAGGTCTCCTTTTGCTTCAACAGATGGGAAGCTTTTTTGCCTCCCCCCAGACTCTGCTCATTCGTCACCCCAAAGTCTCTCTTGTGGAGCTGGACTGGCTCACTATTTAGAGGTCCAATGTATATTTTTAACAGCAACAAAAGAGGGTAGGTATTTTAATTACTTAGTTTCTTAACAAATGCTTAAATTTCTTGTTAACTAATTGCCAATAGGACCATTTAGTCTTCATGACACAAGGGTTCTAATTCAGAACCTAAAAGCTGGCTAGTTTATTACTCAGCATACTTTTTCAATAATGTCTGGTCCACTACCCTCATTCACCAACCCATTCTGTTCTTTATATTACATGTTATCTTTCCAAATACAGTAGAAGTTTGTTGCTGGGAAGAAACTGTTCTTTGCACTTAGCTTATGTGGTAACTTCATTTAAATAAATAAAGGAAATCGTGGACTCCTTTTCGCCTACATTATCAGAAACCGTAAATTTCACACTCAACTCCTATAATTTAGGCATTTTGGGGAAAGTAGTATAATTTTGCTTCCTTGCATTTATTATAGTTTTTGCCTTTTACATTCATCTTAATAGAACTAAAATACCATTGATTGTTCACATTTTAAAAAGACATTGAAACAAAGTAAGGAAAATTATCAGTTAACAGACATTTGTGTAGTAACACTTGATGTCAGCATTTTAAAAGTCCTCTAGGTATTTAAACTTATTCCTCTTTCCCTGTCACAATTCACTTTGCTTCTTTACAGTTAGAAGATGTTCTTCAACTTACACCATTGACTCCAGAGAACTGCTGAGCCACGTGCAGCATCAGTGCCACTATGATAGGCTGCCGGTAGCTGGAATTGGTGAAGAGTTGAATTATGGAGACTTTCTGTTCACTTGATGCTTCTTCTTTTTCTTTTTTCATATCATTAATATCTTTGGTGACATCATCACTTCCTCTGAGTCTCTTCAAGCCTGCCCCCAAAATGATCAGGTTGAAATAACTCAGATCAAACAAAATAAATTTATTTTTATTATATTCATGAAAGAGCTACAGTTCTGCAAATCCCTTTCTATGATTTAATCACATGGGAGTTGGAAATTCTTTTTTGTTAAATTAAATTCTCTTTAATTTTAAGAAAAGCACAGAATATTTGCCTTTATCTTATGACAGAGAAAATGATGATTCTCGTTATCATAGAATTGTAATGCTTGGAACAGTCTTGTGGAAGCCTTTGGTTAAGTTTAGTACTGTACATGTGATCTTCTGGTTTGAGCTCGAGTGAATGCTTAAAGGTATGAAATGGCATTCACCAATCATATCAAAGTGGTTTGGCACATCCTTCTTATATGTAGTCACTGACTTCATTTGGAAGGCATCAAAACTAATTTCCTGAGCAACTGGTAATTCCAAAACAATAGGAAGATAGAAAAACTAGCTACAGACTTACTTTTCTTTGCTTTGACTTCCTCTTCCAATGTGATATAAAGGTATCTGGGGCTTTCTGGACAGAATAATAGTAGCAGACACTGAAGGAGGGCTGGCACAGCAGACAGGCCAAGCAGGATGTGCCACAGATCATGACTGCCCAGGATAAAGTCTAGGCCAACAATCTGAAAGGATAAGAAGGAAGCATATCAGAGGCATGTACAACACTTTGAGTCTGCTAGTTATTTAATAGTAATTCCTAACAACCTTGGTTCATGAAAGCATAAGATGGAAACTATTAGTGTATCTTACCTTAATGAAATCAGGGACAGTTTGTTTGACAAACAATTCATCTAGGCTTGTTTTCATTAACTCCAATTGGACACTTTAATATAACATTATTCAATCTGATTGCCTAGAGACTATAACTGCATGTTGCTTTAGCTATCAAACATGTTTTTAAAAGCTGGGCTGATTTCCAACCTAAATGTTCAATTGGATGAACCAAGGTTGGTTGGGGCTTTACTTTAAAATTCCTTCTTGATTTCCCAGAATTTTAATAGAATGGAATTACATAGATGAAAAAGTTATGTGATGAGAGCCAGATTTATGATCTTTATTGGAATTGTTTACAGACTTTCTTCTAGATCATCAGGGGTTCCAAAGACTTCTGAGACCACAAGGTAAAAAGAAGGGATACAGTCAGATGAGCAGGAGCTCCTGTGACAATCATCTGCATATTAGATTTCCAGGTAAAATGCTCAAAAAAGAAACAAGGCAGTCAGAATTTTGAAGTTTGTTATTCCATGAAATCTAAATGGAAAATTTTACTTCTGGAATAGTATTGGAAGTTTAATCTCCAGTGCCAATCCTACCAACAACTTCAAGGAGAAAAGTGAGGAGTGGTAATAATTTAAGTTTAAAAGCCTATGTTTCTACAGCACCTCCACTACCACTGTTAGAATTTTTTAAAAATCTGTGCTGATACACAGTGAGAGTGGACAGTCAGGAAGGCAGAGGTCAGATGAAGTAGAAGATGGGTACAGTACGGGATAAGGAGCTTTTACCTGACTTATAAGAATGCCGGTGACAATGGCCAGTTGATGAAGAGTGCCAAGAGCACCCCTGAGCGTGGTTGGAGCAATTTCACCAATATACATTGGAACCAGCCCTGAAATTAGCCCTGCAAGAAACATGAACATACAAATGTTAAAGTGCAGCTAGGAAAATCACAATAACAATAATTTGGTTTAAGTACAACCAGTGTCCTGACTGAAACTCCCCAACTCCCTTGGAAGGAAGAGCTCTTGTCCCAGCCATCGACACAGTTTTTGCAAAAAAAAAAAAAAAAAAAAGTTGATACCCCTTAAATGCTTAGTCATGTATTTGGCAACCCCTCATAGTGTTGTTTTAGTTAGAAAATAGCTCATGTTATTGTTTAGTTTGCCCAATAATGCCTTAGGTTGTCTTGAGAAGAGACTGAAGAATGTTTTAGAAATATTCTTAGTCTGGACTCGAGATTATAGGAAATTAGAACATTAACAGCCAACTTCTTGAGAGAGGTGAGAAATGACTTGCCCACAATCACAGTGCATTAGAGCATTAGCATGAGAACCAAAAGCCTAGCTTAATCTCTGCACGTAGAAGTGTTTTATGGATCACGGTTGGGCTGATGATGGGGGTGAAGAGAGATGGAAGAGGTTAAAGACCTGAAGGAATCCTCCCCAGTTGCTCCAATCAGAGAGACTTAGCTTCTTTATTCCATCCAAATATTAGGAAAGATTTTATTTGATGAAAGGCATTTGGTGCTTAAAGGAACAAACAAAAATAGAAAAGCAGTAGACTGTTCTGTCTTCTGTAGCTTTTTTAAGTGCACACATAATTAGTCATGTTGGGAATGGTGCTGCGTCCAGCCATTTGCTGACAGAGTGTTTGGTGTGGTCTTAAGAATTAAAAAAAAGATCTTCAGAGTTTTCTTCTTGGAGACCAGCATATGGAAGCGGATGGTCATTATGCAAAAGATGCTTTGGGCAATTATCTTTCAAATTTTATATATGACATATAATTCTAATATGTGACCCTATTCAAGGATGTACCGTCTTTGTGTTAATACCCAGTACTATACCTCAAATACAAAATAATACGTAAGCTCCTAGGTTTTAAGTCACAGGAACACATGGTCAAATTATATTTATAATTTTTAGAGGCAAAAATAATTTTTATGGCATTGTGGATTATACCCAGCTCCTTGCACATGCTAGGCAAATGCTCTACCACTAAGCTACATCCACAGCCACAAAACACAATTTTGAAAGTAGTTGTAAAGTCCATGCTGCTTCACAATGCAAGTTCTGCAATATGTTTATAGTGTTTGTTTTCAATTTTGCAAAAAAAAAAAATTGTGATTTTTTTACACTGCATTTTTTTAAAAAGAAAAAGGAAAGAAAGAAGAATCATGATTTGGTCCTCATTCATAGTGTTACTATCTGCATTTTATAGAAACTGAGGCTCAGATTAATTAATCTATATAAGGCCAGGCAGAGAAAGTGCCAGCATTGATTCACTCTGAATCCACAGCTTTTTCATATGTGAGTTGGCTCTTCATCTTGATAAAGCTACCAGGATGTTAAGTTATTTGTATTAACATTGAAAATAATGAAAAGAGACATTTAATTATTAATGTGTGAGTATTTTAGGCTTTTGCTTCAGTTCATCATTGGAGCCACATGGAATTGCAGTCTTTTCTGTAGGTGTGTTAGAAATACTTTCTATGCAAATTCAGTGCCCTCACCATTCCTTCCTCACCCTAGTAGATTAGTGCTTTGAAGGGCAACTCCAATTTATGAAAAATGGGTTAAAAGGTCAGACCATAACCATCAGAACTGAAGATTCATTTGCATTAAGAAGTTAAATATTTGTCCATTTGTTTTACACATTGAATGCCAAGTGGTTGTTTCAGAAAGATTGAAACACTGTCTCCAAGAACTTGCAGTTCAGACATAAAGTTCATAAGAGGGGTACCACTCCTTTATTTTGAATTCTGCTGGCTGTTTCTGCCTGATTCTCTGTCCCTGTAGACACCACTACTTTAATGCTTCACAAAATCATGTCTGCACTCAGACAGGGCTAAGGAAATATGGGATAAGTAAGAGATGGGCCCAGGTTTCCAAGTCTTGTCAGACATGAGAGAAACACAGTCAGCTAAGTCACAGGGGCAGATTTGGGAATCTGAGTTTAGGAGTCTTCTACTGTCTACTGCACCACAAAATAATAGCATTTACTGGAGTCCACCAAATGTCATTCTCACAGTCACCCTGTAGAGTAGATATCATTATCCTCTTCATTTCATTTGTGAAGAATTTGAGAGTCAAAAGTTAAATAATTTGTCTTTGAGATCAGGCTACTAGAAATGATGTTATTGTAGCAGATAGGAATGTAGATAGCATTACAATCCCCACTTAATGGTCTCAGTCCACTGACAGACTATTGCCGTTCCTTCTCTGCTGCCACCCTAGGCTCAAAAATTTCCCTTCATGTTACCACATTGCCTGTAGACAAAATTTCAAAGATTGTGTGTGTGTGTGAGAGAGAAAGAGAGAGAGAGAGAGAGAGAATGAGAGAGAGACAGAGAGAGAAGAGAAACTTACCACAGTAGACTCCTGATATACTTCTTCCTGCAATTATAAGAACATGAGATGGTCCCAATTTGGAAAACCCCATCAAGAGAGCTCCAATTAATGAAAAACTGTTTGCTACCAACAGGGCTTTGATTCTGAAAATTTAAAAAGCAAAGATTATAAATTCAGCATCAAAACTTGATAAAATCATTTTCTTTCAGAGGATGTTGAGATTTTTACCTAAGAAACAATTGTTTTAATTTTGCTTAAAAAGCTAGTTTTTGAACCTTGAACCAAGATTGCTACTTTAACTCATCTGTAGACTAATCTACTAAAAATAAGTAATATTTATGAGAGAAGTTAGCTTTCATACACCTGATTGCCACCTTTAAATAGATGATTCACTTGATGATCACTAATTTGACTTAAGATAACATTTCTGACACTTTTAAAAACAGTTAACTAATTTTTCTACAAGGTGATTGTTTTAAAGAATAATTATGTGGTGATAGATAAATTTAATTCTGTCATTGTAATCCATAACTTGTTTATTTTTTTTCAGTAGTAAAGGTTTTTAGTTGATACAGATAGGAGAACTCTCAAAGTAAATTTCCTTTCCTATCAAGTTTTTGGAAGTAATTAAAACATACTTTTAAAGTATGTTTAAATACTTTCATAATTATAATTATCCTTATTTTAACACTATATGCCAGCATGTTTCCAGAATCTATGAGTTAATGTCAACCAATGTAATATAAATTTTTAAAAATACACAAAAACCTTCATCAAGGTTAGGAAGATATATATGCATATATATATATATATATACTTGTATATACTTATATGTATATACATATATGCATGTATATATATGAATAAAATAAAAGAATCCGAATGAACAGGTATGAAAAAAAAAACTAACTTATTTTGTGGTGGGGTTCAAACCTAGGCTCTCACACATGGAAGGCAAGCAGTCTTCCACTGAGCTACACTGAGTGTAGCCCTGTGAGTTCCATTTACTATATATACCTTCTTTAACTTGTGGTAATATGGATGGCATAGATCACGGTCTTGAATTACAAGTATGCAACTTCTGGAAGAATTGATCTTGGAAGCCCAAATCTATAAAAATGGTTGCCATAGACCTCTACTGACTATGTCACACAATTGTGAGGAAAGTTTTTTTAAGAAACTGATGGAAGGAATATACTTTTATTTATTTAGTGGAGAAGTGGTCATGGCAGTAAGGATAATCATGTTGTTTCTCGTGACTCTCCCTGTAAAAAGATAGTTTTATGGGACACACTGAACTCTGTCTTAATTCTTAAGTTGAAATGATGAGTTTTATGGCTGTTTTCAAGGGAGATAAATCTTTTACTGAGAGTTAGAAGAAGTCTCACTTTCCTTTACAAATAATAGGTCATTTGAGATCATTTGGGTCATTTGAGATCGTTTGCAGTCATAAGACTGCAGAGGATATGCTTTTGGGCTTCATTACTAGGATCCTACTTAAACGTTATGGGTAAGTCATTAAACTGTCAGAAACTCATCTCTGAATGGGGGACAGGGCTTTTAAAATTTTCTTTAGGGATGAGAAGTAGCTTCTAAAAGAATTGTTCATATTTTAAAATTTAGTTTTGCTTAATTTGATTTGCTTTAGAAATAATCTAGAAAATTCTCCATTTACTATTTAAACCAATTTGGTACAAGTTGAAATGATTTTTAGTTTTTAAATGATGAAAGTCAGTTTGTTAATTCTGTTTTTTTTTTACTTATTCTGATTTAAAGTTCAACCAAACACTAGTTAGTTGATAACAATGTAAGAAACTGATTACTTTCTTTTATTGTGATGGAAACTCCTTTCAAATAACAAAAATAAAACTTAGGTTACTATGATACCCTTTAACTAAGAAAACTCCTTATAGTCTTACTATATAACTTTCCAGTACAAGAGGAAGAAATTATTAGAATTTTAATAACTAGAGAGCTAAAACTATAATTTATAGTAGGAATTATAAAAATGGCATGACTTATCATCCAGAATTATTAAGCTAGTTACTATACTTTTACTTACTCCTTCAAAAGTTGTGCATTTCCTAAATTTGCCATATGTGTCATCTATTATTTTTATCATGAGAATGAAAGAAAATTAATACACAAAAGCTGGGCTCAAACATCAAGAAATAAACCTAAGGAAACATTTGATTTTCTAGCTTTATTTCTTCCCTTTATAGGGTAGGAAACCCCAACAGCCTTAGTACATCATATGACTAAATGCAACTCAAGGGTAAAGGAGCTCCACTGATATTTTTAAGCCAAAACAAACATGTAATAGAAGCTGGAGTTGAGAAATGCTTCATCTTGCTTCATCTCTAGTAGATACTTTGAGATAGCAGTGACAGGAGCAGCTAGGAACCCCTAGCATGGGGCTACTGGCGATTTTGACTTGACCTAACAACTTGACTGATCCAAATTCCAGTTTCTAAGTTAAAAATGTAACCTTGATGTCTGAAAAATGGCGTGATTTGATGAAGTAAACAACGGGTTCACAGATTAAAAATTCCAGTGTAGGCTCTTCTACTGAGTTTCTGCATTGACCATTTGTGTAATGGTTTCCTAACACACTTTATAACTTACAAAGCCAGAAGATCAAGGTGATTATCTAGAGATGTACACCAAAACACGTTTTCTGTAAACGCCTCCATAATTAACTAGATTAGTGAAGCAGCATTTGCTACTGATTAGGTCTAACATTTATCTACTTCATAGGATTATGAGTTGAAAAAAACAATGCTGAGACTATTCCATAAAAGGAAAGATGGCATCTTTCTAAACAAATTCTAACATAGAAACACTAAGGGTTCTGTGTTTATGCTTATTTATGAAATTTGCCTACCTTCCAAGCTTGTCTCCAAGCCACCCACCGAAGAATGATGCAACCATGCCACCAACTGCAAAGCTGGACACAGACAGGGACCAGAGCATGGTGACTACACCAACAGATGTCACAGTCTCTTCCTCACCCCAAGGGGTTAGTATTAGGTCTGCTGGTGGTGTGACTGAGGGCAAAGAATCTGTCCTGTTGATAGCATAGTTGTTGGTAGCCTTTCGGTCGTCTAGTGGAACACCCAAAACATGTCTATAGTGGGATATTATTATCTGAGAACATAAAATAAACATAAATCCAGTATTTCAAATGTTCTATATATTTTTGTTCATTTTCCTTTAGAATGTTTGTTAGGTATTTAAACAGGACCATTCCAAATACATGTGTTATAAACATACAAACATGGATAGATTTATTTATGGTTGACCATATCCTATAAAATAGAGGTCACAAATCCAGCCTAAAGAAACCAGGTAGGAACAAATGAGTGAGAAGGCATGGAGTATCTTAATGAACAGGGAGCTCTGAAATGCATTCTCTACTACTTGGGATATGATGACAAGTGCTTAGCTTGTGGAAGGGTAGTATTTGGCCCACCTAAATGAGGAAGCTATAAAGGCAAAACTGTGTTGGATTACCTATAGTTTTTCAAATAGAAGCCAGAAATCTGGGTTTGTTTTTTTTTTGAAAAATGTTTCAAGTTTTAATTGTTGGAAAGTATCTAAATTGAAAATAAAAAGATGTGTTACCTCTGCACAGCAGAATTTAAATTGACTTAAATATTTTAATAGAAGCATAAAAGAAAAAAGATTGGCAAAGATAAAATGAGAGTAAAAAATTAAGGTAGTATTATACAAAATTCAAATACTAGGTGTTGTATACTTGGTAGAGGGGAGATAAGAGTTTAGCCATAAACTTCCTAGCAGATAATGCAAAGTGAGAGAAACAATCAAGTCTATGATTGAAGGATTTCAAAGATAAAACAACACAGTGGACCCTGAGAAGCTATGAAGACTTCTGTGATCCTCACTGAGTTCAGTGCACAAGAGAAGGAACAGTGTTCAAAACTAAGTTTCACAGAGCCATATTTTATAATGCACTTTGGTAGAGGCAAATAGGATACCAAAGTATAATTAAGTAGAAGCACATGCTTCAGACCATCTTTCTCCCACATTCTTCTC
This sequence comes from Castor canadensis, assembly GCF_047511655.1. Lineage (NCBI taxonomy): Eukaryota > Metazoa > Chordata > Mammalia > Rodentia > Castoridae > Castor > Castor canadensis. Next base: position 98,085,682 of record NC_133390.1, on the reverse strand, counting down.
AGTGATGGTTTGATCACTGTCCAGCTACAGTGAGCTGGAAGGGCCCTCTCTGACAAGGATCTGGATTATAGCTGTTCTCTGTCACCAGTTATGGCTTTACCTGTTAGGTAAAGCCAGTTGGGTAATAGGGAAAATTGACATTCTCTAATAAAAGAGCTCTGATCAAGACTTTTGCCTTACTAGATGGCTGCTCCGTATGGATAAAATGCATGGAGAAAAGGCTTGAAGGGAAATCTAAAATGTTCTTAGCAGTTTGTTCTATAGTATAGAAAAACTGTGGGTGATTTTTCTTATGTTCTCTGTAATAGAGATCTATGATTTTCATAGCTGTAAAAATTTTAAAATACCGTAAAATAATTCAAATTGTCATTCAATTAATAAACAAAAAATGGAAGACCTGAATGGCCATTCTTATTTAATGATGTTTAAATGGCTCTTTAAACATAGAAGGAAGGCCCTGCAGAGAGGACACTAACCTGAATGTCAGTAGGGGGGTTCCTGTTTTCAACTCTGGCTCAGGGACATGAATTGAAGGAGGGGAGATCTACATTTTCCTTCTAAGACTGGAAAGGATGGCTTAAGTAAGAATATGAAAAGGTATTCCACAAAAATAGGAAGAGGCTGGGTACTGTGGCTTAAACCTGTAATCTCTTATTCAGGAGGTGGAGAGTCAGCCGATCATGGTTCCAGGCCAATCTGGGCAAAAAAATCAGTAAGCCCGCATCTCAACAAAATATGCCTGATGTACTGGTGCACCTGTCATCCCAGCTATGCACGAGACCATAAGTAGGAGGATTGCTGTCTGAGGCTGGCCCTAGGCAAAAAGCAAGACCCTATCTGAAAAATAACATAAAACAAAAAAAGAAAGAGAAGGAGGAGGAGAAAGGAAAGGGAGAAGGAAAAGAAGGATGTTCCACAAGCTACAGTCATAGTGATGATGAGCTGAACGTTAAGCAGCCTGCTAAACTGGCACATACTGTCGTCAACCACAGAAAAAAGATTTGACCCTGGTCTCTGACCCCCAGCATTATTCCCTGGATCTTAGCTAGAGTGAGACCTGTCATATTTCTGATGATGTGCATCTAATGGCTGCATATCTTTTGGCCTGGGAGAGTCCTTTTCAGGTAATGCATAGTGGCCAGCACACATTTCACACATTAACACTGCAGTATCTTGCATTGTCCTTGGGTGTCAATACTGTAAGAGAAGCAGATTAAACATGATGGATTCACAGAAGGCATCCAACAAGAAAAATGCTTGTTCCTTTACCTTATGACATCCCTTCCCCACCAAAGTGCTTTCTCTCTCTCTCTCTCTCTCTCTCTCTCTCTCTCTCTCTCTCAACACATTACTGAGTTCCTGTGCCTGATACAGGCAATAGGAAGAGGAACAAGACATCAATCCTGTGACTTCACAAGACTGAGTTAGAGCATAGGAGAATTAAGTACTGGTTTCCCCAATAATAGGTGAGAGGTGCTGAAAAGAATTAGATCCCTTTCCTGGGTAGGGATCACACAAAATAAATGAGAAAAATGGTAGAAATTATGTGATTAAAAAATTATGCAAATATTCATAATGGAGAAAACCCAGTTTTTTTGGTGAATGACCTACAGAAACAGGAATGGGAGGAAGGAATATAATTCTTTAGTGTTAGGGCTCCTAAAGTTAGGGAGAGCATATGTTAAAGTGCTTGATGCAAATAAGTAGGTATTCAATAAATGTGCACTGAATAAAGCACAATGTGATCTCGTATTCCCAGGCATTTTCCATTTGTCCATGGATAAGGGTTGAGACTGAAGGCTGTAATGTTCTCTTATTTTTAAACATTCCTGAGCACATGGAATTCTAGTTAGGGTTTTCTGTGAGCTCAGCAAACAGCAGAGCCAGAGATGAAGTTATTTATTACTCATCTTTTCTGTGAGAGTTGTTAACTGAGAAGTCAAGGCCAAGTTATCAGCTTTGGAATCATGCACATTGTACTTAGCAGGCTAGGATTACCTCATGTCTCCCACGTGGACAGCCTTTATCTCCATGGGTGAGGAATGTATGCTACCCTCACACAGGAGAAACTGATAGAACTTACCCCCAAAAGAACTTGTACATTTTTCACTTGCCTCTTGAGGTGCATTGATCACACCAATGTCATATCCAAACTGGAAGGAACTCAGCACGGCAGTGAAGACAGTGAAAACCAAGGTTCCAGTAATCTGGGGATGAAACACAGAGCTGGGAAAGTGACACTACACAGTTTAAGTTACCCAACATCCCATCAGGGTGTGACATGAACTTCTAGCAGGCTCCACAGGCTGGCTCTTTACCCTTGATACACATTTACTATATGCCCTGCACTTGGTCAGATGTTATTCATACAAGAATGTGAAAGCCGTTCATCAATTCATCATTGTCTTTATAGTGCTAGAACTGAAATAAGCTTGAAAATTTTTTTTCCAGGGGAGGAATCAAATATCCTTTTACATATATACATTTTAAGATTAAAAATCAGAACTAAGAACTAGAATTGCTGCTAAAGGAACAAAACTGCCAAGATAAAAACATATAAATTCACATACAAGGATATTTAGTACAGCATTATGTGTGTGTGTGCGTGCAAGTGTGTGTACAATAGCAAAAATTACACAATGAGCCTAAGTGTCGTTCAGTGGAAAATGATCAATAGATTCAGATGCACCATGATACATACGTCAGATATATTCAACATGCTATGTAGCAGTTTAAAAGAATGATGTGATTGTATATACTGACTTATTTTTAAGTGGCAAAGGAAGCTTTTAATCAATTTTTAAAGGCTTAAACATGAATGTTCATTGATTTGTACATGTAATTCACAGAATGTTTTCTTGAAGAATAAACATCAAGATAGTGACCTTTGAGAAGGAATGTGAGGTTGGAGAAGGGTGGTAAAGGAATATTTTTTCTTTTATTTGCAGTATTATACATTTTATGACAAATATTTCATGCATAAGTATATAATTTAAAATTTTAAATAAGTAGCATGGAATAAAATGAGCATATTTTTTGGATGAATAAATGAATCAAATTAGCATGGATTCCACTTCCCATTCTTAATCTGAGAATATGCCACACAACTCACTTCCCCTATAGGAGCTTCAGATTTTGTCTAAATTGTAAAATGATTGTAAATCTCTCCCATTCTAGCATGAAGACTCGCTAATTAACTAGAATCTTTAATTCCCAAAACAAAGCTGGAGATCAGAAATTTTAGACTGTCATCCTCAACAAACTACCCTGAGAACTCTAGAAGTTATTTAGTCCAGTTGCTCTAAAATCATATCCTATTCAGAGAGGTCATTACATGTGGAGCTCCAGAGGCTCACACCAGATCTTTTACAAAATTGGAATTGAGGTGGCAATTGGAAATATGCAGATTTACAAATCTCCCTCTCTTTTCATTAATTTTAGGTGGCATTTTTGTGAACTTTTCCTTCTAGCAACTTTGTTCCCTGAAAGAAAGGACTTCAAGCCGACACAAAAGATATGATATAATATATAAATATATATGGTCAATGACCTTGAAGAGGATTCAAACAAATAGATGAATGAAATAAGGGGAAGTCAATTTGACATTGGGCAAGAAAATCAGCAACATGGATGAAAAATTCAGTAAGGAAATTGAGATTCTGAAAAACAAACAAAAAGATGAAAATGTTGGAAGTGAAAAACTCAATAAAGCAAACAAAAATACGGATGAAAGCATCAGCAATAAACTAGATCAAGCTTAAGAGAGTATCAGAGATTGAGGACAAGGTTGATGAAATATTACATTCAGAGAGCAAAAAGAAAGAAAGGAAAAAAAACCAAGCAAGACCACCACTTTCCAGAATGCTAGGTCATGATCAAAATACCAAATCTACAAGTCCATGGGGTGGAAGAAAGAGCTGAGATAAAAAAGTAAAGGCATTGAAAAGAAAACCTATTCAATGATATTGTATCAGAAAACTCCCCCCCAAACAGAAAGAGATAAGAATATTCAAATATATGAGGCATTTAGAACCCCAAAATAGACACGACCAGAAAATAACTTTTTAACATCATATTATACTTAAAATGTCAAGACCATAGAACAAAGAATATTGAGAGCAGCAAGACAAAAATGCCAATTTACTTACAAGAGGCAAACTAATCAGAATTACATCAGACCTCTCAGTAGCAACCAGAAACATATGGAATGAAATATTTCAATCCCTGATAGTAAGTAACAAACAACTAAGAGTACTATATCCACCTAAATTCTCATTTAGATGTAAAAATAAAGACCTGAGATAAGCACAAACTAAAGCTATTTGTGGCCACTAAGCAAGCACTGCAAAAGATATTTAAAGGAATCCTACACATAGATGAGGAGTAAAGACAGTTATAAAAACTAGAGCTCAAGAAAGAAAAATTTCATGACAGGAATAGATGGACACATGAGAATTAGGAAAGAACGAAACATGTTCAACTCAGTAGAGAATTAAGATGAATAAGGGAAAAAGAAAAGAATACACAGTAATTAAATCAACCAGGAAAAAACCCCAACAGGAATCAGAAAATATCTTTTAATAATACCCCTAAAGGTAAGTAGTCTTAACTCTCCAATTAAAAGAAACAGAATAGGACTGGGCATGGTGGCACATACCTGTAATTCCACCTACTCAGGAGGCAAAGATCAGGAGAATCATGGTTTGAGCCCAGCCCCTTATCCTGAAAAAGTGAGACCACATACCAGCTGGGCATGGGGATGTGTGCCTGTGATGCCAGCTGCATGAGAGGCATAGCTAGGAGGATCATGACTTAAGGATAGCTGCAGACAAAATGCAAGAACCCACCTAACATCTAAAGAAAAAAAGGCTGGGTTCATGGCTTAAGTAGTAAAGCATCTGCTGATCAAACATGAGTTCAAACCCCACTGATAACCCCTCTGCCCCCCAAAAAATAAAAACACAGACTGGCTCATTGTATTTAAAAACAAAATCTCCGTATTTATTGTCTGCAAGAAAAACACCTTACCAGTAAACATAGACGAAAAGTAAAAGGATGGAAGATAATATACCAAGTAAATGGAAGACTGGACCAAGCAGGAGTAGCTATGCTCATCTCTGGCAAAGAAGGTTGCAAGCCAAAATCAGTCAGAAGTGATAAATAAGCTCATTATACATTAATAAGGGGAACAATCCATCAGGAAGTTATAGTGCTTGTAAGTACATATGCACCAAATATTGATACACTCAACTTCATAAAGGAACAGAGAGGTCTAGATAAAATAACTGTGGATTACTTCAGTTCACCACCCTAACCAATAGATAGATCATCCAGACCAAAAAAAAAAAAAAAAATCACCAAACTTTATAGTTAAACTGCTCCATAGATCAAAAGGACTTAACAGACATCTACACTTGCAAAATATGCATCCTCAGCAGTCCATGGAGCACATTTTAGGCCATAAAACAAATCTTAGCAAACGCAAAATAATTAACATAATTTCTTTTATCTTACAAAATCCTAATGAAATAAATATGAAGAAATCAATATGAAGAGAAACTATACAAATCCATGGAGACTGAACAATATACTTTTGAATGATCAGTGGGTCACTAAAGAAATCAGGGAGGAAATTAAACACATTCCTAGAATCAAATGAAAATAAGACTTCAACAATGCAGCAAGGGAAGTGTTAAGAGGGAAGTTTATAGCTATGAGTGCTGTAAAAAATATAGAGCTCTTAAGTAAATAATGTAATTATTCACCTCAAGCTCTTAGAAAAATAAGAACAGGCTAAATGCAAAATTAGTAGATAGAAATAATAAACATCAGGGCAGAAATTAGTGAAATGGAGACTACAAGAACAATACAAAGAATCAATGAAACAAAGAGTTGATTCTTTGAAAAGGTAAGATTGACAAACCCTTAGCCAAACTAACCAAAAAGATAGAGAAGACACAAATTAATAAAATTCAAAATGAATATTATAACAGATATTCCTGAAATCCAGGACCATTAGGGAACATGACTCCTATGCAAATCAAAAAATGTAATATAGCACATAGAATCAGAGACAAAAATCACATGATCTGCTTTATACACACAGAACAAGCTTTTGACAAAATCCAACATACCTTACATTCCAATAAACTGGAAAATTTGGAAGAAATGGATAAATTTCTAGACACACATGACCTACCAAATTTGAACAAAGAGGATGTAAACCACCTAAACAGATCCCAGACTTTTTATATAACAAGCAATGAGATTGAAGAGTAATAAAGATTCTCCCAACAAAGAAGGCCAGTATCAGATGGATTCACTGATGAATTCTACCAGGCATTTAAAGAAGAAATAATACCAATGCTCCTCTAACTATTCCATAAAATAGAAAGGGAAGGAGTTCTACCAAACATTGTATGAAGCCACTATTACTCTGATACCAAAAACTGATAAGAACACAACAGCAACAACAACAAAAAACTATAGAACAATTTTCTTGACACAAAAATTCTCAAATACTTGAAACTGAATTCAACAACCTACTAAAAAGATCAGACGTGATCAAATTGGTTTCATTCTAGGGACACAAGGATGGTTCAATATACACAAATCAATGAATGTAACACAGCACATAAAATCAGGGACAAAAATCACATGATCACCTCAATATTTGTAGAACAAGCCTTTGATAAAATCCAACATATCTTCATGATAAAAACTCTGAAGAAACTAGGAATAAAAGGTATGTACCTCAAAATAATAAAGGCTGTATATGAGAAACCTATAGACAACATTGTACTAAATGGGGAAAATTGAAAGCTTTTCCTCTAAAATGAACAAAACAAGGGTGTCCACTCTTTCCACTCTTATTTAACATGGCTCTTGAATTCTTAGAGCCATAAGGAAAGAGAAAGAAATAAAAGGGATGGAAATAGGGAAATAAATAGGGAATGAAGAAGTCAAATTACTCTTATTTGCAGACAATATGATCCTATTCTTAAAGGACCCCAAAACTCCACCAGAAAAACTCTTAGATCTGATAAATGCTTTCAGTTAAGTAGCAGGACATAAAATCAACATGTAAAATTTGATAGGTTTTCTATACACCAATAATGAACAGGCTGAAAAAGAAATCAGGAAAACAATCCTATTCACAATAGCCTGAAAAATAGAATAAATCCAACCCTGTACAACAAAAACATCTTTCCTGAAGAAAATAATTGAAGACACTAGAATATGGAAAGAACTTCTATGTTCATAGATTAGCAGAATTAATATTGTGAAGATGACCAGATTACCAAAAGCAATCTCCAGGTTCAAGGCAATCCCCCCTCAAAGTCCTAATGACACTCTTCAGAGAAATAGACAAACCTTAAATTCATATGGAAGCACATAGAGACCTGAGTAGCCAAAACAACACTGGGCAAAGGATCAGTGCTGGAGTATCATAATACCTGACTTCAAATTATACTACTGAGCCATAGTAACAAAAGCAGCATGAAAACAGACACATAGAACAATGAAATACATTAGAAGATCCAGAAATAATCCCATACAGCTTCAGTCATTTGATTCTTGACAAAGGCACCAAAAACATGTTGGAGAAAAGACAGCCTCTTTAACAAATGGTGCTGGGAAAACTGGATACTCTTGAGTAGAAGACTGAAACTAGATTCCTATCTCTCAACCTGTACAAAAACCAATTCAAAATGGATTGAAGAGTATTATGTAAAACCTGAAACTTTGAAACTACTAGGGGAAAACACTTCAAGATATAAGCATAAGCAATAACTTCCTGAATAGTACTCCAATGGCTCAGGAAAACAGCAAAAAAACTGACAAATGGGATTGTATCAAATAGCTTCTGAACAACAAAGGAAATAATTATAAGAGTGAAGAGACTAATGTCAGAATGGGAGAAAAGTCTTTGAAAGCTGTTCGTCAACAAGGGAATATTATCTACAATGTAGAAAGACTTCAAAAAATTAAAAACCAAAAGAAGAAATACTCCAATCAATAAATGGACAAATGAAGAAACAATTCTCAAAAGAAAGACAATAAAAAATGGCCAATGAATATATGAAAAAAATGTTCACCATCCTTAGCCATAAAGGAAATGCAAATCAAAACTACACTGAGATTCCATCTCATCTCAGTCAGAACGTCTATAATCAAGAAAACAACAACTAATGCTAGCTGGGATGTGGGTAAAATGAGCCCTTATACACTGTTAATAGGAATGTAAATTAGTTCAGCCTCTATAGAAATCAGTATGGAGGCTCTTCAAAAAACTAAAACTAGAACTACCATATGATCCTGCTATATCTCTCACTCCTCTGTATATACCTGAAAGAGCCAGTATCAGCATTCAGTAAAAATATATGCATACCTGTGTTTGTTGCAGTATTGTCTTCAACAGCCAAGTCATGGAATCAGTCTAGGTGCCCATCAGCAGAAGAGTGAATATTGAAAATGTGATCTATCTATCTAAATATATGTATTTATAGATAGATAATGAAAATGTGATACACACAGTGGAGTATTATTTAGTCATGAAGCACATCAAAATTATGTCATTTGCAGGAAAATGGTTGGAATTGGAGATCTTTATGTTAAGCAAAATAAACCAGAACCAGACGGACATATATGGCATGTTTTCCCTCATATGCAGAACCTAGATTTAAAAAAAGACTTGAAAGTAGAAGAAGAACAAGTTGAGGAGGAAGTATGGGCCAGTGGTAGGACAAAGCGGGAGAAGACAGGGTAAAAATCTTTAAAGTACATAGTATGTATGTATGTATGAAAATGCCATAATCTATTATTTTGTACAATTAGTAAATACTAAGTTAAATAATAAACAAGGAAAAAAGATTATATGTGTATATACTCCCAAAGAAGTATGCATACACATATACATATGTCATATAACATTTACTATATGCTTATTAGAAATAAATAATATATAAGCATATTCTGTACAAAATGGGCCCATGCACACATACGTACACACTATAGGGTATATGATGTATAAGATCATGAGATATTTTGAATTATCCTTTAAAATGTAACTAGACATTGAAAACTCCTTTGCTCAGACAGCCAAAGTTAAGATGGGGTTCCATTTACTTGATGAGTGGTTTCTCCTCAGATCCTTCACCCACCTCAAGTTGTGTCCTAGGATAGGAATTTCAGCAATTTTCAGGTAGTAAGCCGCAGCAGCAGTAATGGGTCCAGGTACCTTGGGAGGGCTTTAAGCTACTTGCCTCATACTCTCCATCACTACAATTTGATGTGAGGTGCAGTGCAAACATAGCAGCAAAGCCCAGTACGCAGTATTTATGTTACTGCACACCTGCCCACTGCTGTAAACAGATTATGTTATTTACTCCTGGTGTTACTTTTTTGTTGCTACTGTAACAAATTGCCACCAATTCAGTGGCTTAAAGAATATAAACTTATTTATCTTACAGTTCTGTAGGTAAGAAGTCCAGTATGAGTCTCAGCAGACTGAAATCAAAGTGTTAGGAGGCTATGTTCCTTTCTGGATACTGTAGAAGAAAATTTGGGTTGATGGCAGAATTCAATTCCTCCTGGTTGTAGGATTGAGCTCTGTGTTTTCATACTGGCTGTAAACTGAGGGCCATCATTCTTAGCTCCAGAGGCCACCACATTCCTTGGCTAATGGTGTCCTCCATCTTCACAGCCAGCAATGGCAGGTCAAGTCCTTCTCACGCTGTATCTCTCTGATGCTGACAACAGCCCGGAAATTCTTCCTTTTTAAGAATGCATGACATTAGATTTGACCCCTCTGGATAATCCAGGAAAATCTCCCCATCTCAAGTTTCATAACCTTAATCGTATCTGTAATGTTTTCTATGTGCCATCTATGTGACTTGGCACTAGACTTGGTCCAGGGAAGTTTTGTTATGAGAGGGAAAATTTCTAAAAACTACTAATTCTGAAAAAAAAAATCCCATTGTCCTTTATCTATTCACTGTAATGTCTAAGAGGTTAGCATAGGATGGGTATATAAGAAAGAGTTAATGAAAGTAGGGAGAACTTAGGGCCTTGCTCAGTCCAGGTTTGCATGTTCTCTCAACAACACTGTCGGTAGGAATTCTCATTATCATTTCACACATATATGGAAATGGTAAGTTGGTTGTAGAAAGGCCATATACCAAGGAAATGGCAGATCTTCAAGCCTTTTCTCTAAACTTCTTCATATGCTACAAGGTATAACCTGGCACTTTTAAAACATCTACCATCACTTAGTGCTTTAAAATATGTTCTGGATAAATGTGAAAAGGTAGAATGGGCAAATAGCTGAACATTAACATAAAACAAAATGTGCTCATTTTGTGGCTTGGAGGTCAGATGTGAATAGGGAAAATGTAGGTGTGGAAATCAGAGAGTTTAAAAAAGGGCCCTAGATAGGCAACCACTATCCCTTAGCTTCAGTTTCTTTGCCTATAAAACGGTTATGCACAGGATTATTTAAAAAGTAAGTAAGGTAATGTTGTCTTCCTTTAAACATAAAAGGCATGTGAGACGCATCTCTCCTCACATTGTTATCATCTTATTAATTGCTCCTATCAAACAACCATTTGTCAACTTTTCATATATCACCAGTAATCTTTGCAACAATACTATAAGGTACATGGAATTATTCCCATTTTACAGCTGGGGAAAGCAGGCTCAAAGTATTAAGCGGCATGCCTGACACAACACAGCTAGTCCATGACAGATACCTTAGTGTGGGATCTCAGCTGATGTTCTTAAAACCTCATTGCTTAATAAAAGAATAGATTTTTCAGCAACTATTGATTGACCAGGTAGGAAAAAATCCTATCCACTTTCCTTTAATACACAGTATTCCAAAAAACATGCCGAAGGTGATTTTGCACCCAACTTTAGAAAAGGCCAGGGGCTTCTCAAGACAGAATTTTCAGGCTGAAGAAGTCTAGAGAGTAATGGACGCTTGTCTAACTCCTACATTTTTCAGTTGAAGAAACTGAGTTTCCACAGGCTAAGTCCTTGTCTGAGTTCCGTGTGCATTTGTGATCCTAGCTCTTCTGACCTACAGTCTCATGAGTCTCCTACCCCCTTTAAGTTGTGGATGGATTTGCAAAGCTGAAAAACATTGCACTTTGTGTAGGTTCTCATACTTTCTGGGTTCCATTATTGGGCAATTCCTTGGTTCTCAAGGAAAGTTCTGTAGGCTAATTTCTACAGCCTCTAAGGGAATTTAATTATAGTTCCAAATGAAGCTGGAGCATCTGCTCTATGCTAGCATTCTGTTAAGCATATACCTTCCCTTTTTCAATATCTTCTAACTTTTAGTTATTTGGAAGTTATAATACTTTCATGATTTTGCCAAATCTATATGCCATCTATATAATTATTAAGTTAATATTCATCTATATATTATCAATAAAGTTCTAACTGCTTTACTTTTATCTTGGGATATAATAAAATCATGACATGCTAGCTATATTTTAAATAAACATATAAATACATAACTATTAACATTAAAATGTTTGTCATCTAATTATACTCTAAAGAGAGGTTGAGTATAACCTGAATCTTCATTTAGGGATTACAAGGATAAATCTGAAAAGATCATATTGTATCCTGATATGTTCTTATTTTATCATAGCACAGAAAATCCAAAGCTTAGTTGAGTAGCTTTGCCCAGGTCTCACAGCAGATAAGTAGCATCACTAGAATCCACACCCAAGCCTGGCTGATTCCAAAGCTCACACTCCAGACCATGCCACATAGTAAAATGCAGGGATGCTCAGCCAAGTGAGTCTTACCAGGTCAGACTTAAAGGTCCTATTCTAATAGAGTCATGGATTTATCAACTCTTACTATTGTGTACAGGGAGGGGTGGGTGAGTTTGGTTGGGGGAAACTTATAAGGCAAGAAGAGTAAGTGTGGCATCCTTTTTAAGTTTTTATTTTAAAAAGTATCATATCTGCAGAGAAGTTGAAATGGTGGTGCAATTAACACTATAACCTTCACTTCCATTCACCCATGGTTAACATTTACCACATTTGTTTCACTCTTTGTGTGTTTTGGCAGAACCATTTAAAAATAAGCTACAGATACTTGTGTCACCTCACTCTGACTACTTCTACATATACTAAGACAAAGTCATCTTCCTATATGATTACAATACTATCATCACATCTAGGAATGTAATATTAATTAGTATTAGTTAAGATATAGCTCATATTCACAGTTTCCCAACTGTCCCCATATTGTCCCTTACAGCTGTTTTCTTCTTCCTTCCACAATCTAAGGTCACTTGTTGCATTTTGTTGTCGGTTCTTCTGTCTCTTCTAATCTACCCCAGTCCTTCCATCTCTTTTGTCTTTCATACTTGACACTTTTGAAGATTCCAGATCAGTTTTCATGATTAGATTCAGGTTAATCTTCCCTTCATTCTGGGAAGGGCACATTCCTTCAGTAATATGGCTATGTAGAATTACTTGAAAAACAGTTATGCAGACTGATCAGAAAATAGCAAATATTCTTAAAATCCCAACTGCTGAATAAGAAATAGGTTTTTCATAGCAGTCAAATGAACTACCAACTGGCCAGATAAAGAGAAGTAGCTTTGATTTGTGGCAGCTACATCCAACATCTCCAAAAAGCTTTATGTACTCACTGACTTGAGCAGATTCCCCTGTTCATTTCCTCAAAGCCAGATTCAAAAGGAACTAACTGCTGCTTTACCTTATCTTCTGTCATTGTGTGGATTGGGAGTTGTCCTCTTAATTCCAGGTCCTGTATTGAGTGTGGAATGACTAGCTGACCAGTCTCTCTGTCCCCAGCTCTTCTAGTTATACATTGCAAGAGGAGGAGCAAGGTGTGGGAGGAGCGGGTCTCCTGAGCTAAGAGTCCAAGTCTAATCTTAACAGAGGCTGAATATTGTTGGGAATTAATAAGTCCTTTGCCTCAGCAACCTGTGGCTTCAGTGCCTTTGTTCCATCAGAAAAGAAAATGGGAGCAGGTCCTGTTGGCGTAAGTTACAAACCAGTGGTGGTGATATTTTAAGGCATGTAAGTATGGCAGGAACTGGGGACAAGTGAAAAGAAAAATCTATGGTGTCAATTGCAGTAGATGAGATGTGCCAGGCTGCCATGATGTGTTGTGGGGACAACAAAGATGAGCATGGGAGGCACGATGCACTGTACTCTACAGAGAACCGGTACAGTGGTGTTTGTGCTTTAGAGCTGGGCTCTGTCGCCAGGAACTGCTGGAGACTTGACTGGTTACCTGAGTGAGCTTTGGAGGGTTAAAAACTGGGGTTTGAGTCTCAACATTTTACTGAGGGTGACCTTAAACAAGTGGCTGTGACTTTTCTCTGCTTTAATTTTTTTTAACCTGATAAAATGGAAATAACAGAACATACACTTTGTATTGTTGGGAGGGATTAAATAAGGTAATATATGAAGAGTGTTTAGCAAAGCATCAGTGCTCAGCAAACAATGGTGGTCATTGTTACTACTACTATTATTATTGATTTGGTGTATGTCAAGATGCACTTGCTGGAGGTGATAGTGTTCTCAAATAAATCTGCTCATGTCTTCGGTTTGTGCCTTTCTAGGTATCCTCTATGACATCCAATCCCTATGGGAGTCCAGGAGATATCAAAATTCGTTAAGCTTTAACTGTGCCTGGCAAATAGGGTCGCTGAGGCTCAAATGGAACCAATTTGCAACAAAGTGCGGTAGCAACAAAAGGAGGAGCGTTATGAAAAAACAAGGGAAGAGAAAGTGAAGGGGTAGAGGAAACTCGTATTTCATTTGTCTCCCCACCTCTTCATTTCTACCATTTCTGCAAGGTGACACAACCGAAATGTCTGGTTTCAGAAGGTAAATAACTCAATCCAAATAAGAAACTCTAAGGGAGCCCAGCACAGAGTTATGTTCTGAAATGCACAAGGTAAGACAGCCTACTCTTACTAGGAGTTTATAACGCATAAGGTGAGATGTATGTAAATGCAAACACACAATACAGAAATTTCTTAGTGGAAAAGCATGAACGAATGTTAGAAATAATAGTTAATCTTTATCGAGTTCTTGTCCTAGCCAGGTGTGTGCTTGTCACGGATTAACCCCTTTAATCATCATAGGTGCTCCAGGTCTCAGAGCTAAGCTTTGGGGAGCAGTTTTGAAATCTGCCTCCCCAGAGCAAGGTAGCGCACTGACAACGTTTTGCATCAGTTTCGGCCTCGGGTGCGCACGCCCAATGATCAAAGCGGTCTACCAGCAGGAGAGGTTCCTTGGCTGGCGACTTCCACCGATAGGACGAAAGACAGATATATATCCTCTGCTGTTCATCCACCTTTGTCTTTCGAACTCTCCTTTTTAAGAAGCAGAGCTCGCCTGCTGCGCAGCCTGGAGCCTTACGCTCAGTCCCAGCGCGAGCCTAGCGGCTGCAGGAAAAAACACTCTCCTCTCCCATTGGAAGCGCCACCTGCCACTCATCCTAAACTACCCCGACCAGCTTCCTCTGGTTTAGCCAGTCCTCTCCAGTTTACTAAACCTGCTTCATGGAGGGATGGACTAAAACTGCCTGTAGGGTGGGGTCGAGGGTTGGGAGCCACCCAAACTGCTTTGATTGATTTGGCCCTGGGAATACTGATGCTCCATGCCAACCTATCTGGAGAGTTTGTCTTAGCACCTCCTTGAGGATCTGCGGATCACACCACTCAGGCATTTCGCCTTTCCCGGCTGCGGGGTAAAGTCAGGCTCCTTCACTTTTGCTGTTGGGGTGGATTCATCTAATGATCGTCCAAGATGGCCCAGAGATCCCCGCTGGGTTGGAGAAACCAGTTCTGTGAGATTGCGGGAGCGAGGTGGTGGGGGTGGTGTGTGTATATTTTTTGTCCTGGCTTCAAGCTTTTAAACGTTTCAGGTCACAGTCTGATTATTTCATTGATTAATCTTAGCAGGTGCCGAGAGTTTTAAATGATGACAGTATAGAAAAACAGCGTCCTCCACCGCCCTTTCTACTCATTGTTACCATTTTCTTCAGTAAAATGAGAGGTTTTTTTTGTTTGTTTGTTTTCTGTAAAGGCTTTCTGAGCTGCTGCATTCCTCTCTGGTTGGATCAGGCATAAGGGCGGGCAAAGGCATCTCTTGGGAATTTAATTGAGTTCAAACTTAGCCAAGGCAGGTGTGTAACAGTGTGTAAAGGTCTCCGCCCCTGAAAAATGTCAGTATATTTTAAAATTTTCAAACCAAATTTGTCCCCATTGTAATCTGCCAAAGAGAAAGGGCAAACTCTTTACATCCTCTTCTCACCTTACAGACCCCACTCTGGTCCAAACCAGCATCTCTCCTGTGCATATCTGCAGAGTCCGCTATCTGACTTCCTGGCTGCCATTCTTGTCTTACACTGCCTTCTTTGACAGGGACGTCATGATAGATTTAAAAAGTTAAATACATCATCATATACACTGCCTAAAAGTCTCCAGTGGCCTCCCAATGATCCTTAGGAAGAAACCTACACTCCACACTATGGCCTAAGATTCCTACTCATTGCAGGCCCTGCCTGACTCTGGACTGTCTTTTCTTCTCTTGGTCCTACCTACTGACCGTAAACTTGTCTGTGCTCAGCCCAGCCCCTCTGTACTGGAGGAGCCTCTGCCTGGGGTGCCAGTTTCTGTGGTTCACATAGCTGAAGGCTCACAGGGGACTCCCCCCTCAGGCTGCACACTGTAGATACCACCTATGCCCTCTAACTTACACTCCACCTATAACTCTGCTTTATTTCTTTCTTAGCATTTATGCATGACATTTTATTATTTATTCATCTATTTATAATTGCTTGCCACTTTCCCTACCAAATCTAACTTCTTTGTGGAGAACTTGCCTATGTCATTATCCCAAGGGCCTGTCCTAGGGCCTGGTGCACCATAGACACTCAGTAAGTATTTGCTTGATAAATAAAGTCCATAAGGATTGCCATAGGCTTTCTTGTGGTGGGGGAGAGGGAAGGTATCTGAGGCTGTTGTTGGGACATTTGTTGATTTAACATTCAGTAAGTGTATTATTTACAGGACATTTTGCTAGGCACCAGATACAATAGTGAACGACACAGGGTTTCTGCTCATGGGGGCTATGAAAGAAATAGAAGTGTTGCAGGGGGCACCCACTTCAGAAAAGATGCTGAGGAATGTATAGACTCAAGGACAAAATCACATGATCGTCTCAATTGATGGAGCGAAAGCCTTTTATAAAATTCAGCATCCTTTATGAGTCAAGCTCTGAAGAAACTAGGAACAGAAGGAATGTACCTCATCATAATAAAGCCATATATGACAAACCTACAGCCAACATCACACGACATGAAAGAAAACGTAAATCATTTCCTCTAAAGTTAGGAACAAGACAAAGTTCCATTCTCCCCCTCTTATTCAATACAGTAGTGCAATTTCTATCCTGAGCACGAAGGCAAGAGAAAAAAATAAAAGAGGTTCAAATAGAGAAGGAAGAAGTCAAATTATCCCCACTTGCAGATGATATGATTCTATTCTTAAGGACCCTAAAGATTCTACCAAAAAACTCCAGATCTTATAAACACTTTGAGCAACTTAGCAGGATATTTAATCAACATACAGAAATCCATAGATTTTCTATATACCAATGAACAAACTGAGAAAGAAATCAGGAAAACAATTTCATTTACAGTACCTCAAAAAATAAAATACTTAGGTATGAACTTAACCACAGAGATCAAAGACTTCCGCAATGAAAACTACAAAACCTTTTTTTTTAAATTTATTTTAAAAATTTTTTAAATTGTTTTATTATTCATATGTGCATACAAGGCTTGGGTCATTTCTCCCCCCTGCCCCCACCCCCTTTCTTACCACCCACTCTGCCCCCTCCCTTTCCCTCCCACTCCCTCGATACCTGGCAGAAACTATTTTGCCCTTATCTCTAATTTTGTTGTAGAGAGAGTATAAGCAATAATAGGAAGGAACAAGGGTTTTTGCTAGTTGAGATAAGGATAGCTATACAGGGTGTTGACTCACATTGATTTCCTGTGCATGTGTGTTACCTTCTAGGTTAATTCTTTTTGATCTAACCTTTTCTCTAGTTCCTGGTCCCCTTCTCCTATTGGCCTCAGTTGCTTTTAAGGTATCTGCTTTAGTTTCTCTGCGTTAAGGGCAACAAATGCTAGCTAATTTTTTGGGTGTCTTACTTATCCTCACCCCTCCCTTGTGTGCTCTCGCTTTTATCATGTGCTCAAAGTCCAATCCCATTGTTGTGTTTGCCCTTGATCTAGTGTCCACATATGAGGGAGAACATACGAGTTTTGGTCTTTTGGGCCAGGCTAACCTCACTCAGAATGATGTTCTCCAATTCCATCCATTTAACCTTGAAGAAAGAAATTGAAGAAGGCCAAAAGATAGAAAGACCTCCCATAATCATGGATTGGTAGAATTAATATCGTGAAAATGGTTACATTACTGAAAGCAATCCACAGTTTCAAAGTAATACCCATCAAAGTTCCAATGTCATTCTTCGCAGAAATAGAAAAATCAATCCTAAAATTTCATATGAAAGCATAAAAGAACCTGAATAGCAAAAGTGATCCTAAGCAAAAAGAGCAATGCTGGGGGCATCACAGTTCTGGACTTTAAATTATACTACAGAGCCATAGTAACACAGACAGCAGGTTACTGGCACAAAAACAGACATGAAGACCAACAGAAGAGAATAGAAGATCCAAGAATAAAACCACACAGCTACAACCATCTGATTGTTGACAAAGGATCCAAAATTGGAGAAAAGATAGCTTCTTCAACAAATGACGCTGGGAATCCCACTCTTGGGGATATACCCAAAGGAATGTGACACAGATTACTCCAGAGGCACCTGCACACCCATGTTTATTGCAGTGCCATTCACAATAGCCAAGTTATGGAAACAGCCAAGATGCCTCACCACTGATGAATGGATTAAGAAAATGTGGTATTTATACACAATGGAATTTTATGCAGCCATGAAGAAGAACGAAATGTTATCATTTGCAGGTAAATGGATGGAATTAGAGAACATCATTCTGAGCGAGGTTAGCCAGGCTCAGAAGACCAAAAATCATATGTTCTCTCTCATATGAGGACTTTCGATATAGGGCAAATACAGCAATGTGGTTGGACTTGGGTTACATGATAAGGGGAGAGCACATATGGTAGGTATGGGGATAGGTAGTGAACCCAAAACATGAAAGTGTTTAATGTCTCCACTGTAGAGGAACTAATACAGAAACCTTAAAGCGACTGAGGTCCATATGAGAAGGGGATCAGAAACCGGTGAAAAAGTCAGTTAGAGATGAATCAACTTGGGTTGTAACACATTTGTACATGGAAGCAATGCTAGGATTCTCTCTGTATAGCTATCCTTATCTCAGCTAGCAAAAATGCTTTGTCTTTCTTATTATTGCTTATGTCTTCTGTTCAACAAAATGAGAGATAAGGGCAGAACAGGTTCTGTCTAGAAGCAAGGGGGGGTGGGGAGGAGAGGGAGGGGGCAGAGGTGTAGAGGGTAGAAATGGCCCAAACAATGTATGCACATGTGAATAAATGTATGCACATGTGAATAAATGAATAAAAAAGTGATGCTGGGAAAACTGGTTATCTACATGCAAAAGATTGAATATAGACCCCATCCCCCACCTTGTACAAAATCAACTGCAAATGGATCAAAGATCTTAATATGACTCCCAAACCTTGAAACTATTGGGAAAAAACAGGGAAGATATAGACATAAATAAATATTTTTTTGAATAGGGCTCCAACTGCCCAGGAAAAAGAGCAAGAATTGACAAATTAAAAATTTTCTGCACATCAAAAGAAATTACCAGAATTAAGAGACAACCCACAGAATGGGAGAAAAATCTTTGCCAGCTGTTCATCAGATAAAGGATTAATGTTCAGAGTACACAAACAGCTCAAAACATTAAATGGCTAAAGAACAAATAATCCAATTAGTAAATAGATAAATGAATTGAACAGGTCTCAGAAGAAGAAATGCAAAAGGCTAATAAATGCATGAAGAAACATTTAGCATCTTTAATCATAAAGGAAATGCAAATCAAAACTACCCTAAGATCTGATCTCACTCCAGTCAGATTGGCAATCATCAAGAAAATAAACAACAAATGCTGGCAAGGATGCAGAATAAAGGAACCTTCCTGTACTGCTGGTGGGAATGTAAACTATGGAACCTCTATGGAAATCAGTATGGAAGGTTCTCAAGAAACTAAAGATAGACCTACCTTATGACTCCACCATACCACATAGAAAAGAGATACCTGCATACCCATGTTTATTTATCGAAGCTCTGTTCACAACAGCTAAACTGTGGAATCAGCTGAGATGCCAACAACTGATAAATGGATAAAGAAAATGTTCATGGAATGTATATACATACACATACCATGGAATATGATTTAGTCAAAAAGAAAAATGAAATTATGTCATTTGCAGGAAAATGGGTGGAAGTGGAGGTCATCATGTTGAATGAAATAAGCTAAACTAAAAAAAAAAAGTCACCCATATATTGCCTGTTTTCAGTCATTTGTGCAACCTGGATCTAAAATGATCATGATGGTAATAGGACATGAATGTATCTGGAGGGCCATTTAGGTGGGAGATCAGTGGGAGGGGGAAAGGAAAGGATACTTAGGGGTGAAAAGGATTGAGGTGTGCTACATATATATATATATGTGTGTGTACACACAAAGACAGTATAATGAAACC
Organism: Castor canadensis; assembly: GCF_047511655.1. Lineage (NCBI taxonomy): Eukaryota > Metazoa > Chordata > Mammalia > Rodentia > Castoridae > Castor > Castor canadensis. The sequence continues at coordinate 98,065,893 of NC_133390.1, read as the reverse complement.
CACTCAACACTTTGAAAAAGGGGGGAAGAAGGGGAGGGAATGGGAATATAATGGAGGAGGTATATTTGTGTACACATGTATGGGGTTACCACAATGAAACCCCCTTGTATTTTTAATGTATGCTAATTCAAAAATATCATTAAACTATTAAAAAAAGATGCTGGGATAAACTGTAGAGGTGCCTGTTGGTTGAGGCCTGAAGAACTTCAGGAAGGATGGAGGGGGATGGCATGTATAAATTTTTAGGAAGGAAGGATCTTCAGTTGGAGACTAAGGGAAGTTCAGTAAAGCAGGGGAGCAGTAAAAAGTAAAAGAGAATAAATTTGGGGAGACAGACCACAGTCATGGTCATACAGAAGCTTGTAGGTGATGGGAATGAATGGAATGAGTGAAGAGCAATGGAAGTCACTGGCAGGGTTAAGCACGAAAGTGATGTGATCCTACATTACTCCTGCTCTTGGGTGAGGGTGGGTCTGGTGAGGGCATCTCTGAAAGAAGTTAGGCACAATTTCAAGACCATTGTGACAATTCGTGCTTGCTCTTGACCACTAGAACTAATGGTGGTAGTACGGGAAGATTCTCTACAAGCTGCAAATACATTTTTGTGGGTAATGCAGATGGGACTTACAGATAAATGCTTTTAGAAGAGGAGGGAATGGGAGGACTCAAGATGATAGGTCTTCTTGCTTGTTAAACTGAGATCACTGGCTTCCCAGCGTTCCCAGTAATATTACAGGTGTTAGATTAATTATTTGAAGAATAATAAACTTACTTCCTAGACCTCCTGCAGGTCCATTTTTTAAAAATTAAACTTTTTGAGATAATTATAGATTCACATGCAGTTCTAAGAGATAACACAGAGAGCTCATGAACACGTTCCCTAATGGTAACATTTTATAAGGTTATAGAAAAATATCACAACTAGGGTATTAACATCAGAAGTCAAGATACGAAAATTTCTATCACTACAAGGTTCCCTCATTTTGTCCTTTCATAGACATATCTAATTTCCTCTTGCCCTCACAAACTCTTAAATTCAGATAATCACTAATCTGTTTTTCACTGCTATAATTCTGTCATTTCAAGCATGTTTTAAAAAGAATCACATAGTGTGTATTAGACATGGTTCTTCAGAGAGATAGAATACACACATATATATATATGATCTATATATATGAAGAGATTTATTTTAAGGGATTGACTTGCATGATTATGGAGGCTTGATTGTTCTGAAATCTGATGGGAGACGCTGGCAAGCTGGAGACTTGAGAAAGATTTCAGTTTGAGTCCAAAGGCAGTCTGTTGGAAAACCAGGAAGAACAGATGTTATAGATACGAAGTCCAAAGTCAGCCTGTGGGAGAAATCTCTCTTGTTCAAGGGAGATCAACTTTATGTCCTGTTGGGCCTTCAACTGATTGAAGAGATCAGCTTTACTCAAAGTGCACCTAAATCTCATTGAAAACCATCTTCACAGAAAATCCAGAATAATGTTTGACCAAGTATCTGGGCACTTATGGCCCAGTCAAGCTGATATATAGAACTAACCATAATAGTGTGTAACCTTTGAAATTGGCTGTTTTTAAGATGCATCCAAGTTAGGTGTATCAACAACTTATTTTTATTGCTGAGTAGTGTTCCATGGAATGAATGTTCTACACTTTACCCATTTGTCTTTGATGGAGATCTGAGTTGTCGCCAGTGTTTTTCTGTTAGCAATAATGCTGAAAACCCTCTTCATGTGAATATCCATCTGTTTTTCTCTCAGATAACTGCAGTTGTTGGGTTCGTATGTTAGTACTGTATTTTTTTCAGAAATTGATGTACTGTTTTCTGAAAGATGTGTACTAGTTTCTTACCAAAAATGTGTGAGTGGTCTAGTTTCTCCACATCTCCACCAACATTTGACATTCTCATTTTTTACTTTAGTCATTCTTTTTTTTTGGTTATTTATTATTTTACTGAAGTTTTTTTTTGTTTTTTTGTTTTATTATTCATATGTGCATACAAGGCTTGGGTCATTTCTCTCCCCTGCCCCCACCCCCACTTTCATCATTCTTAATGGTGTGTAGTGATCTCATTTTGGTTTTAATGTGCATTTCTTAATAGCCAATGACATTGTATGTATTTTCATTTGCTTATTTGTTATTCTGTGTAACTAATATGGTGAAATGTCTCTTCATGTCTTTTGTTTATTTCCTAATTGGATTTTTAATTTTTGCTATTGTTGGGTGTGTATGTGTATGTGTGTGTGTTTACATTTGAGTTGTTCCTTTTTAAATACTAGTCCTTTATTGGAAATGTGGGTGGCAAATGTATTTTCTAACACTCTGTAGCTTGTCTTTTCATTTTCTTCACATATTTTTCATAGAGCAAATGATTTTTATTTTGATGAAGTCTTATTTATCAATTTTTAAATAGATTTTACTTTTAGTATCAAGTCTAAGAAATTTTTGGTTAGCCCTTGCTTATCTCATTTTCTCCTACATTATTTTTACAAAAGTATTATAATTTTATGTTTAGGTCTATGAGGTATTTTTGGTATAAAATTTGATACCTTGGCTGAAGTGTATTTTTTTCCTATGGATGTCACTGTCTTTTCCCCAGTGAATTGCTTCTGCACTTTCGCCAAAATCAGTTGAGCATTTCTCTTTTTGATGGTGCTGGGTATCGCGCCTGGGCCTTGCACATGCTGGACAAGGATGATGGGCCTCTTTATGTGGTTCTCTTTGTGAAAATGTTGTTCTGTCCTATTGATTTATATGTCTGTCCTTCTGCTAATACCACAGTCTTGATTATTGTACATGTATATAACAAGCCTTAAAATTGGTAGGCTGATTCCTTCAACTTTATTCTTCTTTCTGAAAATTTTAGTTCTTTTGCTTTTCTTTATAAAATTTAGAATAAACTTGCCTATATCTGTGCTGGGATTTTAATAGGAATTTCATTAATCTTATATAGTAATTTGGGGGTATTTGACATCTTTATTATGCTGAGTTTTCCAATCTATAACCATAGTCTTCATTTATTTAGCTCTTTTTGATTTTTTTTGATTAGTGTTTTTCATTTTTAGCATACCAAGTTTTGTGCATATATTGTCAGTTTTAACCTATTTCTTTTTTTTCTTAGTAACCGTAAATGCTACTGTATTTTAAATTTTGGTATCCTTAGGGCTCAGATGTAGCACCAAAAAAAAAAGGAATCCATGTATTCACTGCTACAGTACAAAAGTGTACTTGATTTTTGTGTTTTTGTCATATACTTGATTTTTGTGTATTTTTCATGTATCCTGAAGTTTTGCTGAATTCACTCATTAATTCTTGGAATCTTTGGTAGATTCCTTTGGATTTACTATGTGGACAATCATGTCATTTGTAAAGATAGTGAGTTTTATTTATTCATTTCTGATCTATCTGATTTTTGTTTCCTTTTCTTGACTTATGACACTAGCCACAACTTCTAGCACTTACAGCATCAGTCTTTCACAATTAAGTATAAGGTTACTTGTAGGTTTCTATACATATTCTTTATGAGGTTGAGGAATTTTCCCTCTATTCTTGTTTTTCTAAGCCTTTTTTTAAAAATCATAAATGGGAATTGAATTTTGTTTAATGTTTTTTCTACATAAATTGATATGAGTATGTGCTTTTTTTTTCTTTATTCTATTGATATGGTAGAGTATACTGATTGATTTTCAAATACTGAACTAGCCTTGATTCTCTGAACTAAATCCCCATTGGCCATAGTTTAAATTTTCTTTATATTGCTGAATTCTACTGGTTATTATTTTATTAAGGATTTTTACATCTAAATTAATAAAGGGTATTAGTTCATAGTTTCCTTTTTGCATTGTCTTTATCTGCTTGGTATCAGTGTAATACTAGACTCATGAAATGAACTTGGAAGCCATTCCTTCAGTTTTTTGGAAGGGATTGTGTAAAATTGATGTTTGGAAAGATTCTTCAGTGAAGCAGTCTGAATCTGGAGAGTTCTTCTTGAAGGATTTTAAATTACGAATTCAATATCTTTTAACCAAAGATATTCAGATTATTTCATATTGGATGGGTTGTGGCAGTTTGTATTTTTTGAGGAAATGGTACATTTCATTTAATTTGGCAAATTTATGTATGAAGTTGTTCCTAATATTCCCTTCTAATTATTTTAATGTCTACAGGGTCTATTGTGATATACTCTGTTTTATTACAGACACTGTTGGTTTTGATCTTCTTTCTTTTTTAGAAAGATGATAAATTTATTATTTTTTTAAAGAACTAATTCTTTGTTTCATTCATTTTTTGTGTTGTGTTTTCTATTTTCTGTTTCATTGATTTTTTGCTCTTTTCTTTATTAGTTTCTTCCTTCTGCTTGCTTTGCATTTATCTTGCTCCTTTTTTCTAAGTTTTTGAGATAGGAATTTAAATGAATGATTTGAGATATTTCCTCTTTTCTAGTGTATGCATTTTGTGCTTAATTTTTCCCTTACTCAACACTGGTTTTGTGGTGTCATGTTGTATTTCAATTTTCACTTAACTTTATGTGTTTTTTGCTTCCCTTCAGACTTCCTATGTGCAATGGCTTATTTTAGATGTATTTTGTTTACTTTCTCAATGTTTGGAGATTTTCTGGTTATTGATTTTTAGTTGATTCCATTGTGGTAAGAGAAAAGAATTTGTATGATTTCAGTTTTTTAAACAAACAAACAAACAAACAAACAAAACCTCCATAAATTTGCTGGCATTTGTTTCGGGGCCTGGTGTATGGTCTATTCCATGAACATATGAAAGGAGTATGTATTCTGCTGTTGTGGGGTAGTGTGTTAGGTCATTGTTGATTAGAGCCTGGGTGGTAGTACTGAGGGTTCTGGTTCTTTGGTGTAGTTGTTTTAAAAGTTGTTGAGACAGAGGTGTTGAAGTTTACAATTACAGTCTGTTCTATTTCAGGAATACTGTGTCCCACTTTTCTGTCCCTCCTTCACTTTCTTTTCACATTTCCTTTCAGTTAAAGACTGAGGACTGACTTGCTGCCAGGGAGCTGTCACTGGTCTTTACAGCCTTCTGACATCTCAGAGACCAAACGCTCTTTGTGAAATGTTACTACGGTCTTATTTCAAAGAAATGGGGTACTCTTCACCCACTCATTATCATAGAAAGCACTAGACTGGTAACCAAAACAGGCTGCTTCTTATTTATATTCCATAACTCACCCTAAGTTCTTAATGAGTTATTTCTAACTCTCTGATCCTCAGATCCTCATTTTTTTAAATAAGGGGATTATATAGCATTGACTTCAAAACCGTTTAGTTTGTTTTTCAGACAGAGTCAGTCTCATACTAATTTTTGCCTGGGCTAACCTAAAACTGTGATCCTCTTACCTCCACCTCCAAAGTAGCTAGGATTACAGGTGTGCCCTACCATGCCCAGCTAAAATGTGCTTTTAAAAGAGCACTTTTACAATATAAAAGTCACTTTTGAGTGAACTTTAAGAAGACACGAATAAAATGACCTCCTCTGAAGAGCAGGTATCACAGGTCCTGAGCAAGTTCTTCTGAGCTGAGGTAACATTTAGCAGTGGAGTCTCCAAGTAGGAAGCCCAGCCTCCAATGGGCAGCAAATCTCTAGGCAGAAGGGGTGTGTACCTAGGGAGGAAGCCCACCCAGGAGGGTCAACTGCAGGTGAGGTGTCAGGGCAAAGGCCAGGAGGGTGTCATAGCAGCCCCCAGCCTCTCTTCTCAAAGCCCTAATTGAGATAAGGTGCTAGTTCAGATGCCTGGGCAGTTTGAGAAAGGGATGGTGGCTTGGACACATTTCTACACACTCAGGAAAAACATAAGACAATTTCAGAGGGCAAGAAGGAAAAACTATGCAAATGTAATGTTTCTTCAAGCGTATGAGGGGGTTTTCTGGCCTGTTGACATTGACATGACAGTCCTGCTCACATAGGACCCAGAAGCACTCAGGTGATTATTAAGATCAGGAAAGTTTGGGATAATAGGACCACAGGACAGCTTCATGCCTTGAAGCTGAGGTTCAGTGAGGAAATTTGGGGGCTTAGTTCTACATGAAGCAACTGAAAGAATTCCCATAATTGCAGTCACAAAATTATCCTTTCACAGGACGGGGGTTAGGGGACTGGGAGCAGCTTCCACCAACACAGGAGAATCCTGGCCAGTACTAACAGGTGGTGTTATTCATTCACCATACATTGCCCACCAAGGGCTGGGCAGCTGGCAGCATCAGGTTCTGGAAGCCCCATGGCATGTCAGAAGGATGAGCATAGGGACCAAGAAGTATGCCATACATTCATGTGGTTAGGTGACCTTATCTTTTCAGCTCTACCAGCACTTTCTCCAACCATGCTGAATTATTTGCTGTTTCTGTGCCCACATGCTCTTCTGTTTCTTTTTGCATTTGCTCAAACTGCTCCCACTGGCTAGAAACCCTCCCTCCCTTTTTCCTTTCTTATAGGCTGGTAAAGGCCACCTCCTGAACCCCTTCCAAACCCTTCTCTTCCGTCCCACAGCAGTTTCTGCATCCTTTGTCAATAACAGACCCTGCTTTCCTGTCACCGTCTCTGAGCATGTTTCTTTCCAGCCCCCTGCCTTCTCTCTTTCCCCAGCACTAGGAGCCTATGGCTTCTCCAAGGCAGGAACCATTTCTCTATCAGCTTCTTGATCAGCTGGTTCCACTTCAGCATCCAGTGTGGAGCCTGCTGCAGAACAGGTGGATGATATATAAATGGCTACTTTGCTTCTCTTCCCATGGTCAAGATTGTGGTCAGTGTGCTCTATTGGCTCATCAACAGTCTGATCCTAACTGCCTCAAATACTTTAAACAATAAGAAGGCATATAAACAGGTAAAAAAATTATACTGTGATGCTGTTTTTTGAGTCCTATGACATCTGAAAATGATTAAGGCAGCCTTAGTAAAATGAACTGAACCAATGGTCATTAACATTGCCATAAAACATTGCTGTAAAAAGACACAAATGGGGGTTCTTAGGAAAAGTGTTTGGTTACAATTTCCAAACTCTCTGTTAGCTACCTCTAGGGCCAGGAGTTCCAGCAAGGTGTTCAGCTACACGTGTCCACCAGGCATTGTATGTAGAAAAGAGACTCGTATATGTAAGTATTGTTTTTCAAATGAATGTGGCTCATAACAGACAGTTTTGCTTGAAAGTATTACTGAACTTTTTGTTGCTCTTCAGTATCTTGGGTTTTCATGATAGGAACTCATCACATTTTCAAACCTTGGGGAACCAGTCTTCTTCAGCAGATTAGATGGCTGGGATGCGGTGAGCTGATGATAGTCTTGAAATCGTGTCTTATATCTCATAGCCTGTCCACTCTGTGATGGCACTGACACCTGTAGAGGTGTCTGGAATGCCACACAGGGTTACTGCCACTATCTCGTGAAGACAGCAATATGAGCCCAGTCCTGCACACTAGGCGGCTGCCCACTTTGTTCCAATGCTGGAGGATGGTTTTGCCTCTTTATGTTTGAACCCCCAATTTTGAGATGGACAGTATATTTCTACACTGAAGAAAGGTCTGGACCTTTATGATTATTCTGGAGTAGTTGTTACATATTTTTTGGATTTCACTAACCAGGAAAATAAAAAACAAAACTGAAGCTTTGCTCAACTACTCCAAACCTTGTGACGACTGACAAACAGACTACCAACTTTTCATTTTTCCAAACTAGAACATTTAATAAAATGAACAGCCATGTCTTTTGGCAGGAACTCTCAAATACATCCCAATACAAAAATGAGGGAACAACATCTCCAAATATCTCTATATGAGTTGTGTGAACAACTCACTATATTGTACTTTTGGTCATTTTGCCTAGACTGACTGACTAACTTTGGCCTGCACTAGTTGACAGGCCTCCATTCATGAATAGTTATTCTATGTCTTTTTGCTCTGGTGATACCTTCTAGATTTAAATCTTTTATTAAATGGACTGAAAATAAAAGATAACCATGGATCATGAAGCCTTGGGTACAGGCTGGAAAAATTTGGTCACACCTTGATGCCGCTGATCCCGGTCCTTATGACTTCACTTGGTAAGTTAATTTCAAACTTTGGAAACCAAGATGACTATTTTTTGTAGGGAGTTGACTTTAAATCAAGTTGTCACAAAACACAGACTTAGTTGCTTATGAAAAATGAAAACATGCAGACACACTGCTGAGATACAATTTTAAAGGAAACCAACTTACTGAAAAATTTTCATATAATATTCTTGTTTTGAAAATATTTATTATATCTTAACAACTGGAGTTTGTAATTTCTAGGTTGTTCACAATGACTGTGATACCTTGGGCATTTCTTAGCATCTGTTCCCCATTCTTCATCTGTACCTGGAACCCATGCCTTTATCTTTTTAAAAAGACTTCAGGAATTATAGCTATGCACCATGGAACCCCAAGATGTTTTTTATCTTAGAAAAGATGAAGACCTTAACCCTAGCTATTTGGAATGAATTACACATCATTCTCTCCTTCATCTCCACAGATTTGTGAAAAGACACAGAAAATACTAGGGGAACAAAAAATTCTTTCACTGTTATACTGCTTCATATTATATCATTTCACTATGTTCTTTCTTTATTTTTTAAAATATTTCTTTTATTAAGTGAGCAGGAAGATACATGATTGAACAAATTGAAACTACAAGGTGTGCCCTTTACAAGACTCGGTGAAACAATAAATTCATCAGAAGGCATGTGTTAATATCCTACAATGAGACGTCATGCATCAACAGTCAGTGAAACTGAATATATACAGATGGTAGAGGCTACCTAGGGAGGCCTCAGAACTATTGTCACTTGGAAGATTGGTAAGATCCAAATGTCATTAGGCTTTTTTGAAGCAACATTTGACAGGATGATACTTTTACTGTTGCTTACTTCTTGTTTGAGGAGAAAATTGTGTTTTTTAAACATTTAGATCAGAAAACAAAACTCAGAAGCCTCTCTCTACATCTAAGAACTCACTTATTGCAATGACAATAGCGTAAAATGGATCCTTATTTATATAAATCTAGGAGTTTTGTAATGTTGCTTTTCTTGGACTCTATATGGCAGCCTTCTTCCAGGCTTGCAACTTGGTCTGTGAAGATGATTTATGGAGTGAGAAAGGATAGCCAGGGTCAGAACCAGGTGCCGCCTATCCATAGTAACCTTCCAGGAAAGAAAATCTATAGGTTTTTTTTTTTTTTTTTTGCATGAAAGCAAAGCTACGTTTTTATGATGCAGACTTTGGAGACAGCTTTTTGTTTTGATATTGAAATTAAAATCTCCATATAACTCTATGCCTTTTACAATTCCAACACTGTTGTTTTTATTCATTCATCCAACAAAGCTTACCGAGTGACTCCTTTTGCCAGGTATTCTTCAAAGCACTAGATAGACCAGTGTGCAAAGTAGATGATGATAAGTGCTGTGAAAGGCAATAAGGCCAAAAATGATTGGGGGATTGAAGATTATTTTATATAGCTCTCTTTACAGTAAAGGAATATTTGTGCTCAAGATGTAAAGGAAAGGAGAGAGCAAGTGGGGCAGACATGAGGGAAGAAGTTTCCAGACTGCATAACAGGACAGGCAAAGACCCTGAGACAAGAGTGTGCTTTGAGGGGATTCTGGGTAAAGCAAGGAGGCTGGCATGGCTAGAGCAAAGTGAGCAGGGAAATAGATGAGGTCAAAGAAGTGGTAGTTGTGGCTAGAGTGTGACAAAAGGTAGCATAAATTATTTCTGTGGCCGTAATGGCCATGTAAGGATGTTGTCCTGAATAAGATGGGGAGACATTGAGGGACTTAGCAGAAAGGTGACATATCCTGGCCTATGTTTTAAAAGCATCATGTCAGGCATGACAACTTGTGTCCATATCCTATTACGGATATATTCTGAAGCTAGGGAAAACTGGATTTCTAAAAAATGGATTGGAGTGCAGTATCTGAAAGAGAAAAATTAAGGGTAACAAGATTTTCTATTGTGGAAGAAGGGAGCTTGCCATTTTGCCAATAGAAGAAGGCCTATAATGGGATATATTAGCAGGTGGGGCACAAATAAGTTTTGGACAGGTCAAGTTTGAGATGCCAATCACACATCCACATGAAGGTGCTAAGTAGGGAATTAGACATATAAATGGATCTGGAGATAAAAATGTGGATTTTTCCTAGTACTGGGGCACTCCTGGAACCCAGCAAGAAACTGATGAGTGACCAGGGAGATGACAGAATACAACATGGAAGTCCCAGGGCCAAGAAAATATTTCAAGAAGTAGTTATTAATTGTGTCAGAGACCACAGATAAGTCAAGTATCATGAAGTCAGAAACGTGACCATTGCACTGGACAGCGATATCACTTAGAAAGAGCTACTGTGGTGGGGATGACATCCTGCTTTGAGATGGTTCAAAAGACCAGTGAAAAATTTTAGACAATGAGAAAAGAAATTTAGACAGAATGTACACAATTCCTTCTGGGGAGGTTTTCTCTGATAGGAAGCAGACAAATAAGATATTAGTTAGTGGGGGTAGTGGAACCAGAGAGGGTGTCTATAAGACAGGAGACACTGCGGCATGAATGCAGTGAAGTCCTTCAACAGAATGAGATACATTGGTGATGCAAAAGATAAGGAAATAATGCTGAGTCAATGCCTTTATTTGGAGAGATTGGATAGAATATACCTATTACAAAAGGGAAGAACTGGGCTGCTTAAGGAGCTGATGTAGTAATTGGTAATAATTTTCACTGGACAAGATCAGGAAACTGAGAGGTCAGGATATTTGTAGGAGTGTCTTAAATGGATGCTGAAATCATCAAGAATTAAGAAATGGTGGGGTTGGAGGAAATGACAGGGAACCAAGAGCCAAATACTAGAGTAGTGAGGGGCGTTACCAAGAGCTACACAGGGAGGGACCTAGAGCTGTCAAGCAGGGTGTTAGGAGGAAGGATGAGAGACAACATCTGGAAGTGGCAACGAGGAACAGGCAGGGCCCTACCACCACTAATGACTCATTATTCATATTTTGACAGAGATAATATAACAATATATTTCAGGGAATAAATATGGGAAAATCTTGGCTTAGAGCCAAAGCAGTTCTAACTACACCTTGGAACAACCATAGGAATACTTCATAAAGAATTTTTGTATGTAGGCAGCAAAAGAATATTTGAAAGTAACTGATAAAAGTTTCAGATTAGAAAATATGCTAGGAAGATACACAGGTATGACTATATCCAGTTTCAACAAATTTGTTTTGACAATTTAAAACACTTGAAAACTAAAGACTTAAAAATGTAAATAATTATAGCCACAACAAAATGATAGTATTCCCATCTAATATTGTAAATCTGGCATCTTTCTACAGTTAGGTCAACATTGTAAATAAAACAACTGAAATGTACAAAAAGTTTTACAACATCCAATTTTAAGATTTAGCTGGGCTGTCATCTTTTATTACCTGCTACCACCTACCATTTGAAATTCTGATTCAGGATGATGTCAGAGGTTTCTTAAACAAACCATAATATGTATTATTAGTCCTCAACACTTACCCTGGGAGAAGAGCTAAGGAAAGGAAAATTGGGACATGAATATTTGCTGTGTATAAAGATCTAATGTTGGAAATTAAAACTCACCTTTCTGTCACCATTTGCTCCACCTCAATAGTGCAATGCAACGTGGTGTTGATAAAAATAAACCATCAAAATGAAACCCTCTCACACCAGGAGTGAATTAGTTACACAAAACCAAAACTCTGGAAACTTTAGGACTTGTAAATTTTTTTACCTGTATTTTCTAGATTTCCACCAAATGTTTGGCATCATGGCCACATTGAAATTTTGATATGGCCATAAACTAGCTCAAACTTTATATGGGGATTTTTGTTTGAAAACTACTTTAGAGAGGATCTTTATTTTGGTCCTTTGTGGACTGGCACATATAGAAGAATAAAGTGCAAAGCACAGGGTTGTGATTTCATACTGTTTAATGCTACACAAATCATTGAATATTCTATTTGTCTATGGGAAATTCCCAGAACAGTAATATAATATGGAAATCAAAACAACACTCAAAAAAAGTTGGCAGAAATGTACAAATTGTCAATTTTGAATTGCAAATTCTGAAGAGGTTCTCTTCTTTGCTGGGGCTCCTGAAAAGAGATCATTTTATACCCATTTCATGTGAGACTCATGAAAAGATGGTTTGCTTTAGGGTTCCTGATATTGCTATTATGACTAAGGTCAAATACAGTGATATTTATGAGACATACTAATAGGCAGAGTAAATCAAATTTAGATTTTTGGTTTTAGATTTTATGTTGTAATAGTGTGGTCTCAGGGGAAGCTAGGTTTTGGTTAATTGGTTGGTTTGTATGTTTTATTTGATTTGTTTGGATTAGAAGATTTTGAGGAATGAACTGAAGTTACCTAACCATTTACAAAAACTGTTGAGATGGCTGAACATAGTATCAGAGGAAATTCTGGAAGCATGGTAGGGTGATTCAGAATCATCAACATTTCTTATGTTTTCCTGCAGCAGGTAAAGGTTAATGTTTGACCATTAACTGTATTTTCTTTCTTAAAAATAACACAGCACTTTTACATCTTAAAGCACTCAGCACAAATGCAAGTATGTCCTTCAAGCACACTTTCAAAGACAGCACACACCAGTATAACAAAGAGCTCTTCCACATTTGCAGACTACAGTGACAGGAACTGGTTCACATAAGAGTAGGGAAAGCATTTTTTAAAAATCAGTGGAATGCGAAGTCAGAAGTCAGCCCTTCCTTGTCTGTCAATGGACAAAACCAAAATGGCTCCAGCCTGAATATCTTACTTCTTTCCAGTCTACAACATAGGAGGGACCAGAGACACAATCACTAACGAGTCACAAGAGCAGACAGAAAATGGTTAGTAGGTCATGACAACCAGGAATTAAGATGCTTTTTAAAAATGTGTACGTGATACAAGGTATGTTAGGAGTGTGTCTTACGAAGCAATGTCAAAGTTAGAAAAATTGAGCCCCTGTCTAAGTGGACTTGTGAAATTTCACTCATCTTAGTCTACCCGGTTGAATAAAAAAGAGCTGTAGGTCTTCCTGAAGCATTGTTTAAAAATCTCCAAGAAAAATAATGAGATTTATCTAAACAGAGCCATCAGATTTTAATCAGAACTTAGTGCAAGTTGTCTTCATTTATATTGTGAGCAATGACAATGGTCTGAATGGAACTGGAAAGTGGGAGACTCATACTTCACTCACTAGATTGAAGAATCTAAGCTACAACATCCCTGACCAGTGCCTAGGAATGATAGCCACCTGCCAAACCCCAGACCAAAATTATGGTGTGGTAAATCTCAATTGATTGCTGGGTGATAATCAGTTTGGTGCAGTGAGGCTGACAGATCTAATGAAACTTACTTCAGAGGGAAGGTTCTGCTTCTCTTTGTAGAAAAATAAAAAGGAAATGACCCAATTTCTAGCGACAAAATCCCCTACAGGAAGATCAAAAGTAAAGACAATTTATTGAGATAGGTGAATACCCCCCACAAAAAAAGAAACAAAAAGAATTAAAGCAAACTAAAAAGTTGGGAATTGTAAGGATAAGCAGCAAGGACACAATTCTGATATATTCTACATGACCTAGGATGCACTCTGTCAACGTTTAGGCCTGTCATGAGGGTGGAATATCTGTTTTTGAAGATAAAAGCTTCAAGAAATTCTAAAAATATGCTTTAAGAAGCACAGATTTGTGGGGGCCCTTTTAAATTTGGTTTTGCCTTATACTCAGTGTAAAATATTTGTACAAAAATATAAAAGGCATGGCTTGATGTTTAACATCTGTGTTTTATTTTTGTTGGCACCAGAAAAGCTCATGTTCTATGTTATGTCACTGTACATACTGTAAACAAGACTGCATTAATATTGTTTTATGGTTTTTTTGTTTCAATGAATCTAGATTTTAAAAAATACATTCACAAACTACCTTATGTTTAAACACAATGATTCCCTTTTATTTCTTAACTGTACCCAAAATCCCACAATAAAAAAATCATTTAAAGCTGTGTGTTTCAAACTTATCACTTAGAAATAAAAACAAAACAAAACATAAAAACAAAGATCAGTTTGCAACATAATTTAAAGAAGCTTCTGGTTTAAAATACCACAGCAGCAATATAAAGAGCTGGTGGCAATCACATTTGGGGATGAGACCCAAATCAATGTATTTTGTCCATGTCAGCATCCAATTACAGTAGTTGCTAAGTTCAATCCAAAGTTATTGCTAAATTTGTTGCATGGAATTTGTGAAGACAATATTGTTCAGCAGCATGGTCACAGCAGTAAAAATGAGAACGGGAGGATTTCATTGCTTTTGAGAGCTAAAGGGACCGTGATGAGGCCATCTTGGTGATCACCTTAAGATAATCCTGTTTTGTTCCTGTGTGTTACCTGCATAAAATCAATGAAATGACAATCACCTTTTTGGGGAGGGGGAAGATAATTATCTGGTTCAGAACCCGGACTATTTCCCCTCCCCTTCCCACCTTGCCCAAACCACTGGATTGAAATGGCACCATTTTCCTAATGTGTGCTTCGTTCTCATTAATAGTTCATTAGCTGCTCATGTATTTGGGCAAAATCAGCAGAATCATGTTTGCTTTTTTTTATTTTTTGGGGATCCATTTACAGTATTTGCTTTCTCCAAAAACAAGCCATATTAGTTTTTGTCATTAGATTTCTCCTTCACATTTTTAGGAAGAACAATTTGGCCAACTACTGTTTTGTTTCTAAAATATTAAATACACCTGAGATTGCCAGTTGAGCTCTCTATATGTCTCCTGGAGATAACACTGCTGTGATGAACAGTGAAACAAAAACAAACAAAACGAGGTAGGTTAAAACAGGAAGCGCAACACAGATACTGTTTTGCAACACCTCGATACCACAGGCGGCCATGCTTGTAGCTTTGGAAAAAAAAATCCCAGTCACGTGAAAGCTCAAATCATTCGAGTAAGAGTTTATAAGGACACAAGTCAACCTGAACTAAATACATACATATCTCTGCACAGATGTTGTTTACTGTATGTTGGGAAATTTGGAGGAAGGTAAAGTGATTAGGGTCTTAGAATTTTGGCCAAAGCCTTGCTTTCAAATTCTCTAAAATCTGAGCCAAGGATGCCTACTGTGTCTGTGACAGGCTTAGCAGTCTAGTCTCTTCTCTCACCCACCCAGGGAGTACACAGACAGCTCAGAAACATTTATTATTCATTCTTTTCAGTCACAGTTTTCATCTTGAGAAAGTGGCACCCTCAGGAGAGAGCTGGCAGTGTCCAGAGCCTGGATGTCATGAACTCCCCAGTTCCCAGAAAGAACTCAACAATCTCAGTCCTAATGAAGCCCAAATTAAGTGATCTCTTAGGCTTTGTGCATTTAAAAAAGAAGGTGTGTGTATTTACATAGACGTAGAAGCTTGTTTCCCAGAAGCTCTTTCTAACTGACCCCATCTGTCATCCCATCTTTTGCCCTGATTCGTTGCATAATGGCTGAGGGAAAGTCATGTTACAGAGTCCCCCTCAATCATTAGACCCACTCAACTCACTGGCATTACTACCTCATTCAGCACACTCCATTCTACAAAGGGCCACATAAAAATATGGCCTGTCAGACTCACAAAAGCGGTAGTTGATTTTATTAGACTAAGGCTAGTAGTTTAGCCATTTAAAATCTATTTCCCCAAGAGGGGAAAACTAGTATTTTTCTTCTCTTTTAAAAATTCATTAGCCAGTTGCTATCAAAAAGCAACCTGTTGGGTTGGTGAAGGCAAGAGAGTTCTTAAATTACCCCACTATGTTGTTATGGCCTTCAGTGTAAGGAGATAAGGTACATTTATTGTGCTCTCTCTCACCATTAGAAACGGGAAATTTTACAACATACCATATACTTAAAGCTAGCAGGCAGACAGAATTAAAAACAGACTCATTTTCTTAGTATGCATTCTCTCCCCATTCTTACAAAGTAAGGGGGTAAAGAAAAAAGGTGAAAAAACAAAAATTCGAATACACTCAAAAGCCACCATAACACAGCTTAATCATAGGAGCACACAATATTTGTTTTTATCCCTAACTCCGAAGGGCACAGGGTCCATCTCGGTCCACAGACAACACAGCATCCTTGGGGATCTCCCGGATATTCCTGCCACCTTTTTCTCTCCTTCTCAACCAGGCTGCAACACTGAAAGATGGACTGTATTGGGAGGGGTGGAGGGACAGGAAAAGGGGAAAGCAGTATGTTCAACCAAGCCTTCTGATTCTGCCTCTAGACTGGCATAAGTCCACATGAGTTATGTTCTGTTACATTAGAAATAACGCCATGAAGATAAGTGCCAAGTGCTCTTCTGTTACCAGTTCATCATGGAATTTCTGTTGAGGGTCATGAAAAACACTTGGCTACTTCCTCCAGATCGCACGGATGCAAAAAATACCTGTTTGAAATTAAAAACAAGTTAGTTCAACTGCATGTTTTTTTCCCTTCTTTTTTTTTCAACTGTCCATCCATTTCCTCTCACATGTCCTATCCTTGCCATGTGTCAGCTCTTAAGACTCAATGACCAGTGGTTATAAGGTGACTTTTGAGACACAGCATCTTATGTAAACACTCCTGTCTTCTTTGCTATGGTTGCTATTATTACTTATGACAATACTGGCCCCCAGGGACCCTGCAAGTGGCTATTATCATGAGTTATAGCATCCCTTTGGGTGTTCATATCTAAAGAGGGAACTTCATGCTTGGATAATGAGCTGCATTTCTGGCCCAGGACACTGATCACTTCTAGAAAGGCACAGAGGCGCCCCTTCTCTCCCTCAAAAATGACACAAAGGCAGACTTCAGAATGGAAGGGAATCCTTTCAAATTTCCAAAGTCATGAGAAAAATTTGTGCCAAATGATCATTATACAACTTGAGTCTTTTAGTTTTTAAAACTTAAAATAAATTTAAATGGTTGTGGTCAGCTAAGGTAATGTGTTTAATGCCTACTGGGTCTGGCATTTGGGAGTTAGCACTTAGCTTCTCTGTGGGTGGTAGAAGGTCCTTGGCCAAATGAGATAATGACATTAATAAGCAGAGCCACAGTCCACTAGGTCTGAGTTTGGTCAATCATTTTATCAAACAAATGAGAGAAGGGAACAAAATTTGGATTACTGCTTGCCTTAGCTGAATGTAAATGAACCACTGCACCAAGAAAGCTGTATTTTGGGCTATGGCATAGCCCTTCAGTCAGCAACACCTAAATTTGGTCCGAGGAATTTGCTTTTGTCACTAGTGCAAAGTTTTTGTTACTTCATTTCCACAACTTTTTCAGATGAATGTTCCTTTGTGAAAACGTCTTAAGAATCCTGTGGAAATGTTTGTCATTCAATTAATGCTGCATAGAAAGTAAAGATACTCTTATGGTCAATGAATCAAAATACAGGACAGAGAGGACCTATGGAAAAGCACAATGAGGGAAAGAAAGGGTTGCTGTTCTCTCCAGGTTGTGTCCTGGCCTCTAAATCTTGGATCCCAGATACTGGTGTGGTCCCAGTCTTTTCTTGGGAATGTGGGCCTGGCTTGGAACAAGTCTGCTGGAGTGGGTCAATGGACCAGAGTGTGGGTGTCCATACCAGATCACTCGTAATCATCTGACCTCCATAAATTGGGTAGGTGATAGAGTCTTACTAGTTAGGTCTGTTTTCTGACATACTCTGGTACCATCTTGGTTGCCCACATCTGTTGTCTACCTAGACCAAAGTAGGTCAGAGTAGTTGGCCAGAGTCAAATATAGTCTAGACTCATGCTACCAGGATTGGACAAAGACCGGCCTGGCCTCTGGGGAATTAATATGAGCAAGGAGATGTACAACAGTTCAACTCATCACAAGCTTTTCTCTGAGTGTCTATGTTTGTTGCTTTAGGGACAGCATAGCTGTGTTGGCCATAGCCACAAAGGATGGATTCATAAATGCAGCATAGCTTAGCTTGTGAAAACTCCTGGTTACTCTACAGGGAGGATACTGCTACAGATTTCCCCTCTGAGGTGATCGATCATGCCCGACGGACACAGCCTCTATCATTGGAAAACAGTCCCCCTATGACATGTCAGAAGAAACATGGCTGGAATGACACAGGACATGGCACTAGTTGAGTTTGTGATTGTGCATTTCTTCAGAAGTGGGTGACATTTTAAAAACAGTCCATATTTCTACATGTCAGATGGTTCACATTTAAGGGTGAATACAATGTGAAGGTTAGGTCCTGATAGTGACTTTGTGAAAAGCCTAAAAATGGAAGTACAAAGGTGACCCACTGTGAGATGATTAATGATGGCTCATCTGCTCTAAGTGTGTAGGAAAATATGGGGTATCCACTGACTCACCATAAGGCCTACAGGCCACAACGGTTACTAAGAGTTTATAAGAAATTTCTAGATGTTTTATGTTTGTTTTGATACGTGAAGAATATATTTTGAGTGTTCACATGAATCAAACCAAATAATGCCATTTCAAGATAATACTGACTTTTTGACACAGATGTGATTCAAATTAGTATAAAGGAAAATGAAGGTTTCACAGGTACCTGGTGGTCTCTTAAAATGCAAACACTAATGCAAATGTTGAAACGGATTTACCTTATCATTTCTTTCACATAGAAACTTTAACCTTTGAGCTCGCTTATGCATAAATACTCCATCCAAATGTCCTGTTTCCACTGACCGGATCTCAATAGCTTTCTCGCCCCAGCCCATTATCTGATTGGAATGAATGTAGGCTGTCAAAAGGAATTTCCAAAACTGCATTAAAAACATTAGATGGGCAACACCTCACAGCATTTGTTCACATCTTAACCACAAAAATGACAAACGACTTGAGATAAACAGACAAAGCAAGTCTTACAAGTGTTATTCACAGATTTTTTTTTTTTTTTTGTGGACTCAAATGGTTGTTTCACATTTCTTGACTTTCGTTTCATTTGGGGGGTGTAACTGCTGAAGGAGGTAAGGAATGGTTAACCTACCCACAGACGTGGGCATTTCTCCCCATTGAAGCACCACATCCTTGGTTATCCGGCCATAGGTGTTCACATACACCCCCTCGTCCTCATAGCAAACGAGCATTTCCATTCCATCTGTTTTAGGCAAGATGACAATAGCATGAGGAGTGATATTGCCCTGAATCTAGAAGACAAAGAAAGGCCAAGCATTATTCTTTTGAAAATAAAACACCCTTTGACTTTCATCTCTAAGAATTCCCCCCCAAAAAAATTTCCCCCATTTTTACTCTTGAGATTGAAATTTGCTTGTTTAATTTAACCACTTATCTGCCAAACACCCTCATAAATACAAACTTAGTTACTAGACCAAGAATCCAACCGACTTGCTCCTAAGGACAAGAACACCACATCCATGGAGCATGTGGGATGCAGCGATCACTGGACCATTTACATGTGTGATTTCTAGCCCCCGAACAGCTCCACACTGAGGCTATCATTGTTTACAGTAGGGAAGCCGCATCTAAGGAAGCTGTGTAACCTGACCAAAGCTGTGCCAGTCTTTGGTGGTAGACTTGGGATTGGAGCACACTGACATTGAATTAGAACAACTACTCCCAAAAAAGATGATGCAAATGCCAGCCATCTACCAAATAGGCCCTGAATATGTAATCCAGATTGTTTAGCTGGGTGCCTAAATAAATATCAGAAAAATCCAAATTGATGGTTTATTTTGAAAAAAATTAGAACTGCCACACATTTAAAAAAAATCACATTATTAAATTAAGGGTAGACTGACTAGTGCTAGGGAAAGAGAAGTTGTGCTGTTGTGATTCTCTGTGTTGACATGACATGACATCCCAACTGAGCCTGATGGACAGGAATGTAGGAATCGAGGATGTGGCAGGGATGCTCAAGCTGCCTCACTGATGCACACGTGCAAGAGTAAAAGGCTGCAATGCAGCAAATGAATGCAATGCAACTGAACGACAATTGCACAAATGTGTGCGTACAATGTACTAAAACAACTTTTAAAAATGATCGTGCTTCGTTCAAGTCTTCCAATTCTCAATATTTCTACTCTATGTTAGCCTTGGGATTACATGCAAAACACATGGCTTATACTAAACTAGTTCTAATAAGTGAACCCAGGCAGCATTGCTTTAGGTAATGTGTAATTTGAATCTTATGTTGCTAATAAGAAGAACTACAATTTGTAGGGCCCTGTGCCAAATGCTTAAGGTCTGTTACCTAATTTAATGTCCATGATAACTCTATGGGATAGGCCTCCCACTTTACAGATATGAAAATTGAGGATCGGAGAGGCTGCATGGTGTGTTCATTATTGCAATGTTCACACATGTTAGAAACAGTGTCAGTTCCAGTGTGTCTGACTCTACTATGCCACATGGCTCTCAGGCTGCAAGGGGAACTAAAAATATCAGAAAAGGGATTTTCTCCCAAGAGATTAGAATCTGACCATTGGCCTTCTCTTGCAGAAAATGAACCAATTTCTCTTCAAAAACAGAAAATGGAAACCCATCTACTGTATAATATACCTTTGGAGGGTAAATCTCATTTGCATTTTAATCTAAAATTTAAAAGATAATAAGTAAATATCAAAAATTTATGTTATACATTACCCAGTTGTAGGCAGTAATAGAAATTAGTTAATTTACATGTTTTACTCACTAAAAGCATTCTGTCTACTTAGTGATGGCCCAAATTAATAAATGTTAGCAAGACTTCTACCCAAAATATGCAAAACCAAATGCCTTTCTGCATTTGGCCATTATCCAGAAAGCCCGGGCAGTCTGCTGTGGGCACTTACATGAGATGGTATGTAGATATCATAAGAGTTTCCTGAATCAACGTCAATTACATGGAAACCAGTGTGTGAGCCAAAAATAACCTTTAACCTTTGACCTTCTTCTACAGTGAGATCAACTAGCAGAGGCTTGTGCTGAAGATCTGCAAAAGACTTTAAAAATCACCCCATTAGAACCCACATCATTAAAAGAGGCTATTTTAATAATGTTTTTCCTTTAGCTATTGTCTAGAGAAAGTTAATTTCTGCCTTTCTTCAGGTGAAACGCTAGTAGATGTCTTAGTTTTAAGTCTGTTCATATTCTGGCTCCAGAATGAAGGGACTTGCACCCATTTCTGTCCCTTTTCCCATCTCTTGTCCTCCAGGGCAGAGAAGGTGGTCTGCAGCTATCAATTTTGGCAGTATCATTGTGTATTAAAAACACGGTGCCTGGGTGCTGCTGTCCTTTCTTGTTTATTTCTGGCCTGTGGCCTCTGGAGAATGTCCACCACCTCTCAGTCCCTCTTTTTTCCCATGTTGCAACCAGTTCCAACTGTGGTTGCCAGTTTTCAGAACAGCCTGGATGGGCAACTGGGGTTTGGTCTTGTTGGTAAGCCTGTTCAGGATTAGTGTCATGTTCTGGTTACATGATTAAGTGGATGTCAGAGTAGCATTTTCTCTAAACTTAATATGAGATCTGATCTTTAGATTTGAGCATTAAGAGAAGGAGATGGGGTGAAACATAAGACTGCATTGGCTACTAGAGTTTAACCAGAAAGGAAGAAAGGAGAGCTCTAGTCAAGTTTATCAAGGTTTTGTGTGTTTGGATCCAGGACCCAAGCCACAACTACCTATGAAATATTCCTCTGTTTCCCTTTGCTATTATTTTATCATCCTGTGCTTTCACTGGACCCTGAACTCTAGAGGAAAGTTTGAGAGTCCACAATTGTCTTGGGTTCTAATACCACTGCCTCCTAACACCCTCTCTCGTCATCTGTTGTTAACATAGTTCTCACAGCACAGGAAGCTTGCACTTCCTATCCTTGCTCTACTGGGAAGGCTCTATCTCCTGCCAGCTCCAGGTTTTCCTGTTCAAGTCTTTGCCTTTGCTCTTCCCTCTTTCCAGGCTGGGTCTGGTCTGCTGAACAGAGTATTTTGTACTCTCTTATGGGCTTTGGCTGGTACCCTGACAGCAGTGACCTCAGAATCAGAAAGGGAATAGGATTTTGATTGAAAGCTTTTATGGAGGGAGATTTTGGCAGAACAGCTGCATATATTAGCTTCTGGGAATCATCCCTTAAGTGTTGTTATGAACCTAATGCATTCTAAAAATTTCTTTTCATAAGAGTGGGGTTATGAAGGGGAGCCCATTTCTGTTGGTAATCTGTCACCCACAGCACACCACAAATGAGCCATTTGCACTAAGGGAACAGGATAGAAGTAAGGGAATTCAGTCTCTGACAATATTTCCAGAGAAGCTGTTGCTCTGATATGACATGTGTGGCAGGAAAGAGTAATTAAAGAGCCAAAGGGAGATAACAGTCATAAAAGTAGGGAGAGAAGCTGAGGGCCAATGTGGGACAGAGGTAGAAAGAACAGAAAATAAATTCACACTAGCTATGGGTAGGCTATGTGACTCTGAACCCCATAGGATGCCCCAAAGTACTTGTCCTTCTGGCATTTGGTGGGGGTGGGAGCCTAGTTTTCATGAACTGGGGTCCATGGGTCTACCATATCCTAAACTCACTCTTGTTGAATCTCATGAGTGATCAATCCAACCATGGCAAGTACACACACAGGCAAGGTAAAAAATACAAAGGAAATCAGAATGGAGGAGTGCAGAGAATCCAGGTCCTTCCCATAAGTGACTGCATTCAGTATTCAACTCAGAGACCTCTATTAGTAATGGGGACATATGAATATCAAATGGATTTTAGAGATTTTCTGTACAAAGGTTCATGATGATTAGAAGATTTGGAGACTGTTTAACCTTGAGATTCAGTCTGCCTTTTTCAGACAAAGCATCAGATGGTACTCTACTTTAGGTAGCTTCCCGATAAATATGACTGTGTAATATCATAACTGATGTTTTATCTGGTAACCATTCCATACTTGAAGCCAATGACTCACAGACTTCAAATGGAGGAATTCAAATATAAATTTTAATTTCATAATTTTTATAGCATTTTTAGTACTTTTTACTTAAAAAATTTTTTTTGCTGGTACTGGGGTTTGAACTCAGGACCTCATACTTGCTAAGCAGGTACTTTACCACTTCAGCCACTCTGCCAGCTCTGCTTTTAAAATTTTTGATACTGGGGTTTGAACTCAGGGCCTTGCACTTGCTAGGCAGATGCTCTACCACTTGAGTCATGCCCCTAGCCCTTTTCTGCTTTAGGTGTTTTTCGAATAGGGCTTCCCATTTGTACCTTGACTGGTCTGGATGGTGATCCAGACTGTGAACCTTCTATTCACATCTCCCGCAGAGACAGGATGATATCTGTACACTACCATGCCTGGCTTTTTCTTATTTGAGATAGGGCCTTGGGAAATTTTTGTCCACACAGCCTCAAAATGAGATCTTCCTGATCTCAGCCTCCCAAGTACCTAAAAATGTAGGGCTATCCCACTGCACCTGGCCTTACTGTTTATTTTTAAAATAATAAATCCAAGAAATACTTTTAAAACTGGTTAAATATAGTAAATTGATCTTTTTTATGTGGAAAACAGACCACTGGTAGATACTGAAAATAAAAAAAACAGCCAAGCAAATGCCTGCTTACCTTAAACGCCATAAACTTGTGATATGGTTTAGGAGCCCAGGCATATATCTCCACAGCATTCTTTAAGGCAATCACCAAGAATTTGATCCTTTCATATTTAACTGTAATAAACCATAATAAATAAATAATAAATAAAAAGCACATCAGTTTATTCAAGTTTTGATATTAATGACTATCGAAGCCACATGACATAAGTAGGTATCTGTCTATCTCCATGCGGGTGATGCTCCTGATACAGGATTTTTTTCCATAGACACGGGTTTAACTTCCAAGGGTGCCTGGTAGGCAGAATACTTTACTTTATATTGAAGACTTGTCCTTCATCTAAAGCTATAACTGCTTATCACCATCTTCAACCACGAAGGTGACATGTGAACATTCACTGTGATAAGAATCGGTATAATTTCCTTTATATCACTTTGCTTGGCTTTTATGCTTACTTGAATGTAAGCAGCTGAGAACTGTTATGGTTTGGTGGTAAGAAAATTACCAAATGGGATACCATGTTTCTTATTCAGATTTTGAATTCTAATTATGAAGTAAAATAATTGCTTATTTATGACTAAGTTAATGAAAGATGGAATGTTAGGAGTCCTGGGTTCCCTTAATGACCTATTTTTAAGGACTCTACATACTTCAGCACATCCTTTTACTCTTTCTTTTTTTTTTTTTTGTGGTATTGGGGTTTGAACTCAGGGCCTACCCCTTGAACCAGTCTACCAGCCCTTTTTTGTAAACTGTTTGCCTGGGCTGACTTCAATCTGGGATCCTCCTGATCTCTGCTGCCTGAGTAGCTAGGATTACAGGTGTGAACAACTGGCACCCAGCTCCTTTTACTCTTTAAGAAAAGGAACGTTTAAGCATTTGAAGTTCTGTAGTTAGAAACTTGGTAAAATGATTGAGTATCTACTTAATTATTGCCTTACAAAAGTTGTACTCACAAATGCTCATCTAATGAATGAAGAGAAGAATAGATTTTATTGTCTGACCTTTTTTCTCTTTCTCACTCTTGCTCTCTTTTTTGTTGGGACTGGGGTTTGAACTGAGGGCCTTAAGCCAGATGGTTTGTTGCTTGAGCCCACTTCTAGCCTTTTTACTTTTCAGGTTGTTTTTTAAGATAGAGTCTCACATTTTTGTTTGGGTGGTCTGGACTATGATCCTTCTACCTACGGCCTCCTGTGTAGCTGGGATCATAGGCACACTCCACTAGGCTTGGTTTGTTTGTTGAGATGAGGGTTCCACTAACTTTTTTGCCCAGGCTGGTTTTGAACCTCCATCCTCCAGATCTCCTTCTAAGTAGCTGGGATTATAAGCATGAGAGCTACAATGCCTGGTTTGCATGTTTGATCTTCTCTCACTGTGACCTATGTACCTCTGTTACTATGATGATCATTACTTACAGTGATGAACTTGAGAGGTTACAGAATCTGTTAAATGCCTTCTGGATCTTACTGTATTATCTGAAATCAAATTCTTAGAAAATCTGTAATCCCCAAATGGTAATTTTCCAGTGATTCCCTTCATAAAATATCTGTACAACCAGAACATTCTGTGTCCTAAAGAAACTGGATAGGAAAAATCTAACGTGTTTATATGACAAGTTAGGATTCTAGTTGTCTCCTTCCTAATTTTCATGGCATGAACTCTTTGTGAAACTATTCTCTGATCTCCTCACCTGAAACCTAGGAAAAGATTCACCATGAAAGCTTAGAAAGCTTGAAGGTAAAAACTTATCTAAGTGCAGATAGCTAAGACAAATGAAATATTTGAAATGACTCTTGGATACACAATTTTCTTTTCTGTGTTGTTCTCATTTCGTATTTTTTAAATTTCACACGAATTTGAGTAAACTGGGATAATTATGTGTTGTAAGAACTTCTGGGTTGTCTTGACTGGAATCCTACAAGGAAAACAAAAGAGAGACTGCCCAGTGATTCTTTGGACAACTGAGGTAAAATATTTCCGAAAATCAATCTGGTATTGTCTTCTGATGGATAATCATCAGTTATTGCTCTCTGGTTACAGTTCATTTTTCATGTTCTGGCTATAGGTCAGCCTACTAATGTCACAGAAATGAAAAGAGACAGCAATAATTAGAAGAAAGAGGTCAGAAATGCTAGAAGAGCCAAGGGAAGACCTACAGATTGAACAGGACTTCTGTAGCATCATGGTTTTGAAAAACATTTTCCAGGTGTATGCAAGAGATAAACATTCAGAGATTGTATTATTTCTTGTGATGAATTTTATTGCTTTGTAATCATACCATATTAGTTAATGTGCATTAAATTTGATCACTCTAAGTATTTGGGCTAATACATACCAAGTAATAAAGGTGGACTTAAAGGAAATTCTAAATTGTATTAGAGAAATGTTTAGAAGTGCTGTTAGAATTGTTTCCATAATAGCACTAAGATTATATTGCTTTCCTCTGAAGTTAAGGCCTATTTTCAAAAAACGAAACCCACTATCTCCCAAAGAAGACCACATGTACATATGATTCTGAATTTCACCTGGTGTGAGAATAGTGGATGCATGTTTGATACTGCCAAATAATCAGATTGAAGACAAGAGAAAATTAGTTTTCTAGGGTCTCTTATTAGAAAGTACCAAATAATTCTGCTTCCCAAACAGAAGTGCACAGTAAAGCAGGTAGCAGCTTGCAACTCACTAGCTTGGTATGAAAACCAGTCGCTCAGGTGTGCTGGTTTGTGTGTCCTCTTTAACAAACACTGCTTACCTGGTTTCTAGGTGTCTAGTGCTGGGCGAGACGCTGGGCAGCACAATAAGGCTGTGGCTAAGGGGTGCATGTGTTTACAGGCATCAAATGTTTATTTTTTCCAAAATCTGCTTTAGAGTTACACCAATGAGCCCATTGAGTTGTAAGAATAGGTGCTTCTTTTAAAAAGTAGAACCCAAAAGGCACATTATTAAAAAACAGTGTTGCAGGGGTGGGAGGGTAGGGGAGTGGGAAGGCATGGCCTTCTGGGCACTCAAAACTTGTCAAATAGTAAGGTACCTGGGAAGGTCACTTGGAATAAACTCAGAGGAAAAGAACATGGAGGCTCTGCTCCAGAACACTCCCCTCTGTCACTGGCAGAAGATGACACACTGGTTCTTGCCAGGACAGGTCAGGATAAATGACTGGATTCTTGCTTCCTGAGCTCATCTGTAGAGTGCCCCTTTGTTTGCCCTTTCTGTCTTTAATACACTTCATTAGGTTTCAACCTCTGTCCTGTAACTCACATGATTGGATCAACTCCACTGTTTATAATTTCAAAGCACCATGCTTTTCAGAGGTCACATCATGGGCACCTTTGGAAGGAAGGGGCCTGAAGCCTTTCTGCTACCCCTTTATCATCATTTTAATACTGGATCTTGTCCAGGACATGTTTTAGAAACTTCTAAACATTTTCTTATTTTTATCAGCTCTGAATTAAACACATTTTACAGATACATATTTTTAAAAAGTCAAATAGTTCCACAAGGTTAATGAAAAACATGCTCATCTCAGTCTTTGTTCTACTCTCTACAAACAATCATTGCCAAGTCTTTGACTACTTCTTCAGCAATTGCTTTCCAGGTTCCTAAATAACATGCTTATTCTGTAACTTGTTGAATTTCTTTCAATTGTAGACATTATCTACTGACTTCATACAATGAAAAGGGGACATAGCTTCTTTTTATTTCTTTTGGTAGTACTGGGGTTTGAACTCAGGGCTTCCTGCTTGCTAGTGGCTCTACCACTTGAGCCATGCCCTCAGCATTTTTTTCCCTTTAGTTATTTTTCAGGTAGGGCCTTGCATTTTTGCCCAGGGACAGCCTGACATGGTAATTCTCCTACATATACCTCCTATGTAGCTAGATTCTCAGGAACTCACCACGTGGGGTTTTTGGTCAAAATGGGGTCTTGTTAACTTTTGTCAGGCTAGCCTTGAACCACAATCCTCCCAATCTCTGCTCCCCCTATTGCTGGGATTACAGGTGTGTGCCACTGTGCATACAGGACTTAGTTTCTTATACCATCTTCTTCTCTCTCTAGGTCTCATGCTATACATAGCTTCTTCCCTCACACTCACAATATAGTTATATTTTAAATTTTTGGTTAAAAGAATTCAAAGCATTCAAATTATTCCTATTCACAGATGAGGCACACAGTATACCATGATTACGTTTCCTTTCTTGTTTTCCTTCATTTTTCCCTGCTTTCTTACTTTGTCTGTATCTATCTCTAAAGTACATGTAAATTTTCTCCTAGGAAACACGCTTATGACATGATCAAACATGGCATGTAATCTTAATGAATATCTATTTTAATTTTCTTGGAGGCACTCATCTGGACTCCTGCATTGTCCCACTCTGCTAGGACTGATTTATCTCCAGGCCATGACAGAGTTGTTATCCTAGGTTCCCATCACCATTATTCTGGGTATTTTCTTTATCTTTTCCCTGGATCAGCAGGTTTTAATTCCTTATCTTGGTGGAGCACATCCTCCAGTACCTTCCTGAGAGATGGTGCAGGAGATACAGTTTTTTGAGATCTTGCATGCCTAAAAATGTCTTTATTTCTGTACTCAAAGTTGATGGGTAGTTTGATGGTAAGATGGTTAATTTTATGTGTCAATTTGACAACCACAGGGCGTCCAACACTATTCTAGGTGTGTCTGTAAGGGTGCTTCCAGAAGACAGTAACATCTGAAGCAGTAAGTAAAGCAGACTGGCCTCCTGGATGTGTGTGGACCTTATCTAATCAAATGAAAGACTGATTAGAACAAAAAGGCTGAGTTGGCCTATCTGTTTGAGCGAGGACAACAGTCTACTCTGGCCTGTGGACTCAGGCTGAATTACCACCTCTTTTTGGGTCTTGAGTGTGCTGGTTTTTGGACAGGAACCACACTATCAGTTCTACTGGCTCAGGCCTTTGGACTCCGGCTAGAGTCATACCGCCAGCTCTACTGGCTCTCCACCCTGCTGACTGGAGACCTCAGGATGCTTAGTCACCATAATTGTGTGAGCCAATTCCTTATCATCTCTTTCTCTCTTCACACCACACACACACACACACACACACACACTCTCTGTTGGTTATATTTCTCTGAAGAACTCTAATACTGCATTTTGTAGGTTATAAAGTATTAGTTGGAAATAGTTTTACCTTTGGAATTTTGAAGGCTGAAAAGTCTCAAGCCATTCTGATTCTCTGTCTATTGTGTCCAAACTGTTCATTGATTTACTTATAATCTGAAAACTTTTAAGAGCCTTCTCATTAGAATGGAGGATGAACCAGTTCAGGATATAATACATATACACATAGAAATGTCATAATGAAGTGACCAGGGTAGCTATCTTAAACAAACAGAAATCTCTTTTTTTTTTCTAAAACAAAGGACAAGAAGGTAACACAAGTCCTATCTGGGATGGGTATCAGTATAAGGGGGAGGTGAAGGGAAGGGGTGGAGAAGGTGAATGTGGTGGAAATATTACGCAGTCACGTAAGAAAATGGGAAATGAGACCTGTTGAGACTATTCTAAGAATGGGGAGAGGGGTAAAGGAGAATGATGGAGGGGCGAATTGACTATCAGACGCACGTTGGGGCATAATGTAACAATGTATGCCCAGCACAGCAATAAAACAATAATAAAAATTAAAAAGAAGAACTTCCTTAATTCATGAGTATCGAAATATGACGATGTTTGTTGTCTTGTAAGTCTTCTTTTGATCACTATACTAGGTACTCAGAATTGTTTTAATCTGGGATTTCAAGGTCTTTAGATCTAGAAGGTTTTCTTGTATTCTTTCAACTTTCTTCCAATTCTACTTCTTATTCTCTCTTCTTTTCTAAAACTCACATTTTGCCCCACTTAGACTGATTCATTTTTTATCTTTTCTCTCTTTTTCTCTTTCTTTTTGTTCTGCTTTCTAGGAGATTTTCTCATCTTTGTCTTGCAACACTTGTGTTACATTTTTTATTCCTGCTGATATATTTTACTTTCCAAGATTTTTTCCTTGGTCTGTTAATGACCTCTGCTCTATAGCCCTACTTTCTTATTTTATGGAAACAATTTTTCTAATTTCTTTAAAGTTATAGCTTCTTTCTTTCTTCCTTTCTCTCTTCTCTCTCTTCTTCCTAAATTTTCTTCCATTTCTCATTATCCTTGATTATTCTAATGCCCTTATAAACTTTTAAGTTTCCTTCATATTGGATTTCTCCAATAAGCCTGGGATAGTTGGACTTACAAATTCTGGGCTTTATTTTAGAGTAAGTAGACAACAAGCTTTCTTTTATGAGTTTAAATGTTAGTACCTATGCATCTTTTCTTTCTGACCATTTAATTCCTCCAAAGACAAATCTTTCAAACTCTTCTTTGGGAATATAAGCATGGCTGCTAAGATTCTGGGAGCTGAACAGGCAAAGGAGGTTGTGTGTGTGTGTGTGTGTGTGTGTGTGTGTCCTTGCCAGTATTCCCATCCTCACAGTGGCTGTTTAGACCCTTTTGCTGCAGTGATGGAAGGTAGTGGCATGCTTATTTAGGTGGGGGCCTGGGCTCTGGAGGACTTACTGCTTATCCACTTTCCCATATTCCTTCTATTTCCAGTACTACCCTTCACTTCTGCTTCGAGATTTTCTTGGGGTCTCAGTTCCTGGGCCTTTCTGGATTCTGTGAAATGGTAAAGTTTCCTCTCTATATGTTTAGAATTCAGCATTTCCTGGTCCACTAGGTCTGTCCCCAGTCACCTAGCTACTCTTGTTCAATTTTATTGGCATCTCTCATTTGTTGGCTTTTCTTTTGATCTCCTTGACTTTGTAAGGTTTATGGCATTTTCATTCCTCTGTTGTCATTTTAATGTGTTTTTGGGCAGAAGTACATATGAATTTTTGGACTGGAGCCTGGGACTTTATTCTGATGCATTATTTGAACTTCATCAATCTGACTTCTTCATTTTTTTGGAATTCAAGGTATACTTAATGTTCCAGAAACATCTGAAACTGGTCAAGTCACACACCAAATTTGCAAAGTCTTCAGACTTACCAACTTTGTAATGTATACAGCCTTCCAAGTCCCCAACGGTGATCCAGCCTTGTTTCTTTTCCACTTCTGGGTCATTGTGTAGTATTCTATTTCTTAACCATGAAAGATAGTAAACTCGTAGCTTATTTTTCTTTCCTGTTGAAAAAAGAGAGTTTTAATTTCAAGCTTGTTCTCTCTCCCTTCTTTCCTACATCATTTTGTGGTCTTATTTACATTTGTGTGTATGTACAGACATAAGAACCAGTATCCTTGTTCTTCATCATTAGACTTAACTCTGGCAGGACCTGTGGTTCAGCTTCTAGTGTTTTGAACAAATCACAGAATAACCTTCAAGTGGTTTCTTATTTGAGCAAGCTGTTCTTATTCTCTTTCCAGTGTCTGTTGAATGTAGTGAGACCTAACTCTTCAATAGAATTCCAGAACATTCTAGACCTAATCTCATGAAAAAGTTGACAGGTGGTTATTTTAGCACACTGTCTTTCCCTCACCATTTAACCTGTAGGTGGTCACACAGAGCCTCTCATTCATCTCCTCTATTGCTTCAAAGATGACAACTGTCAGTAGTTATAAATAACTAACAAAAGAATTTTAAGAGGAGACATAGAAACAAATTCAATGAAAGCATTTCTAGGTCTGAAAATGATATTGGACAAATTTATGGTGCTGAGATCACTGACAGGAATATCAAACAAAAACATAAAAGAAGAAAAAGGTATGGATTTGGAGAAAAAGGGCTTAGAAGTTCCCTTTGGTCAAGTGATGCACAGTAAATAATTCATAGGATAATAAGAACACCTGTGATAGTATGGAAGAGTTTACAAGAAGGAAATTTAGTGTATTCGTTACATTATCTGAGTATCAGAGAAGAAAATGGCCACTTTGGGGGTCTTTCTTTAGTAATGAGAAATTTAGGCCTGTGCATTTTATTTCTTGGATACTTGTTTCTCTTTGGCTTCAAAGATATTTTATACTTTACAGATGTGACATATAGCAGAAGAAGAGAAATCATTAAAGCATTGCACACTGGATTTGAGAGAAGAGTGCATTCAGAACTCTTCATGGTGCAGTTGTTACTTATTTTTGTAACCAGAAGCCTAGAATATGTGCTGCTTATAATCACCAGGAGGGCAGGAGAGGGCACACTCCCTCCTTTGTATGCCAGTGCGCAACTGAGGGCAATTCAAGAATCCTTTCCTCCTATTTTCACTTTCTTTTTCCCCATCTGTGCTTCGTAAGACAAGACAGTTACACTCTTAAAAATGAGGATGTGTCACTAACAGAATAATAAGGCCTTAACATGAATCCTCTGGTAGCATTTCTACTTTGGCTAGATGAGTGGCAGATGTGAGGATTCCATTTTAATTTGGTAGGGTAGTAATCAAGAAGGCAATTAGACAGAACAAAGGATTTCACAGAATTAAACTCAAATCATAAAAGAAGAATTTACTTGGTTAACCTTTATTTGGGGATGATAATATTCTAAGCATTCAGTAGAAATGTAAAATAAAGAGGGCACTGTAAGTGCAAAGTAAAACATTTTCTCAAAATGAAAACACTGCAGAAGAGTTAAACTTCTTCTAGGTTCAACCCAGAAGCCCCACGTTGTCTTTTTGTGCCGAGCCTAGAGCCGTGCTTGTAAATTTGGCTGCAAAATAGGAACCCCTCAGAGCTATGGGTACCACTGATACCAGTACCTCACTCTCACAGGTTCTGCCCCAGAGCTTGGACTTTCCTTCTCCCCAGGTGGTTCTAAAGCATAGTAGAAAGACTGATTTCCTAGTTAATGGAAGGAGTAGGGAAGAGGGTCATTGGTTAAACTTCTTTAAATACCTTTGGAAAAGAAAAAAAACCCCAAGTTTCCTTTGAATAGACACAGATGAAGGTTGTATTTTTAATTTGTCAGTATTGAGGCTTAATCTCCATTTAATTAGGCTTTGTCTCCATGTTTTTTTAAGCCCTTTTTGGGAACCAGAAAGTTGAAAAATGTAGCAATAATGATTTCCCCACGCCACTCTCCTTGCAGACTTGGTCCAGGTGCACTTCCCAAAACATCCGTGGACTGTAAGCAGGAGAAGTTTTGTGAGAAGGAAGACCAGAGAAATTTCTGCTGACTAAATCACCCTCCCCAAAGCGTACATTTTGATATTCTCCACCTAAGGTATATGATAATAACTGGGGTGCTGACATCTTAAAAAGATTCTCACTGAGTCCTGACATAGGTAAAAGCCTAGAAATAAACATTTTTTTTGAAACATTTCTGCCTCTTTCAGACTTCAGACAGAAGCAAGCCTCAGAATCTCCAGCACTACAAAAATCTCACCTGGTCACACTGCTATAACTTGTACAATTTGCTAGCTGGAAAGGGTAGAACTTAGTGTTTTTCAGGAATAAGGTGATCACTTTACCCACCTGTGCATAGGCCAGCCTAGTAACATACCTGATATTGTCACAAGAACATTTAATCCCTCTAGCACATCCATCTGCTGAAATCGTCTGCGGTTGATCAGATTATAGACTTTGCCTTGCCCACTTCGGTCCAAAAGCATCAAGCCATTTTCAGTTCCCACCAAAAGGTTTACACCTGGAAATTTAAGAAGCATCCTAAGACTGACTTTTTTATGGGCTTTAACCTTTTACATCTGAGTCCCCAAAAAACCTAAGAAACTATTCCTTATAAATATAAACCAGTGGGCAAGTAGGTACTACGGCAGGAAGTATAGAAGTAGAAGTGCTAACATAGTAATTAAATCACTGTTACTCTGGTAATGGAATTACAATTTTCTTTTATGAAGTGGCAGCAGTGCTCATTACATCTAGCTATTTACTACCTAGTACAGACAGTGTGTGTCAAGAGGAGCCTTAGGCAGAGCTGTGAAGAAAGCATAATTCGTCTTCATTCCCTTTCTGTAAACACCACCTGTTTCCTGGCTCTCCCTATACATCCCATTTCTTTCCCGCTCCAAGGTTCAACCCCACACCTACTTTAGCAGTGACTTCTTAGGGCCTTAACCTATGTACATTCAACATAAAACAACAGAGTTTCCATTTCCATACTACATCAGAAGAAAAGTCCTTCCTCCTCTCACACTAAAATTTAACTACCTTATGTCCCCATACACTCATGGCTCAGATCTGTTAGGGAAATGTTAAACCAGTCCAAGGTGTTCATGGGTTTTAAGAGTCATCAGAAACTTTGTGGCTGTATGATGCTGATGAGGTATCTAATTCTAGCGTGGCCCACCTGTCATACAGTAATCATTATAACAAAAGTGCTGTCAGGTAAGTGATCTTGTCTGAATAGCTATAATTCTAAAAACTTATACCTAAGGAAATTAATCATCTACCCACTGCAACATACATTCTTCAAGATGTTCATTATGCATCTTCATTATTATGAATAAGACTATATTTATGAACGTGTAACTCTCTGACTTATTTGTTGAACTTTTATCTTTTTTCTAACTTCACAGTTGGAAAATTAAGGTCACTTCATGGTTTTGTTTAAACACAGACAAAAACAAAGTCATGATGCCACTTACAAAATACTGAGCTGCACAAAGTATTTCAGAGCTGAATCATTTCTTTCGGTTAAAACAAGTGATTGCTACTTCTTTACCAATTATAGTTTAATCCTCATTTTAATCTGTCATCCTATAGATAATATTTATTGAGATACCCAACCATAGAATTTCCCCTCCTTTCTTTTTGTAAATGTTTTTATTAGTATATGATAGTTATACTGTGACATTTCCATATATACGTATATTGTACTCCGGTTTGATTCATCCTCTCCATTAATCTCCCTCTTCTCCCACAGCCTTTCTTGAAATGACTTTGACAGGTTTCAGTGTTCCATATTCATACATGTATAGAAAGTACCTCAACCATAGTCACCCTCCTTTACCCTCTTCATTTATCCTCCCCCTCCTATGCTATCACCCTCCCCTTAACATGTCCTATATTACATTTCTGTACATCATCGTTTTAGTGTCTGCTCATTGTTCAGTAGGTTTTGCCTTGGTATTTTACCTGTACATATATTGTACTTTATGAACTTGTATCTTCTGAGAACATAAGTGTCTGCCTTTCATCCACATGTCAACCCTTTCGGTATTAAATATGGCTGTGTTGATCGCCTCTGTCTCGTCTCCAGAGGACAGAACCATCACACTGCTCAGGAAGTGATCTACAGGCTTCATACTCTTCTAACGTCTCAAAAGCTTTTAGCCTCTCAAATTATGGTGCTTCAATCCTACTCTAGTATTTTAGATGGCTACAGATGACCCATACCCTGACCCGCCCAGAATGTTACTAGTAACACAGAACAGGACTTTGGTAGAATCTCATCACGCCTAATACTGAGTTTGAGGTTAGCTAAAATCTGCTAGCCTTTTTCCTGAGAACTGCATAGTGATGTTTTGAACTCAACGGGAGGACTCATCATTTGTTGTTCTTCTCAACTTTTACCTGGTTACTTTGATGGTATGGCCTTGGGCAAGTCACTGAAATATGCTAGGCAAGTTTTTCATCTGTGAAATGAAGATAAGATACTACCAGCATTCTCCGTGTAGGACGTATGAATCAGAGACAATGTGAGGTTCATCAAAGTGCTAGAAGCATAGTGGGTGTGCACTGAGTGGTAGCGAGTTCTGCTGTTGCTTTAAGTCTACACTGTAGATGTTGTCCTTGTTATTACGGCATCATAAGCTTTCACATATAAACCTGTTTTTTGTCTCTCTGAGGTTAAGACAGTCCAAGTCAGGTCTGAGGTTTCTAACATCAAGGATTCAACTAGTGACTTCTGATGATGAGATCTTCAGACTTTTTCATGTTGGGGAGCCAATTCATTAATGATTGAAAAAAAAAAAAAGAACCAACACCAACATACCCCACAGTGCTGCACAAAGTATTTCTGAGTTGAATCGTTTCTTGTATTTCCTGATTTCCGGTGTGTCACTATGAGGCCGAATGTTGGTTGGGTTTACGTTCACCACTGAAATCTTTCTTGCTTCATTGAGTTTGGCCTGTTCTTGCCTAAGAAGTTCGCTAGTAAACAGAGCTTTGAGAAAAAGAACCAGAGAAGTCAATTGCATCTTAAAAGGTAACCAGTAGAGATATGGAGAAGGGGCATCAAAACACTATTTCTCCTTGTTTAGTGTGTTTTATAGAAAAGGCACAGAAACTGTGAAACTATATTTATTTTATACTTTTTTTGTAGTAGGATAAAGTATAAGTCATTCATAGAAGCAGTATTTTATTCATTAGCAAAACAGGCCTCCAGACACTACTTGGATGGTTTAGAAAATCAATATTCATCCAATAAAATCAAATAGGCCATCCACAACCCTTGTAAATGTATGCAAGAAAGATTCCCTTTTTGAAATTCCATATTATTAATTGAAAAGTTGGCCTAAGCTGACTTTAATGACTAGTGACTTGCAGAAGGCCAGAAAGCGCTATTCCTCTAAATCAGCCAGACCTTTGTGGTAGGAAGCACACATCTGGAATTCAACACAACTCAACACACACTTAATAAGTGTCTATTGCGTGCATAGCATTGTACCCAGAAATTGTTTTTGGGAAACGTGCTAAGTTTGGCGATCGCTCAGGAGCAGCCTTTTCTAGGGTCCCTGGATACCTCTGGCTTCCTAACAGAAGCAAAATAGAAAAGATGGAGGGAAAAAAAGGAAAAGAAAGAAATTTGTTTTAGGAATCTCACAATTAAAAAAAAAATCCTCCTTATAAGATAGGGCTTAAATATTAAATGGCTTAACTTCTGAACTAATGATGAATTTCTTTATCAGGAAAAACCAGAAAGGAAAGCAAGCTGTTTTTGAAACACTGGGACCTTCTAGCTTACCCGCAGCTGATGATTCTTCATCCTCTTCATCTTCATCAGTGGGAGACGTCTGGTATACTCTGGGGTCCACAAAGGGGGTGAAGGAGGCTTTGGTGGTGCTCCCCATGCCATACTAATCAATAAACAAGACTAAGATGAGCAGATGAAAAAAATACTGCAGGAACAAACAATGCTAACGATTTCTTTCTTGGGATTTATGATGATTGCAGACCCCTCAATTTATTCAGCTGTTTGTATTCCAACCCTCTGGTCAAAAGCATGTGCCTCTCTTCAGTTTCTGCTGGCATTGGTTTCTCACTAGCCAGAGGGCATTTGTAGGGCTTCATTTATTGATGAAGAGTTGCAGCAAGAAAACTGCATTTTGAACACTTGCCACCTAATATGTGTAAGGCAATTGTAGTGTAGTGACAGAATTTATCTCCACGTTTAAGCCAAAGCAATCTCACACTGATCAAATGAACTTAAGAAAAGGAAAATCTAGGTAAGCTTATCTACATAGTAGCATTTCATCCTGAACACACAGTCAACCCAAGGGATTCCTTCTTGGAAGGAAGTGCATTGGGGCCTTTCCACTCTGGCCTGACGGTCCAATGAACTGATGCTAGCTCCAAAAGCTTTAAAATCTGTAATTCAGGAATGAATTCATCCAGGAATTGATTTTCCTTCCCATGGTGGAAAGGATGCTATATTTATGAGCTTTACATGGAGACTTCCTGAAAATTTCGGGTTTGAGGGTAATGTATTTGGAGGGCTTACTTAAAAATAAATCTCCATGGCCTGGACAGCACCATGAAGACATGAAGCTAGAACTAGGCATGGGAATGATACACTCAGGGCTTATTTATGCTGCAGTGTTCCAGATCTGAATTTTTCCAAAAGAGTTTCAATAATCATCACCCCATTTTGTCTGTCATCATCATTTCTCATATTCATCCATTTAACATCACAAACACACCTGTATACAATGTAATAATTGCCCATGGAGGGAGATAAATGTCTTTAACTAAAGGTTTTTAGTTTTCCTTTTAGATTTTTATTAAAAAATAAACCAACATGCCAATACCACTAAACAAATAAAAAAACACAAAGATTATTTAATTCAAGATTTTCCCTCCAGGCTGTGAAATCAAAATCATCTCACCCTCAAGGTGGGATCACCTCTCCCAGTGATAGCAATTTCATATTCATTCTCTTCTTGGATCGTTAGAAGTCCATGAAGGAGGTGGGACAGGTACTAACATCCCTACTTATAGCTGGGTCAGCAGGAGAATCTGGATCAGGATTCCATCCTGTGGAGACCTCTTTGGTGCTGATAAAGGTTTTTAGGCAGAAACTCTCTGCCCAAACTGCACAGAGTTACCATAGGATGCTATAATTTCCAATAGGCCCCTGTGCTCTTTTCCTTGGGGGATGCAAAGCTCATCTGCTGTACAACTGTAGAATCCAAAAGGTGCATCATAAAGATTCAGTATGTGGGCACTGTCAAAACAACAGTGCCCGTTCTTTATAAAAAACATTTAGAGCCTTGCATGATATATGAGGGCCTATTCGTGAAACATGATCATGCTCTTGAACTCGTACAATCAGTCAATGACATCTATAATCTCTGCTTAATCACTTGTGTTCATTCAGGCTCTTTCCTGGAAATGTTTCATTGCAATTTGGTGTGAGAATCTATCTATTAATTTTTATGATTCATAAATGAATCACTTCAATTTCATTTTATTTAAGTCAAACTAAGTTTGACTGAATGTAAATATGAACCTTAACTGTTGGCCTTGAAATCTCAACGTCTGAAGTTTCTATGACTGCACTGTGACATAGGTCTAAGTTCAGGTTCAAGCTCTGTCACAGAACAGCTGTATGCTTTAGGTGGGTCACTGAACCTACCTGAACTCTCATCTATAAAACTGGCCCAGATGATATCTGAGAACTTGTCATTGCTCTGTGTCTGTGATTTCTGTTTGCATATTTATATAAGCAGCTGTACGGTAGAAGCCAACCAAACATTTTTCAGGGTGTGTGGCAAAACCTCATTCTTGAAGAGGGCAGGATTCAGAACCCATGAAAAACAGAACTGTCTTTTCTGCTGCCCAGCACCTACTTCAGTCCCGGGGTCCATCTCCTGAGAATGGGAGGAAACACGCCCCAGGCCTTCAGTGGGTGTCCCAGCAGGGGAATGGCTCTGCTGCACCAGGTCTGGGAGGTTGATGTGGCCAGCAAAGCCATTGCTGTCACTGTGGCCGGATCGCTTCTTCTCTCCAGCTGTCTGAGGGGCACAATACATGGGGACCATTAGAGAAGGAGGAAGAAACCATAGAGCAACATTACTTCTTTTATACATAGATGAAGGGGACTCCAAGCGGATCCAGTGCAGTCTAAGAAGGGAACATTGAAATTTCTATTTTACCTAAGAAAATTTAAAAAGACATTAAGCTTTATTAATATTTAGTAAATGGTTGACCCTGAAGCTGTATGCTTCTGCATACAAGGGACAGTCAGAAGCCATACATGGTTATGTGTGCGTCCCCTGTAGGGAGACAGGGATGTCACAAGGCAGAGGGCTGAGCAGGGCCTACAATGGCATATTTCTCGTTCAGTGTGTGTGTGTACATGCACACTATCAGTCAATTGGGTATACAACCTTATTGCCAAATTACAAGAACACAA
Source organism: Castor canadensis (assembly GCF_047511655.1). Taxonomy (NCBI): domain Eukaryota; kingdom Metazoa; phylum Chordata; class Mammalia; order Rodentia; family Castoridae; genus Castor; species Castor canadensis. Next base: position 98,026,717 of record NC_133390.1, on the reverse strand, counting down.
ACCCACAAAGCAGATATGCAACCTAAAGTTGCTGAAAAGAAGCAGAAGAATGGGATAATACTAATAATCTCTGTACAACTATATTCCAAGAAAATGCAGAGTTGATACCCAACTTAAAGGGCTGTTTGTCATTCACAAGGTCAAAACAATGATTAACTTGATCAGTTATCTGACTGAAATTCCAAAGAAACAATACAATGAAGTAGAAGACTATTTGAAAATATGGATTATATCCACTATCATTAAGGCTCAATCTTTCAATAAGTAACTAGGGTGCTTTGTGGTAGGCGGTAAAGAAATGAAGTCATTGTGACTGGTAAAGGATTAGAAATATTCTTTACATCATCCTTATAAAAATTCTTTAAAGGTATTTTATTCTGTTCATACTCATGCAGTGGGACCGCAGTATGTATGCTGTATGTGTGTGCTCTAAAATTTCTAGTGAAAGGGTGGCATGACCTAATGAATTTGGAAACCACTGCTCTGGAGAGCAGCTTCCTGAGATGGGATAAAAAGACAACTCTGGTCCCCAAAAGCCAGCGTTCACATTGTAGGACTGGCTAGTCTTGCACTTTTTTCCTGGCTCCTATGCAACTGTAACTTACTATGCATTAACCAACCTTCCCCATCCCTCCTCCTTCCCCAGCCTTTGATAACCACTATTCTACTCTCAACTTCTATGAGATCAACTTTTTGACATTCCCCATGTGAATGAAGTCATGTGGTACTTCTCTGTCTGTGCCCGGATTATTTCACTTTCCGTAATGATCGTCAGTTCTACCCATGTTGTCGTAAATGACAGGATTTCCTTCTTTCATGGCTGAATAGTCCATTGTGCATATGTACCACATTTTTTTTTAATTCATCAGTGAATTTAAGTTGTTTTTATTTCACCATATGGATATTCTATTTTTAATTTTTGGTGGAACCTCCATTCTGTGTTCCTTAATAATGACTGGTCTAATTTATATTTCCACCAGCAGTGTGCAAGGGTTTCCTTTTTCTCCACATCCTCACCAGGATAAGATAAGGATACTTCTTATCTTTTATCTTTTTGATAATAATCATTCTTACAGGGTAAGGTAACATTTCATTGTGGTTTTGATTTGCATTTCCTTGATGATTATAGCATTTTTTCATATGTCTGGTAGGCCTTTGTATGTCTTCATTTGAGAATTGTTGATTTAGAGCTATTGCTTATTTTAAAAAATGGGTTGTTTTGCTATTCAGTTTTTTGAGCTCCTTATATATTCTGATTTTAACCTCTTGCTAGATGCATAGTTTGCAAATATTTTTATTTTCTCCCATTCTGATAGTTGTCTCTTCACTGTTGATTATGAGTTTGCTGTGCATAGTCCTGCATTTTTTGATTTAGCATGTGACTAGTTGACTAAGCAGTCTTAGAGCAGATCTGACTAAGCAATGATTTCCCTTTCTTTCTTTCTCTTTCTTTCTTTTCTTTCTTTCTCCATCTCTCTCCATCCATCCTTCCATCCATCTCTTTCTCTTTCTTCCCTCCCTCCCTTCCTTCCTTTGTTCCTTCCTATCTTTCCATCTATTTATCTTCCCCCTCCATTCTTCTGAACATGGAACAGCTAGGAACAAGTCAGGCGCACTTCCTACCACTTTGGGACTGGTGTGGGCAAGAGTTCATGCTATGTCTTTGACCATCTCCCTGAGGCTTCTCTCTTCCAGAGCCTATCTTGGTCTTATAGTTACAGCGCTGCACTTGTCTCTGTCAGGAAGTAAAAGTAGATAAGTTTGTGTGCATGTGCATGTGTGTGTGTGACGAAACAGACTCCTAAGTTCCTGAAGGGGTTCAACTGATGGTCACCAAGAAACTTGAGAAATAATTGGAAAGCCTAGTGTTCTGTTTCTAGGCAACATGATTCTGAACTACAAACTGTCCCAGAAAGGGACTTCTGGATTCATCTGGTCACAGTGCTCTTCTGGAGCTTGTACCAGTGCCTATTCTGAGTTAAACATTTCACTTTCTAAATGATATTTAGAGAGTTCAGTCTGAATTTATCTTATTGGCCCTGCTTTTTATGCGCACTAGGCAGCTTTTCTTTCCCTCTAACTTCTACTGAAAAGCATTTTAACACTTTCCCCAATTCCTCAATAGCAAAAATCACACCTTCTGTTTTAGAATTCTTCACTTTCTCTTGTATCAGTAGCATTCTTCTCCAAGCCAAACGCTGATGCAGACACATTGATTAACAACAACAATAACAAAAGACCTGAAGAGGCTAACCAGAGGAAGTAACCCAGACAGTGAGAAGTGTGAAGTAATGACCCCTGAATCTGCCCACTTCTGAGTCATCACCCCTTGGTTCATTCAACCAGCACCTGTGTATTAGAACATTCCCTGAGCCAGACACTCTAATGTAAGCACAAAGATAAATGAACAACAGTCCTGCCCGTTAGGACCTCATTAACAGAACCCCAACAGTGTCTGATTTTTCTGCTTTCACCATTTCCATGAGGATGGGCATAAAATGTTCTGCAAACAAACATATGCCAGGTACTGTGCTAAAACACTTTGTGTATGGTCTTCCATTTGAATCCTCAAATAGCACCATGAGCTAGCTCCATCCCCATTTTACAGGAGGAAAAACTGCAGTACAACAAAGTCACTTAACTTGTCCCAAGTGACAAAAGCTCTAAGTGGTGAAATCCAGGATCAACTCTGAGCTGTCTGGAGGCAGAGCCCAGGTGCTTTAGGCTGTATTGTTATACTAGGGAATTCAGCTCCTGGTTGGACTAGGAGTGGATACATGAGCTAAATGATATCAAATTCCCATTAAAATTTAACAACAAGGCCTGAGCTAAGAAGTGGAGACCATCCTGCAATGGAGGGAGGAGAGGTGAGAGCACAAGCATGCAGAGAGAGAGAGAGAGAGAGAGAGAGAGAGAGAGAGAGAGGAGAGAGATGAGGAGGAAAGCAGAGGTGAGAAAAGGAGAGACATGAGTGAAATGCACATGCAAAGCTGCCTAACCTCTTGTCACTTCTTAGCTTCTGGTTCCAGTCCTCATGGGGGCCCACTCACCTTCTATTTTTGGGTTTCTCCCATGAAATACCTCTGAATCTTTTTTTTTTTCCTTTTCTTTTTTTACTATTTTTTTTTATTGTGCTGGGGATATATTGTGGCATTTACAAAGTTCTTATAATACACACCCCCATCATTCTCCTTTATCTCCCCTCTCCTCATTCCTGGAGTAGTTTCAACAGGTCTCATTTTTAAATTTGTACACATGTGTACACAATATTTGCACCATATTTACCTTCCCATGGTCTTTCCCCACACCCTCCTTTTCCCATTGGTTCTATCCTCCTGTTTTCTGATTTTGTAAAAGAAAAAAAAATGATGTTTTTGTTAGTTTAAGATAGCTATAGAGGGAGTTTCCTTGTGACACTTTCATATATATATAATAACCTGAATTGGTTCAGCTCCTCTATTTTTCTTCTTTCTACCTTAGTCTCTTTTTTATGGTGATTTCAACAGGTTTAAAAATTCGATATCCATTCTTATATGGAAAGTACATCAACCATAGTCACCTTCTTAACTTTCTTCTGTTACCCTCCTCTCTTGTATGTGACCTCCCCTTAGAGTGACCTATTTTCCATAATATTGCTGTGCTTGTATTAGGTCTGTATTTCACATATGAGAGAACATGTGTGACTTTTGGCCTTCTGAACCCGGCTAACTTCACTTAAGATGATGTTCTTCAGTTCCATTCATTTACCTGCAGATGACAAAATTTCATTCCTCTTTATGACTGAGTAAAATTCCATTGTGTATAAATACCACATTTTCTTGATGCATTCATCAGTAGTGGGGCATCTTGGCTGTTTCTGCAGCTTCGCTATGGTGAATAGTGCTGCAATAAACATGGGTGTGCAGGAACCTTTATTGTAACCTGACTCATATTCCTTGAATACCTCTGAATCTTAACTCCCTTATTTCTGATACCTACCATTCTCCCACATTTTTTCCCCTTAAGCTATGTTAAAGTGGGTTCTTTCTCTCATGTTTTGTAACCAAAAAAGACTTGATGATATAGCGAGTTTTCTGGTTCAGGCATGGACAGACATTTAGAGAGATGCCAGCTGATCCAGGAAGGTGCCATGGACAGAGCCCACTAAGTTCAGTGGAGGTTTTCAGGAGAAAGAGAAGACTGGTCTAGACCCACAGAGATCTGCTGGGTGAAGAACAAGTAAGGCAGAACAGCACTTCCCGCACATGGGCCCCTGTGGACAAAATGGCTGATCACAGCTGGTGTGGAATATTCTAGAATAGAATAGAAAGGGGACCTGGGGAGCTGTAGGATGGGAAAAGTAGCGCTATAGGGAGAACATTATGTACTGCAAGGGAGAATCTGTGCATCTGACAAGACCACGAGTAGCAGAACCAGTATGGTCTGTGGACCATGGAGCTCATTCACATGGGAATGAGTTGAGCGAGTAACTGGTGTTCACCTTGGGAAACTGAATAATACCCAATCTGCTAAATTTTATCATAATGAGTTTTTATTTTCTTTTCTTATTTTGTTAAGGATACACTTTAGTCTGCATTTTTCTTTTTAATATATGTACTTTCAATAGATTTTAACTCAAGGATTGTGTAATGGTTTATTTTATGTTATCACCCTGATTGGGCAATGTGGGCTCAGATTAAACATTATCTTGGAGTGTTTCTGGGGATAATATTAGCCTTCAAATTGGTGGACTCAGTAAGTAAAGTAGATTATCACTCTCAATCTGCTAGGCTTTAACTATCCTACTGAGGTCATGAATAGAACAAAATGCAGAAGAAAGAATTCCCCCACCCCCACCTTTTTTACCTCACTACTAGAGTTGTGACATCTCATTTCATTTTTCACCTACCCTAGCACTGGGATTTATACCACCACCTTTCCTGGGTTTCCAGCTTGCAAATGGTCAATGGCTGGACTTTTTGGTGTCCACAATCACATGATCCACTTTCTCATAATCTCCCCTCTCTCCAAATACAAAAATATTCTATTTCTCATGTGAACCTTAACTAATATAGTTTATGGTTTTATTTAAAAACTCATATTTGGAAAAGGCCAAAATTGGAAACTGAGAGGACAAAACAATTTGAGGGTCCCTTGATGGATTAAATTCATATAAGATACCAGTAGATGCAATTTTCAAAGTGATTGGCTATGGTTGTAGAATACTGGAGAACTTTAGATCATATGGAACCATGGGGATGTGGCTGGCAACTGAATTGAAAATGTGACAACAATGTCTCCTTGGAGGTACTGACTGTCATAAAGGCTTGGGAAACTTTTAAGCCACATCAGGAATTAGAGTCCTTTCATTTGGAGTTAAAGAGTAACTCACTCCAGAACATTTTTCCTATGTTTTCTCAAGTGGCAAGCTGTAGTCACAGAAGTTCTCTACACTTCTATTGAAATGATCCATTCACCACACTGGGAGATTTATATACCAGAGCTACACAATGTCAACTCCAGCAGCCAAGTCTATTTTTCATTCCAGGCATATGTGAAAGGATTCTTTAAAGCTTACTTGAAAGATTCGGCGAGGACATAAAATAAAATTCTAGCAAGTTGCTTTGTGAACCAGTCTTCTTGTTATAGCCCCACTGCCAATTATTACTTCAAAGGCCTTATTCGTCTCTAAACTACAATTCTTTCTTCCTTTCAAAAGAAAGATGCCCTCTGCCTTTTTGGAGACCAAAGTCAGCTCTTGGCGTTTCTCAGATCAATCCTGGTTGAAGAGGAAGAATGACAGATGATATGTGTTTTGGCTTTAGAAGGAAGAGTGAGTTGTGATAAGAAGTAAAAGGAGAATTCAATTTATGGAGAGACTGAAAATAAAATAAAATAATGTTTATTGAACACTTTAAGTTATTAGAATTCTCAACATATTAGAAGTCATATGCTATTATTTCTGAAATTTTATAGATGATAAAACAGAGGCAGGAAGAAGTTACATAACATTTGCCCAGTGTTACTGGACATTACTTTTCTTTCAAATAAAGACCTGTTTTCAAATTTGCATGGTGATGACAAGTGAAAAAAAGACTATGAATTCTGGTTTGTCAGGGCCCTTTGGCTAGCACAGACACGATGGGGAATTACTACATGCAGGAAGGAAAGGTACAAGAGAACAGGTGCTTCCAGCCAATGAAATAATATTCCTAGACTTTAAAAAAATTACCCACATGTGGAGGGCACCCCTATTTTAGGGAGACATGGCAGACAAAAGAATATCAAGGAACAGACAGAATGTGGGAGACGGATCAGGTCTGCTGTGGGTTGGGGTGGGGGCAGACATAGAACATGGAAAGAAAAGCCAAATTTCCAGAGATGGTCCCACAAGAGAAGTTCAAACTTGGTCAGAGGAAGAGACAACCAATCAATAAGGTTTACAGAAAGGGAGACAACTAATTAAAAGTGGCCTAACCTGAGGTATAAAATCTGTTCTCTACACTCCTTTGACTAGCCACCTGCCATTTTCTCTACTTTTAATGGTGTCCTAATAAATCTTTGCTTTCTCCTACTATCAATCTTGATAAATTCTTTCACCAACCTGGGGCTCCCCAAATCCATGACACCAAAGAGTTAAGGTGCACTTTTAAGTAAACCATCTACATGTTTCTTTGTTCTTTCACTAAAATAGCTTTCTGCTTTTTTTTTTTTTAAAGTGTTAATTTCATGACAGAGGATAGCACAAGCTCCTGAGTATTTTTTACATGATAAAACCATGGGGGTTGGGGCGAGGCTAACCAAACCACTGATGCTATTAAGAGAGATCATTCATTTCTGTTTTCCTTTGCAGGGAACATCTAACTTTTGGGTTTTATATCCTCAGGCTCAAAACTTGCATAGTTCTTACTAAAGAATCTGTGCTAATATAATTAAAGGGCTAATATAATTAAGTCACACAGCAAAAGCTTAGAAGAATACAGGAAAGAAGGTGGCAGACAATTAAAATCACTCAACCATTTAGTTTTTCCCTTAGTTTTCATGCTTAAAATACACTCTGTAAGAGCATTCTTTGTGAAAGCTCTAATATAAAAGCCACTTAAGAATCTTCCTCTTCATAGTTGTTACACCAACTTACCTCTCTAATCATCAAGGTCCCTTCTCTTGAAATACTGCTGCTGAAAGTGTCCGCATGAGAGGTCTCCAGCCCATGGGTCCCAACCATTCCCACGTTGTACTGCTCGCTGCTCCCTGGTGCTCCTGTTGGTCTGAGATAGGAGGAACAGTATTCACGGCAAGGTGTGTTTAAGGAATACCACTTCCTGTCTTTATTAGTGATTTTTATTGTGGGAAAATACATATAACATAAAGTTTGTACTGATGTTTGTACTTATTTCAGTAGTCCTAGGTCCATTCCATATTAATTTTAGTGTGCCTGGATTGAGCTTACATCTTGTGTAGCATCTCATCTCAACCTATTCTTTGCCCAGCAACCACAGGGAGTAAGATTCCACTCTCCATAGAAAAAATGCTGAAGTCAGTGCCAAGGTCTCCTAGGCTCTCCATGATCTCCCCCAACTTCCACCTCCTCCTTTGACTAGCAGACATCCTGACCTGCTTCTGTGCTTGTTGTTTTCTGAGCTGGGAAAGTTCTTCTGACCTGGCTCTTGGCTGGCTCCTAGCCATTCACCTGGTTTCATCTTAAATGATACTTTCTCTGAGAAGACTTCTTTCAATCTATAGCTTATCCCATCAGCCCTTCTTCTTTCTCTTCATCATTTCTCTTCAATAGTTTTTGTCACAAAAAGCAATTATTTTCTTTCCATTAGAACATATGCTATGGGGAGGAGTCCTTGTCTCTTTGTTCATCACTACATTCTACCTGCACATCACTACACATCTAGTACACATAGTAGGAGTACAAAAGTAATCATTAGATAAGTGGGTTTTGTGCTATTTATAAAGAAGAGCTATTAATTAGGAACATTCTTGTTCATTGGGGCATCCATGAACTAGGCTGTTTAATTCAAACAGTATTCAGCACTTTTAAGAAAATCCTCTACACTCACTCCACATGGTGCTATGCACTTATTTCCAGGCATTTTTCTTGCTATCATGATTAACATATAACGGGGAAAGGCTACAGGATGGTGACCCAGTCTCTGGGAGCACAGGCTGAGTTTCCTATATGTCCTGTGGCATAAGGCACAGTGCCAGGGCTCACCAGAGGGTAACTGACTATCCACATGAGCTTTACATGGACTACTATAGAAATCTATGAAGTGTCTATGTATGTACATGACACAGAAACTTTCTGATTTGGGGACTTGGGAAACAGAACCAGAAATAAGATGTAGTTTCAGTTTTTAGTGTTGTTTTGTCCTCCTGTTTTAGCATCTTCCGCTTTTTAAAATTAGTTTATTAAAAATAGGAAACCTTTGATACCTTTCTAATTTTACACAACTACTACCTTGTTGGTGTACTGGTTGCAACTTTTGTCATTTTACTTTAAAATTTAATTATTTCTTATATATTTAATGGATATCTTTGGCCTCTTGGATTCTATCAAAGACCAAAGATTTGATGAGATAGTCACTCCACAAATCTGGAAAAAATACTCCAGATTTATGCCACTTCTGGGGCAGAGTAGACATATTTTAAGAATTCTCAACTCATATAGAAGGGCAAGAATATAAGAGTGAGTCCAGACAAGAAAATGCACAGCAAGATATTTACCTCAAAGTAACTGAAGTGAAGCAGTGGATTGAGTGAATCTAAATGTGGGTTAGAGCTGATGTGTTTGGGAAGAAATTTCAAACAAGTATTTTTGTTTTTAATATTTTAGTCCTAGAAACAAGCTATTAGTAGTGTACCAGAGACCTGGAAAAAGCAATTGTTGCAATAATTTCTGGTATACTTATAGATGGATAAATCACAACAGTCCTTAAAACAGTAATTTCTTTGCTTGTTTACTTGAAATTTAATTTTATATCTGTCTTTTCTTTAGTTGTCTTAGATTTGTATTTGGGACAAGTTGATATAAAGTGAATAAATCAATAAATGAAGTATTTATCAAGGGCCTTCCAGAAAAAGGGTTACTTTTTCTCTTCATCAATCAGGCATTCTTTGCCACCATCAGGGGCTCAGGCCCTGGGGGTCTGAGCTGAGGGCCATCACTACATTGACACTGTAGTCAGGCTCTCCATTGCTATAGATAGTCCTATGAAGTCCAAAGGTCATGGATATTTTGTCTTCACTTATTTTCTTTAATCCTGACAATGTTCTGATTCTATTTGAACAGTTTAATAAAAAATGTGAATATGAGCTGGGCTCCAGTGGCTCATGCCTGTATTACTAGTACTTGGGAGGCTGAGATCACGGAGGATCATGGTCTGCAGCCAGCCGGGGAAAACAGTTCACCAGATTCCATCTCCAAATAATCGGAGCAAAATGGACTGGAGGTTTGGTTCAAGCAGATAGTGCCTACTTTGCAAGTGTAAAGCCATGAGTTCAAACTCCAGTCCCACCCCCCAAAAAAAAAATGTGAATATGGATGAATTTTCATTAAAAAGTATTCTTAGAGTTAATTCTAGCAAGATAATTCCTTGATTAATTTCCCATGCATTTCAGTTAAACTTTTTAAGTTTTCATTATTATTTTACTAAAATTATTTATCACTTATCCAATTATTCCCCATGTACATTTTATAGCAAAGACTTGATATAACATTTTTTTGTCCCTATCCTCTTTCAAAGGCTTCAATGGTCATTACTCTATCAAATCCAATTTTTTTTTGATCAGTATTTAAGGTCTGTATTTTATTGAGAAGATTTGATTTGTGTGTCAATTATTAGTCAACAGCAAGTTTTACATAGTGTTATAGTGTTAGCCACTGTTTGTTTTTATAACTTTTGTTGAATATTTTAAACTGACACTATGTTTTTCCTGGGTCGATTTTTTCATGCTTTTAATTTTACGAGCTGAAATTACTTCATCATATTTTGTGGATCTTGTATTAATTTCCCACACCATTCATTTTTTCTATTACCATAAAGTAATGGCTTTTGATTATGGAAAGTTCCCAAAAATTTCTGCATATTTCAAATTACCTCTGTATACATTTCTTTTTAAAAGGCAAAGTACAGCCTACACTTCATGCTTCAGGGACTGCAAAACACTTAAATCACAGAAGGGGAATCCTTATTGTGTCTGTCATTGCTGACAGTCTTTTGTCCTCGGTCCTCTGGCCTTTTGTAAGATGACCTTTCTCTGGTTTCCCTTTCACTCTCTTCCCTTCCCTTCCCTTCCCATTCCTTTCTTGCAAGTGGTCCAGAGGATTCTGCTTCACTCTGCATAATTCTCTTATCTCTGACCATTATTATAATCACCACCCATTTACAGAATTATCCTAAATAAATAAATCTAATCTCTTTACTCAGTAACTTATTTATCCAACATCCTGTTGGATAGTTCTACCTGGGTACCAGTTGAGATCATCACCTTTCTGTGTATCATTGACCTGAAATGAGTGACATTACAGACATTGATTTATTATCTTAGAAACTCCATGGTCATCCTGGACTCCTTTCTCTCATTCTCCCTCATGCTCAATCTAGATCCTTTCTATTGCACCTGCTAAACATGTCCCAAATATTTTCTGTCCTTTGTGTGACTGTCCAGGGGGTCTGCTTCCTCTATTACCTGAACAAATCTTCTGGCTGGTCTCCCAGTATCTAGTTCTGTCTCCTTTATATTCACTCTTCACACCTACAAAGTGACCTCTTGCAGACACAAATCTGACCATGTCACTTCTCTGCTTTCAACCTTCAGTAGCTCCCTGTTGCCTTCAGGATAAACTGAAAGCTCCTTACTGTAGCTTAAAGGCCTTCATTATTTGGTACTTTTCTACCTCTCTGACTGAACTTGAAAATCACACCCTATACCCCATTCTGACTCTAGCAACATTTAACTTAACAGTAGTTTCATATACTATAAAACCCTTGGTGACTTTAGTCTGCCCTCTCTCCCTGGAAGATTTGTTTCTATTGTCTGCCTGTCCTTGGCTAACTCATCTTCTAAGCTAAATTCAGGCATGAACACATCCCAGTCCCACTGAGATGGTTCAATGAGCTCTCCACTCTGCTTGCACATGGTCTTCTGTGCGTCTTCAATGTGTGGCGTATAAGTGGTGCCTAGTGAGTGTTTACTACACTACAGCAGGCTTTACTTCAAAGGTTTTAATGCCCAGAGTAAATCAAGCTCTACTGTGAATTGATGAGTGATCAGCTATAAGGATAATTATCAGCATGTTTAAATGTCCTGAATACTCAATGTGAACTTTTACCATTTTATAACTTAAAAAAAACTCTAACATTAGGTTTACTAGGATGTGTCAAAATAGTTTTAGGAACAGGTCATTATTATGGGAGAACAAAAAATCTATTCGGATATGTCATAGAACTTTACAGTACAAAGAGTAAACTTTATATATAAGTTTTAATAAATCGGTGAGGGCTATTCACAATAGCCAAGTCATGGAATCACCCTAGGTGCCCTTCAACTGATCAATGAATAAAAAAAAAATGGGGTATACATATACATTGAAGTATTATTCAGCCATAAAATGGGAAGTTAGCCAGGCACTGGTTGTTCATACCAGTAATCCTTGCTACTACAGAGGCAGAGATCAGGAGGACTGTGGTTCCAGGCCAGCTCAGGCAAAAAGTTTGCAAGAACCATCTCAACCAGTAGCTAGGTATGGTGGTTCACACCTGTTAACCCAGATATTGTGGGAAGCATAAATGGGAGGATCACAGTCCAGGACAGCCCGGGCAAAAAGTGAAATCCTATCTCAAAAATAATTAGAGCAAAAAGGGCTAGAGGCATGGCTTAAGTGGTAGAGGGCCTGCCTAACAAGTGCAAAGCCCTGAGTTCAACTCCCAATACTGTCCCCTCTCCAAAAAAAGAAATATGTCATTTTCAGGAAAATGGATGGAGCAGGAGATAATCATGATAAGTGAAATAAGTCAGAAAGACAAATATTGAATGTTTTATCTTACATGTAGAATCTAGACCTTAAAAACTTGTGTATATTTACATATATCCATTCACACACATGTGAATGCAATTGTGGGAGAGAGAAAGAATGATGGGGGTAAATAATAAGAAAGTATTGTGTCTATGTATGAAGTGGGCGTGACAAAATCCACTAAAACCTGTTAAAAGTAGGGGGAATGGGGAAAAGAAAGAGCAACAGAGAGGGTTAATCTGATCAAAGTACAACATGTGCACCTACCTAAGTCACCCTGGCAATTCTGATAGAGGGACATTCTACAGTGCATCTCACAAGCACCCCTCAACATTGCAATGCTCCTCAAAATAAGGAAAGTCTGAGCAATTGCCATAGGAGAGCAGAATCCAAGGAGACAGAACAACTAAATGTAATGTGATAACCTAGATGGAATTCTAGATAAGAAAAAGGATATTAGAATAAGAACTAAGAAAATCTGAATAATCCATGGCTTTTAGTGAATAATAATATATCAGAATTGTGTCATTACTTATAACATGTGCCATAAAGTAAGATACTAACACTGGAGGAAAACTGTATGTGGACAGAAAGTGGTGGGAATATTAACAGACTTTCTCTGCCATCTCCTTAACTTTTCTGTAAATTTACAACTATTCTAAAAACAAAGTTTATTAATAATGAAAGAATGGGGAAAGGCAATTAAAAAACCCAATAAGGCTGAAACAACAACTGTAACATTTCACAGTTAAGATAATCCTTTGTTCTAAATACGACTTTTCCAATATATAGGCTGGGTAGGAAAAATTACTTGTCCAAAATCCTAGAAAGAGTCTAAAAAACAAATCAAAACAAAAACAAAAAAACCTCCACTGATTCAAAGGAAAGCAATGGGATATGTAGTATAACTGGGCTGAGGTTTAGAACAATAATTTCCTCTAATTGGATTTGTCAGTTTCCTGGAGGTCTTGATTTAATTCAACCCATTCTTACTGAGCACCTGCTATGTGAAAAGCTCTGGGTTTGACACTGGTAGAAGATTGAAAACAAGAAGATATGACTCCTAAAACTAAAGCGGTTAGCATCCATAAGAACAAAAGAGCATCCCAAATGTACTCAAAAATAAGGCAGGGCATAGTGAAAAAGAACAGAGGGAGGGACTATTCCATTTCCTATGGGAAATTTCCTTTTCAGGGACATTTGGGTGATGGGGGGTCAGTTTGGCTGGAGCATGTTAGAGGAAATCATGAGACCCAGAAGTGTAAAAGACTGTAGGGAGCTAGGTATAAAGCACGATCAGTCTCCTTGTGCAACATGAAGCAATTCAGTGTCTGGACAAGGGCTACAAGGGCAAAGGATTTAAAAGAGGGGCGCACTACACTGCAGTGAAGCGAGCAGTGGGGTCAGAGTCAGAGCTCTTTAACAAGAACAAAAGGAGAGAGCACAAAGGTATGTGGCCTTCATTGTCGGGATGGCATTTTGTGAGACTGCATAAAATTCACCGACTGTGCTAGCAGTAGATTGTTGTGGTGATCCATGTGCCTACCTGTACTGTTCTGCAGCTCGCATTGGGACCCAAGGGAGGGCACTACACAAAAGGACACCATTTCTGCTTGCTCAGTGTGATGCAGATCAACTTCCATGTCTTTCCTTCCCTCTTCCTGTTCTATAAAGCTTTTATTTTTCCTCACTAAAAGTAGTACATACCCATTATATAACTGGGGATATAATTAAAATTAAAGTCCCTAAAAACTGTATTATCTGGAGGTAATCACTTTTAAAATTTTGATTTATTTCCTTCCACTCATTTTTTTCTGTGCATGAGACATTGGGATGTAGTGGAATTAGCTAGAGAGGGAACACAAAACTGGCTATATGTACTCTTACAGGTTATGTCTCATACAATGAATATGAAACTGCCCGTAGGAAAAAGCTTGGAACATTGGAATTCACAGCCGCTTGTCTGAAAGACTGGGCTCCATTTCTTTTTCTTTTTTTTAAAATAGTTTGTTATCTTTTTGAATTAGCGTACATTAATAATACAAAGGGCTTTCCATACAGGCATGAACTGGGGCTCCACTTCTGAGAAACTCTTCTGTGGACATGTCATGAGTGTGAACTATGTGCTACTATCTTTTAATTTTTCTGCTCTAGAGAAACTAAAGCAGATACCTTAAAAGCAACTGAGGCCAATAGGAAAAGGGGACCAGGAACTAGAGAAAAGGTGAGATCAAAAAGAATTAACCTAGAAGGTAACACCCACACACAGGAAATCAACGTGAGACAATGCCCTGTGTAGCTATCCTTATCTCAACCAGCAAAAACCCTTGTTTCTTCCTATTATTGCTTATACTCTCTCTACAACAAAATTAGAAATAAGGGCAAAATAGTTTCTGCCGGGTATCGAGGGGGTGGGGGGGAGATGGAGGGGGCAGAGTGGGTGGTAAGAGAGGGGGTGGGGGCAGGGGGGAGAAATGACCCAAGCATTGTATGCACATATGAATAACAATAAAATTTTTTTTTTCTGCTCTAAAAATGTCAATATTTATCCTAACAAAAGAAAATTAAGGTAGTAAGAGTGTTTATGAAAAGCACTTTAGTTCCCAAACACTCTACTCCTAAAAAAGAAACTATTTGTAATATATTTTTAATGGTGTAAAATTCCTCAGGTATTCAACTAGCATGTTGGCGGGCAGACTGTATCTATTTTATATGCATGTAAAAACACAATCATACTATTGAGCAAATTGGAGTAAACACATACACACAGATATATATTGTGTCTTTTTTCCTGAGTATATCTTGTATGTATTTTAAGTACTCTTTAGGGGATAATCATTTCAGTCTATCTGAAATTTAAGAATCATATCCAAAATTTAAAATTCAAGAACCATGTCAAATCTTGCCTCCACTGTAAGCATTCCGTGGAAGCCTCAGCTTATTTCTTACCTGAATCATTGTAATAGATCTTTTGAATTGCTTTACCAGTAATAATCTCCTTCAAACATAGCACTGATCATGTCACCCTCAACTCAAGACACTTTAATGGTTTCCAATGGCTACAAGATAAAGTGTACATTATTGTCTGTTTTCCCCAATTCAGAACCCCTCTTTCACTGCCCTGAAATCTACATTTCCACCAAACTCAACCTTTTGTGCCTTCCTTCAACTCTTCCTCTGCCTGTCATTCTAGTACTATCTCTTGTTCTTTTCTGTCTTGTGTGTATAATTTAAACATACATCTTTCCTTTGGATGAGGACTTGCAATTTCAATTCAATGTAATTAAACACAGGTATAATGGTCATTGGTGACCATTTCTATTCCAGGCACCATGTAAGGTATTCAGAGTTGAGAGATGGGTAAGACACTATCCCCACCCTCAGGGGACTTACGGTTGATAGAGAGACAGAGAGAGAGTGAGAGAGAGAGAGAGAGAGAGAGAAAGAAAGAGAGAGAGAGAGAGAAAGAGACAGAGACAGAGACAGATGTAGAGAGACAGAGAGAGAGAAAGCCCATATAATAAATAATCCTCTTTCAAGGCGCTCCATGAAAATTCAGGAATACATGAGATACAGTGGCAGCATAGAAGAGGGGATGGCTCTACCTTTGCAGACTGGGCTTTGAGTAGGTGATTCCTAAAGGGACAGGAGCGAGCCACACGACAGAGAAAAGTGCAGTGTGGTTTATTTTGGGAATGTTAAGGAGAACTGAACATCTGTCACAAAATGTCATAGGGGGTTTAAAACTCAAAGGCCATTTAAAATTTCCTCACAAACTATTTTTGGTTTTTCTTTTTTATATTAGCTCCCAATATTCCATGTATTAATTTATCTCTGTCCAACTAGAATATAAATTTTCTGGAAGGCAGAATGTACTTCTCAAATGTCTCAGAGCCCTCAGTAGCGTGTCTAATACATAATGGAAATCTCAGTAATTTTAATTTTGTAATCTCTTGTCATTCTGATAGATGTGGGCTCAGTGCTGAGAGGGAATTCTAAACAGCTGTTAGAAGAATTAAACAATGCTGAGTCAAGACAAAAACCGAAAGGGCCAGCATATTTTGTAGAAATGTTCTGGATTAGTGATTTCTGCCTCTAGAACAATTTTATTTGCTGTTAAAAGAGCAATTTAAAACAATTTGTTTCAAAATGTCATATTTTAGCACATTTATGGTTGTCAATAACTGCTAATCAACAGTAAAATAACAAGTATGGATATTCATCAATGATAATTGGATTTGCTTGTATGTAACAATGGCTAATCATTGTAATATGTAACAATGCTAACCCTGCAGATTGGTTAGGTCTGTCACTCTAATCCCTGTTGAACAGGATAATAATTTGTGGCCTTTTGACATCTCTTCTATGTAGAGTGAATACAGTCTGATAATCAACACAAATAGCTAAGCTAAAGAAATAGAGGTGAATAAAGAGTAAAGTCTGGAGAGTTAGCACTGTGTTCTATCAAAGTCATGGCAAGCCTGTGCAATGACATCTTGTGTTTATTTGGGGAGTGGTTGGGGAAGCAAGACAAGATGGCAGCATCCCCAGAAGATCTATTCTAATGAGAAAAAGCAGTGAATCTCTTATGTTAAAAAAAAAAGATGTAAAGGCTATAACTACTAAGGGGTACATATATATATAGGTATATGTATCTGTGCCTTTATCATTTATCTATCTGTCTATCTACCTGTTATCTATCTATAGCTATAGCGGTAGCTATAGATAAAAACATACAAAAAAGAAGATGGCAAATAGACTAACAGAAAGTATGTGGTGAAGACACTGACCACAGAAAAATGGATCAAGTAAAAGAGATTAAGAAGAGGATGAAACCAGGTGCCCATGACTCATGCCTGTAATCCTAGCTACTTGGGAGGCTATGATCCCAAGGATCACAGTTTCAGGCCAGTCAGGGCAAAAAACCCAAAAAAGTCCATGAGACTCTATCTTAATAGAAAAAAGCTTGGTTGGTGGCCTGCACTTATCATTCCAGCTATGGCAGAAAGTATAAAATAGGAGGATCTCAATCCAGACTGGCTTTGGCAAAAAGAAAGTTCCTGTCTCCAAAATAGCCAGAGCAAAAAGAGCTGGGAGATGTGGCTCAAGAGGTAGAGCACTGCGTAGGCAGCTCAGAGTTCAAACTCCAGTATAGCCAAGAAAGAAGAAAGAGGAGAAGGATGGGGAGGGGAAAAGGAGAGAGAGAGAGGGAAGGGGAGGAGAAGAAGAAAATGATAACAGGGAATAATTAAGTCAAACATTTGGAAGTTTGAGTATTTGACTCATGATTCTTTTGTGAGGATGGTACCTCACAACGCTGCCTGTACATTCCTCTTACTTTTGGTGGCAGTGATGGTGATGGAGTATATTGTGTCCTGTCATTCATTTTAATTTCTGAATGTCATTGTCCTTGATTCACTCTTTTGGTTCTAGGGGAAAAGGCATGTCCCAGTGGTCTAGTTGCCAATATTGTTTACCCTTAAGATGAAAAGAGGCAGAAAGGAGTGACCAAAAGGACAGTCAATCCAAAGGCAATGGGCAGGTAAAGCATACACAGTCCAAAATGCAGCACAGTCTATGTGATGGTGTCTGTGGAGAGAGGTAATTATAGAACAAGGTCCTAACAAGAACCCAAATCCCCAAAGTCTATTTACCTTGCTAGTGACCCATATATGATATATATTTAGCTCATTTTCCCCCTTGTTATTCTGTTTGGTGGCCTCATCCCCTTCTGGTCTACATTTAGGAAGTAATCTAGAGCTGGTACCCTGAGTCTTTAGTCCCAGCTACTCAGGAGGCTGAGGCAGGAAAATTACTCGAGCCTAGGAGTTGGGGTCAGCCTGGACAACATATGGAGACCCTGTCTCAAGAAAAAAAAAGTCTTCTTACATCAGTCTGGGTATGTCGCTGACAGCCACTGTCCCATCATGGGTCTCGCTTTCTCCATCTTCCTCTTCTTCTTCACTGCTCTCTGACTCTTCACTGGAGGACGAGTAATCAGTCACCTTCTTCAGTGGGCGGTTTGTTTCTTCAATTCGGAGTTCTCTCAGTTCTTTGGCTAATGCCGTCAGATCCTACAAAAGAAAAGTTCATTCAGCATATGAATTGTACAGAGGACCGAAGCTACATCTTTCAGCAAGTCAGTGCTCCAGCTTAAGCAACAAGAAAAACAAAAAAAGAAGGAAAGAAAAGAAAAAAAGCTCTATAGAGAACTGTGACAAACAGTTACTGCATGGAACTAAGATAAACGATGTTTGTAGCGTGTAGAAGCTAGAAAAGAAAGATGAAATCCATTTAATCTTTGTTCAAAACCAATAGCTAGACTGAGACTGTCCAGTTCTGATTATATATGTGCATATATGTGTATGCCATGTTGTACATATACACGTATATATAAACATTGTGTTCTCATTTTGTGTTGAAAAGGTGAAGCTGGTCACCTTCAGAGTTAATGGGAAAATATGTGGGATTAGAAATTTCCCCCCAGTATTTTGGAACTCCTTCCCAAGCCACAGTGATGGCCTCCCCCTCTTAGATCTCTATCATGAAAAAATCTAGCATCAGTCACAGAACAGAGCAGTTCCCAGGGTTCATTTGGTGTGTCATCATTCCCCAGAGAGCAGAGGCACACATCAAATGGTGGTTCACCCCAAAGTCTAGTGCTACTGAAATTTATAGCCACAAAGCTGAATTAAAGAAGAGGAACTTAAAAAAAAAGGAGTTCTCTTCCAGAATAATAGGTGTTTTATTTTCTTAGGTTTTAAAGTCCAGTCACCTGGCAGAAACCCTGACGAAGAACACTGAAATGAATGTACAAACACCAAAAGGAAGAGCTAATTGTCCAGTTTTCCATGAGTACGATGGAACCTTAGTCTCATGGATGTGATGATGTGGTACTTGATCACCAGGCACATTGCAGGCAGTGTGCTACATATCTGACTATCTTTTACTTTACATGCTTGCAGAGCAATGCAGAGGGAAGCAGTTCTGCAAAAGCATGGCCGCTCTAATTTGCATGGGTTAAACTGCCCATGGCACACAGCATGCAAATGAGGAAAAAGCAATTTGACATCGGTCTTACCATTTCTCCCTATTTAGTGACCCATGTGGGAATCAGAGCATTCAGTGAGAGACAGGGGATTAGGGAGAAAAAAACTCATTGAAAAATACTAAATCCTACAATTTTCTTATGGCCATATTCTCTCTTTATTTCAGTCCAGAAATGTATTTGTCCAATTCCCCTGATGTAGGATTGATATAATCTAGGTGACCTAGCGATGTTAGATGATTTATCCCAATTGGTGAGAAGAAAATCTGTGATCAGTGTGCATAGTTAAGTTGTAATTATAATTTTATTTGAGACAATAACAAGCCATCATGTTTATATATTGCCAGCTACAAGTCAGGCACCACTGTTTTGGTGACTAAGGGATAAAACACTTCAGGCGTTTCTCTTGAAATTTAGGGAGCTCATGGTGCTAAGTGAATGAGTCATTTCTTTTTAATTTCATGAAAATTTTCATAGGGAAACAATATGACTTTTAAATTTGTCCTGAAGTCACTTGAATGGAAGCCCTTGGAAGAGGGAAGTTTCTGAAAATTTAAAGTGTGCATTATATACACAAACACACTTGCTAGGGCTTTTCCGTCCATACTCGCTCCAATGTGTGGCCTGAGTCTCAGGGGATAGATTCATTCCATCAATGAAAGTGAAAATAGAATTGTATTAAAAAGACCCAATGGTATTTAAATAAAATATACACTATTAAAGAAGAGGGAAGCTACCACACAAACATAGGATAGTATGCAAATTTATTTCTGGTTTCTTTGGCAATGAGCCAAAATAGGAAAAGCTAATATCCAGATTTTAATGTTTTGCTTTTTTCCTCTTGATAATTGCCAAAGCTTATCTTTATTAAATGAAAAGATAGTGAAGAATATGTTCTACTTGAGCACAATGGGAACATAGAATCTAGATATTTGTAATGAAAAAAAAAAACTATGAAGGGAAAAGGGCATTTTAATCTTCCAAATCAGTAAAATATTAAATTAGACAAATTTATTTTGTATTTTGACTTTTATATGTTAAGACCAGGTTAAGTCTCATCAAAGAATATAACTAACACAGAAAATGTTACTTGTCATTAAAAGCTACATTTTATGATTTAAAGAGAGAATATGGTTTAAAAGAATTTATCTCTATTGTCAATTATCCTGAGTAAATATAGTACTATCAGCTAAGACTTACTTAAAATAGTGCTACATTTTCCCCCTGGACATGGTTTTCCTTATCTCTGACATTTCAAAACAAGACAAGAGATTTAAAAAAAATCAAAATTACTTAGAAATATTTAGCTGGTTCATATCCCATAGATTTAAAGATAGTTTTACTCAGTAAAATGACCTATTTTCCTAAACACTATATTTAGAAACACTTTAAAAGTTCTGATCTGCTTTATAATTTTGCTTTTAATCATAATTTTTGTTGCTATGTTATTAAAAAGTTCTTTCCCGAAACATTAGAAATAATTGAAAATTCCTTTTAAGCTTAATTGGTAACAGCTTGGCGAGTGAGACATATATGAAAATCCCAAGGTAACAATAATGAGTAACCCAAAATTAATACCCCGGTAAAAGAAAATTAATCTTCCCTTGCCAACAGGCTACATGTTTAGCTGAAGTTTTGTTTCTTTGCTATCCACTCTGAAAAAATTTACAATGGCAAAGTTAGAGAAAACAGACATAATCTAAATATGATACCATGGGGTTCAGATCCATTCTCATAATTTTATTCTCTGACAATTCCAATTTTCTCCACATAATGAGTCTTTGTAGTAATTTATTGCTTGGCTGTCTCAAGCCTGAAGCTAAAAAGTCTCAAAAAGGGACTTTTTAGCATAAAAATACTTGAGAACGTATAACTAAAAATGAAATATGGTAAAATGATAAGATTGTTTTGACTATAGTGTAAGTAAGAGATAAATTTATCTCTACAGAGATACATTAAGAGGCTTGTATCGAAAGATTTCTTTGATGGAATACTTTTTAGATTCAGATTGATATAATTTTTAATCTAAAGAGCTTATTTAATCTGATAGTTATGCACATCTTGCTTACAAAGGTGCTCTTTTAGATCTCTGGAAATAATATAGTTTATTCAAATTTTAGTTCAATTTCTTGAACCATTATATTGTTAAAGAGTTTTAAGCAGATCTTTTCTTTATGTGTTAAAATAATTTATTTCCTCTTTAGAAAATCTAAAGATATGCACTGAGCAAGTTACTAACTTCAGTATCCTTATCTGAGAGAGAAGGTTTAGACCACCAGTTATTGCTCAAGTTCCATTCCATCCATGGATGTGATCTAGAGTTTTTCAGTTTACTGCATACTAATGAAAGTATAGTGGTAAAGCCAGTGTTTGCTTATACATTTAATTTTCATGTCACATATTTAATTGTGACCAAGAAAAAAGTATTTATTTGTAAGTGCTGTATTAAATAATCAGATTGTTATGAGATCTCATATTTCATGAGAAAATAATGCCAAATTAAAGGGCTGATTCTTATGAAAAGCTAAACAACTAAATTAGCAATAAAAACTAAATTTTCAAAAAAAGTTTTAAGACTTTTCATTTCAATTGTGGTAATTGTTATCTAAATGGCAAAACATCACTGAGAAGGAAGCCACATTAAAATCTAGGAACAGAAAAGGGAGAAAAGTTTAGCTATTTGGGGACAGATAATTCTTTGTCATGGGAGTCTCTTGTGTTTTCTAAGATGTTTAGCTGTATCCCTCTGCTCTATCCCCAAGATACCAGCAGTGCTGCCTCCTACCCCAAAGTGTGACAACCAACACTGTCTCCAGACTTTGTGTCTCTTAAGGATCAAGTCATCCTGTGTTTTCAGAGGTCCAGGTCAGTGAGAGTCAAGGATTGTCAGATCACCTGAAGGGTTTTTCCCAGCCACATATGGCCCCAGAGATTTTGGCATGCAGCTCCATCACCTCAATTACGTATACCTCTGTTGTTCTATCTCATCTCCATCCAGTGTGGTGGAGTACACTAAAATAAACAGAATGATGTTTAAAGCCTAAAAGTACCCAGGCATAACCACATGAAGCTCGCCAGAGTCCTTTCCCTCATGTAGCCATCTTCACACTAATCTCTGGATGTAGGCAGTTTCCCTTGAGCTGTGCACACACACAACCATTTTATTCTCAGCCACTGCACCAAAAACTCATTCTCTTTCTTCACTTGTCCTGGGAGAAAGCTGATGAGAGTTATGACAATCCCCCCATCCTCACTATTGTGAGGGAAAGGAACAAGCAAGGCCACGGCACAGAGCAGTTATAAACATTCCCCTGCTCTCTTCCCATGAGTACCAACCACTCTCTGTAGACATGCGGTCTCGTTCCTTTATTAATGGCAATACTTGAACTAGGATAATAACTTTCTAAACGGTTTGAATGGTAAGGTGGTCATAACTCTGAAAAAAATGCAGTTACTTGGTGAAGACCAGATGCATAGGAACATGCTTTTCCCACCTGCAAAAACAGCTCTATGCCTCTGGCCCAAACCTTAACAATCACCTTGGCTTTCCACAGCACTTTCTGCTTCATGAACTGCTTTTGCCCGTATCACCTGAGTGGTCCTAAACCATCTTGTAAGTGAGGCGGGGCAGGTATTTTAATTTCCATTTTACAAATGAGGAACCTCTGGCACAGAGAGATTATGAGACTCATATAGCCAGCTCTTTATTGGGGGAGCCATGATTTAAGTGCTGCTTGTTGGTCCCCCAAGCCAGTGCTTTTTCCATGTAACTTCACAAAAATCTTGCTCAGCAGAGATACAGTCTTATTGCTATAATGGTAAGTCTTTGGGTTCCACACATTTAAGACTTTTTGCAAGGCCTGGCTCTTAAAAACAATTCCACCATGCTCTATTCGTGCAGGTCTAACAAAAGCAGTAAGGCTGTCATCCTTCTTAGCAAGTTACCTAAAATTGACAAACCCATATGTATTTCTAATGGAAAAATGTCTCCACAGATAAGGAAATGAAGTTACTTAATACCAGGATTCATTAACTAAAGTTGATGCTGTTGCTGCTACTGTAATTAATGTCCCACAAAATTAATCTAACAATGCCCAGTAACTCCTTGTTCACAAATCACACACTATAAATTTGGAGTGTGCTAGAATGATGTCTCTTTTCTATTAGTAAAACCACTGACAGCCATCTCCTAGCAAGGCTCACCAGCGCAGGTTTGCTATTAGAAAGTACTGAAAGGAGAAACTCTGCTGTCAGTAAAGAGGTAGCCAGGCTGGAGCATTGGAAAGTGACATTTTTGCTTAGCAGGAAGCCTTTCATGGGTAGGTCTGAGAGTCTCAGGCTGGTCTCCATGAAGGGGCTCTCTCCCCAGCAGATGACTACACACAAGTGGGCTTTATACCTGTGATCCCACTGGCCGCCTTTCTGAATGTCAACACTGGGAAATCAGTTTAATATTTACATCTTGTAAAAGCATGACCAAGAAAAGGTAATACTAACCTCATCTATCGCTTTCTTATAGCTCTGAGATAAGAAGAACCCAATCCAGAAGAATCCACAGAAGGGGAAAAGCCAGAAGAAAGGAAGCAGGTTAGAAACAAAATTGGAATCGTTAGAAACAAAATTGGAATCGTTAGTACAAAACTGATAAAGACAAAAGAGCAAAGATATCAAATGCAAATTCTCTTTGCTGTGGCTCAGTGTACCTCCTGACTTTAAGTGCACAAATCAGAGAACACCAAAAAGGCTTACTTTCATTTCATAGGAAAGATTCTCAGAAAACTGAAATTAAGTAGATAATAACTCATTCCAAATTAATCTTCCACTTTCAAATTTCATACTCATTTCTTTCTTTAAGGCTACTTGGGGTCCATCATTGTTACAGCAATAGCTCTGGATTTCAAGTTGTCATGCTCCATCACACCATATTTATCAAGTATCAGTTCAAAAAAGACAGTTCATAAAGGCATGAAAAGTAGCAGAAAAACTATATTGTTAATGCATATGGGAAATAATATGGGGAAAGTGCAGAATACATAAAAGAAATCCACAGGAAATGCTCATGTCCTTAAGCACTAGGTTTAACTTCTTTTTGCCAGAGTTGCTGAGCAGAAATTATGAACTATGAATTATTTCTCTTCCTGTTTTATTCTCTAAAGGAGCACTGATGATGAGCAAAATAACCAAAGGCAGAGGAAGCAACCCAAGACCAGATTTTTCCTAATCAGAAATAATTTCCTTCTGGATGCATCTAGCACCCATTCTTCTTATTAAGATCAACAACTTTGTTCACAATCATGTGTATATCCCTAACTACTGGGGGTTGTCTGGTAAAATTAAAAGAGTTAAAAACTCTGAGAGAGAAAAGCACTCACAGCTGGTCGACTGGGCCGGGTAATGTCTCTGGACTCTTCTGGTTTCACCTTGGAAGGCTCATGGGGGAGCACAGGTGATCCTTCTGACTTACTGTTGGCTAGAGGAAAAACAGAAGGCCAAAAAAGACTTGGTATGACTATCAAAAAGCACTGATCCATGTTGTCGGTGAGTCACTTGTGAAGAGCCATTCCTCCAGGATGACCCAGTGTACATGTCATTCTCTTATAGGCAAATCTATAAGCATATTCATAGAAAAATAATAAATGTTCAGGAACCAGAAACAGGCAGATACATTGAGGGCTGTAACCTAGAAGTCGCCAGTATAAGAAGAAAAGTTGTGGAAAGCAACCGTCACCTCCATTTACTGAGCAATTTTTGTGTATCAGGCACAGTGCTTTATTTGTCAATTATCTCAATTAATTTTGCTCCAAATGATGCTGCAGCATTATTTTGCCATTTTATAGTTAAATGCAGATTCGGAGAGATGACACCATTGGCATGAGGTGATCCTGAAATTATGAACCCAATTGGGATTGCTTTTGTCTTCTGAAAGCCCTGTTCTCAATTGAAACCAGCTTCTATATTAAGGTTCCAGACTTTGTTCTTCTTTTACCACCTACTCCGCAGAATAGGTTACTCTGATAGAAATTTGTGGAAAAGAAAGAGAAATTTTATTTTATTTGGTGGAAAGTTTCTTAAATGGAGTAGGGAGTGGCCTGGGCCTTTTAAGGAAGAAAGGATGGATGTTAACGATAGGGGGAAAAGTTCTAGAGTAGAGGTGCTGGCCAAGGGCTGGGGAGGCTCCCTGCAGCTACAGGGTGAATAGATCTATCTAGTTTATGCACTCAGAGGTAGAAGTGAAGTAGACTAGGGTAGGAGAGATTTTTGTTTTAAAGTGGTCTTTCCTAAGTAGAAATATACCAGGGACACAAGAGCAGTTTTCACCCAGAAGAATTAGGGGGCTGAAGGAAAGAATATAAGAATTAATCCTGAGGTAGGCCAGAGAATGATAGGTATAATTTTGGTTCTCCTTAATATTTGCTCTAACAAGGATATGAAGTTGCTTGTGAATAGAAAAAAGGGTAAGGAAATGATAGTTTTCTAAGTTAAGAAGATTTGTGTTTGGATCCCAGCCACAAAGACAATGTGACTCTAGGGTATGCCACAGATGTCAGAAAAATATATACGGGGCAGCCATGGGCTAGTCCATGTCCCACAATACATGTGTGTCAGGTGGCAAGCTTTTCAAAATGGATACACGATATTTTTACTTATTTGAAACCTAAAAAGGAATGTTAGGAGGTAAATTATGGTTGGGTCTACTGAAAGGGCTAAGAAAGAAAAGAGTACAGGTGATTTTCATCAGACAGAGCAATTTATAAGTGTATTAATATGTATTAAACTGCATTTCAAAAAGTACTGGTCTTTATCACTTGGAAGTAAAAAAGTGAATTTTGATTAGCTAGAAACAATGCATTGCTATGCATAGTTACCTGTATAGTACTAATGTTTTCATGGGTTTCCTCACCAGGGACAACTAAACAATGATGAATGATTTGAATTAAATGCTTGGAGAGGCTGATTTTTATCTATCTAATAGGAATACCCTGAAGAGTCAAATATTTTTAAGTCAATGATTTTATTTCTTCCCTTGAGTGTATTTATTCTACAATACTCTTTATAGAATTTCACTTTGAGAAATACCTAGAATTAGGAAGTATGTTTGGAATACTAAAAGGGATTATTGGCACAATGCTAACAGGACATTTGAGAGTACGTGAAATTCTAAGAACAGGAAATCATTTTGGTGACTGGTAAGTATATTTTCAAATAAGACCACTATATAGTGATCTCCTTAGATTAGAGAGGATTTTGTACACACTCTGATGTCACACACATAATTAGAGATGGTGGCCCAGTCCCTTCAGGCAACTGAGGCTGAGAGTACTCAAGGGCTTTTCAGTGGTGGCCACACTGGGACCAGAATCAACCCCTTTTCCCTATTCCAGCTTTCCTCCCCAGACAAAATGTCCAGGGAAGGATAAAAGAATGTGTTACCTCGAACCCTGGTTCTTTCACTGGATCCTGCTTGTGACCCAGGCTGGGAGCCTCCTTGGGAACTGGGCTGGGAGCTGGGGGTGCTGGAGCTGGAGGAGCTGCCACTGCTGGTCCTCTGCAAAGGGCTCTCTAAGATGGGCTCAGTTCTCCGGAGATCAGGGTTGCTGTGTGGACAGCAGAGCACATTGTTTAAACACTCAAGACCTCACCAACTTCACATCTGATCTAATTTTGCATCCATATCCAAAATCCAAACAGATTTTAAAAGGGGGAAGGAACCTAATAGATAGTTTTCAAAGCATTTTTATTTGTTTGTTTGAGAGAGGATCTCTCTATGTAGTGCAAGCTGGCCTTGAACTCCCATTATTATGCTGTGTACTTCCACATCTGGCTTAGAATAATTTTTATTCATGTTTGTTAGTCATTTATAAATCCTCTTCTGTGAATTGCTCAATCAAGTCCTTTGCTCATATAGCTACTGGTGTTTTTGTATTTTTTAGTAATTTTCTTATAGAATTTTTTTTATATGCTTGGGCTATTAGCAAAAAGTTTTTTTAAAAAATAACTTTTAAATGCTAAGTCAGGAAAAATTAGTTTGCTGGAAGGATAGTAGTTCTGACTCTTTAGAAGATTTTTGCTGTATTATTCATCTTCATATCTTTACTGCCCTCAAAATAGCAGTATTTATTTACTCACTCTGTGATCTAATACCAAGTACTGGGTCAGGCATTTGAGATATGGTAATGACAAGACAGCCATGCCCTCTGTGAGACACACAGCCCATTTTATCCTTGCTTTGCTGCAGGGAAGCATGGGATGGTATGGGAACAGGAAGCAGGGCTCCATAGGCCATCATTGTCTCTGTAGGCCACCATCTAGCATTGGTGGTGGGAGGCAGTTGCTGAGATTGCAACGAATTTGTTAACAAACAAAAAGCAGCATTCTCAATGTTTCTACAAAGCTCTTCCTTTTTAATTTATAACTTACAGATCTCTTGTCAATTAGGCTTACACAATGCTGGGTAGGGGAATTCAGTGAGAAATGAAACTCAAATCTTCAATCTATTGCCATCCAGTTGCTGAGGGGGAAAACTGATCTATCATCAACTCTCTCTACATTTCCAACATCTTCAGTTCACCAAACAGAATGTTACATCTTTGTGAATAGTCACCAAAGTGCTATGATTCTAAGGCAGTGGAACATAATATTAAAATGCAATTTTTGCTTACAGGTTTAAGAGTGCCAAGTGTGTACCAGGCAGTCTGCACTGTGTTGGATGTTAGATGTTTTACATATAAATTTGAAAATGGTATGATTCCCTTTCTTGAGACATAAAATGGCCATGCTTGTAAGAAGATACTTTGCGGGAATGTGTCTGCCAACAACAGGATTGAGTAAAAGATGCTGGTGACCCTGATGATGTCTGTGGCAAACATATATAAAAATAACTATGTCCAAAGCATTTATTAATTTTGATAATATATATGTAGAACTTTTGACAATATTTATCCTTGAAGTTTTTATGATAAGGATATTGCTAAGTCAACAGTAAAGCCAACTATAGAGTGACTGGGCTTCAAGAAAACCAGAAGTTGTTGAGTAGTAACTATTTTTGAGAAAAATGTTTGCATCTAATGATTTGAAATAGATTTGGGTTCAAAATGAAATACCCCTCAGATTAGAAAATGCCTAAAATAAAAAAATTACATTTCTTAAATTTTTACATTATAAATTTGTTATTTTTTTTATAAAAAGAATTCTTAAATAAAGACTTCTTCCCCACTGTCCTCTTTTCTTAAGCAGTATTGATCAGGGAATTGTTATGCATAATTAATAAATTCCAAAAATATTTTGCTGTAAAAATTTATTGCTAATCAACTATATTATAGATTAAGAATGATGGGCATATTAAGGTTTCTTAATGCTGATCTCATTTTGTGAAATGGTAATGTAATATTCTTTGTATTAAAAAAAAATCTTTTGAGAGAAGGGCATCTGGTGGTAGATAGCCCCAAAATTTTTCGCTGGGTATGTATGGTAGCAGAATCCAGCTACTTGCTTTAAGTAGCATTCCTTTAATTGTTTATAAGCACTGATTTTGTGAGCCTCACTGGATCAGGATGAGGGCTGGAGATTCACAGGCTACAAAGACTACAGTCAAGTCACAACATAATAGTGACAATGACATATGTAGTAGAGACAACTGGTATTTGGGGAAACTCTGAATGTAAAAGAGATTGTAAATCTCTTTTAAATTGTTTAGGGAACAATTCACACAGGCTGGAGGGACCAGGGGTGGTGTTATGAAGGATAGAAGACTTGACTGGGCCTTGGAACAGTGGCAGGAAAGCTAGACACAGCCTAAGCAAAGACAAGAGCTGGGATTTTCCTGTTGCACATAAATGTAGAGAAGACACCAACAGGTCACAATACCAAGTCTGTATTAGGAAACGTCAGGAGATAATGTCAGGTTGTTCAGCACCAGCCTTTAAAACCTGGCAGGGTCTGTGTCTCTTCTTGTAGGCTTATGCATGCCTGGCCACGGGTGAGGCTGGTGGACCATTTAGGAGGCGGCTGCCATGTTAGGTGATAAGGCCTTGCATCTGAGCTGTCCTGGCATAAAAAAGGAGTATGTGCATGTACAAAACTAGCTGGGATGAGCATGCATCTGATGGATCTTGAAGCCTCTTCCTATGTGACGCTAATTAGATCCCATAGGCATTAGGTCCCTGACCTGGGCCTCATTAGCACAAGGTCTCCCCACTGGAACAAACCAGCCTGGGTGCTGATCTTAATAGGTTGCTATTTTTGCTACTGAAGACTAAAAGAAGTGCTTAGTTTCTATGTAACCACACAGAGAAATAAGGAAAATTTTATGTCTTTTCTACCTTATTATTTCTTTTCAGTAAAACATGAGTAATTTGAGAAAATGTCACACTGATTACACTTTTTCTCTTCTTTATTATATGTGTATGCCCTGGCCATGGGGGTGGAGGGGCATGAGATAAATGCTCTTAAAGGTTCAATTTCAGAATTCCATTAAATCACAGATTTCCCTTGTTCACATATCAATTGAGCCTACTCAGATCCAAACATGTGAAATCTTGAAAACATCCAAATAGGTTTCTTTAAATGCTATGTTTTAATTAAGACAGTGGCCATCTTTTAGACAATGCTGCTTGGTCTCTAAAATAAAAAGTAAAGTAAAAATGTGGCAATTATTCCATCCACTTGAATCATATAAGAAGTCAAAATAGAAAATGAGGATTACAAAGTGATTTCGTGCCCAAGTACTTGGGCCAAGTCTTTAATTAACTGGCTGACTGCCAAAATTCCCTTTACTTTGTTCTTTGATGACACAGCCAGTGAGAACAAACAAGTCATAAGAAGACAGGTTTGGGACAGGACAGAGAATTACTTTTTGAAAATAAGCATTTAGTCTTTGGGTTTTGACTGGGTGTTTCTGGCTTAATTTAAATCTTTTCATATTCTGAATGTACTTGTTTGATTAAATTTTAATTTGCTTTAAAAGAGCACATGAATCAAAGTTAAATATTAAAGTATCTGTTATTGTTTAAAGCAATATTTTTAAATTATTAAATCAAATCTCAATTTAGACTTAACTGGTCACCCTGGTAAGACAAGGCATTTGGGAGTCCAAGAGCAGATGAGAACTGCCTTCTGACCTTGAGGCTTGAGCAATGCCCAACTGCAGACATGAGAAAGAAGGGCAGGGAGAGATGCACGGGGTCATGGTACTATTAAGGAACTGTTGAAAGTACATGATGACACCAGTGACAGTTGGAATGAGCGGGCATTTGAGATGTAAGTAGGTCCCATAGGACCATAACCTTTAAAAGGCAGTATCACAGGACAAAGATCAGAAACCTGAAGATTAGGAGATACGGTTAACAGGCTCACAAACCACAGGGTGAGAAAGAACCAGGCAAAATAGTGCTTTGTCAAAGAAGGGACCCTTCTCCTTGGGAAAATGAGGCAGCAATGCCAGCTGCGTTCATGATAAACTGTACTGCTCTTACAGGTACATGCATGCACACTGCCTACTGTAATTCGAGATTCTTCCATTTAGAGGTACTAAATAGGTTATTAGATTTAAAATATTTTTTTTCAAGTTATCAAAAAATGTCACACATTCTGCAATTACTATAAAACATCTTGTACCTAGTAACTAGGATTCATGAGTACTAAATGCAGGCAGCTAAGTCTGAGCTTCTTAACCATTAGGATCCTCTGAGTGCAATGGCTTGTTTCTCACACACATCATAAGGTACACAGGGAGTCTCCATGCGGTACTTGGGAGCCAGGATTCTTCTCTATTGAAACAGAACTATCTTATACTTGGGGCTCCTAAGTTTGCCACTGATTGAACATAGGGCCTTGATCTTGCTAGGCAAGCCACTTGAGCAATGCCCCAGTCCTTTTGCTCTTAGTTTATTTTTTAGACATGATCAATCTACCGCTTTTGCCTGGGCCAGTCTCAGACTGCAACATGCCTATGTACCTAGTAGCTGGGATTATAGGCATGAAATACCAGGTTTTGCTTCTGCTTTCTTTCAGTTAATTTACAAATTTGCCCCAAAACAAAATAAGAAATTGATGTGAGAAATATAACTTTTGCTCCAGTGACATCTGCTCCACAATGAATAGCGAATAGCAGGTGTAATTTGAACTATGGGTCCTGGAGCCAGGCAGTCTTGGTTGGAGTTACAGGATCCTAAGGCCACATACAGCCCCCCACACAGCACGTCCTTAACATATATTAGCTGAATTTAGTAAACGAATTAAAAATAATATACAACATCCTAAATCTGTTCTTTATTAGCTGTGGAATCAATTTTAACTTTGCTAGTTCTAGCCTTGAGAATCACTTCAAAGAAAAGGATGGGAAGAAAAAAAGGAATATTGGCCAAGTAGCTTAGAAGTTATTGTAAAGAACAAATTATTTAAAAGCAACCTCTTTTTAATAGCTTTGTGGATGAGTGATTGTCTGACAAATGGCACAAAAAAGAATTATGAGGACGTAGGAGAGGCTGTGTGTGCTACGGTGATGGCCCCAGCTAATTGTATCGCCTAGTGTCCACATTCCTCTGTAGCTCCTTTCCACAACACGGGTTGGCCATGGAAGTCCCATAGCCAGTGTGACATCAACAAAGATGATGTAAGTAGAAGGTTCAAAAGTGCTGTGCATTGATGCTTCTTTCTCTTGAAATGGATTTCTGAAAGGGCCAAAGGATAAAGAAGCCCAGGAATGAAAGACCTTGAAGAGGTAGAGGTACAGTCCACCCATCAGCTCAGTGCAACTGAGACCAGTAGGGAACTTCTTAGCCAGCCCACAAAATCATGAAAAGTAACACACTATTACTGTTTCAGGCCACTAGGTTTTGGGGTGATTTATTCCCCAATAAAGGCCAATGAAAGCTGTCTCTATCCAGTAAATCAAATCTTGAAGCTTATAAAAATGCAAACCAATCTGGAACTATGAAGTCTGATTCCCATTTCAAATGCGGTCACATGGAGATACATGCCAGTAAGAAACCAGGGTGTGCTGTAGGATTGTCCCACATCTAGACATGGGATTCTCTACCCCTAATCTTTCTGACTTTCATTATAGGTAAATAATCATTACCTCTTAGCTCACTTCCTCTCTACCTCTGTAAATAGAAAAATGTTAGCTGCCTCTCACAAAGTCTGCATTCTTTGGACAAAATACACTATTAAGTGGTTCTAAGGGTGAAGTTCATAATTTATAAGCCATGATCACTGAATACCCATTATCTTAGGCCCTAATGTCATTAAAATAGCACTTCAGAGGTAATAAAAAGCAGTTCTTTCTTTGGCTATATAATGAGCATTCTTTCTTTTTTGTTGACAGAAGAAAAAATACTTAAAGTTGGGATAATACTTGATCTAAGCAACTACAATTTTAAGCAACTGATCTAATGCACAGAGCCCTGAGGGCAGGGATCAAAAGAACAAGAAGTGCTGGTAATTGGAGGAGGGGGATTGATAAAGTTCAGCTGGCAATCCTGTGCTAGTCTTCCCATGGCTCCCTGGTCACAGTGACTTCCGGTCTTCCTCAGTGCTGCTTAGCAACACCAGCTTGGTGTGAGCCTGATGAGTCACTGGAAAAAAAATGGCTCATTCAGAGCCTCCTGCAGTTGGTAATTCCACTCAGAATGGGCAGTATCTTTGACCTAAAGGGATTCTTGTTCTTATTATAGTTCCAGTTTATTTATGGACTGACCCCTTCCTAAGGCTTTTTATGTGAAGAGGATAATTAAAGCATGAAAGTAAAAAACACTCCATATTTGAAAGATAAGTACAAATGACCACAAGCTTCATTTTCTAGTCTCTCTCTCTCTTTCTCTCTCCACTACCCCCACACAAAGGAGGGTCTTTCTCTTGTGAACACAGTGAAGGAGAAGAAAACAGCCTGCTCAAGTTCATCTTTTTTTTAATAGCTTCAGCAGAGGTCACTTGCTATTTCATTGGCTCCTAAAAGGGATGTATTCATCATGAAAAATCTGAGGGACGCTTGATGAACGACAGCACCATCTGTTACCACACAAAATCTGCTCAGATACTGTAAGAATGCTGTTTACTTTCCAGCTTCTCTTGAGACCTCTGTACTAATCGGTGGGAGTGCATACAACTTCCTGACTGTACATGCATTGTTGATGGAAAATTCTGGGAGAACAGTGAACAGCCATGGAAGCAGAGATGTATTTCAGAGATTTCCAAAATGCCACAGAGAAAATTTCCTCATTGGAGTTGGTTCTTCTGTAATTGTAAGCAAGAGACGCTCTGCCACTATCTCCTTGGCAGTTGCTTTTTAATGTCTCAGTGGTGGCCAGGGCACATTTCATGACCTAATGCTAAAAATCACCTCCCCAAAGCCCATTTTGTTTTACTGACTCTATAAAATGGTGGCTGAAGTCATGGTTTGGGGTATTGCAACCAGATTCATATTTGTAAGTTTTGCAAATTTTAGGAACGGTCAGTTAAGAGGTTCACTCAATTGGCTTCTGGGTTGTCATGTTCATTTATCATTAACTCATTCATTCATAAGCCCTCCACTCAACACTGACTTCTAAAAGTGACTGAAGTCATAGGAGGCATGTATTCTGCCCCACCAAAGGTGACAGTACAGGTGGCAAGTCAACATGCTTCTGATGTGACAAAAGAACAGACTTTTCTTAGGAAAGCAATAATGATGATGAGGGCAACTCCTTTTTTCCCCTTGGCCACTTTCCTCCCCTTACCTTGCTCTGATGGGTTGAGATCCTAGTCTGGGTCCCAAAGCACTACCGTTACCAGGAGAACTCTTTCTGGCTAATGCTGGGGATATAGAAGTTGTTCTTTGAGGCACCTGGAAAGAAAACAGAATTGAGAAATATTTTCCATAAAACAGCTTCTGTATTCCCTTCAGCTACTACCTGAAGAGCCTATTCATTTGCCAACGTTTGCCAGAAGTTACAGAAACTATGAGATAAATGAAAGACCAATCTTTCATTCTTCAGAGAAATATTAAACGCCCAAAACAAAATTCACTGAGAGTGTACTGGCAAAAGGCGATGTCAATGAGGCACATCCAGCAACCGCTAGGGAGGGCCATTGGGATCTGAAAAAATAAAGACAGATTAAGCTGACAGTTATGGCTTATTGAAGTTATAACTTCTCTTGCAGGGGTGAGGCAAGATTGGTAGACATCAGGAACTTCTTTGGGGTCCCATAACCTCTTTGGAATCTGTAGCAGATAAGAACCACCCAGTGAAAGCTAAATTTCATTCTTAGCTCACATCACAGTTAATAAATAGATTATGAAATCTGCTGAGAAATTGGGATATCAGGCTAGAACTTGGGACAAATGAGTCAAATGTTGGTGAACTTAGATAATCTACTAGTAGTCTAGTATGGAAGCATCTAGATGTTTGCATTTACTGACTAACTTGCAATTACTAATTAAAACCCCCAACTAAAAATAACGTGTTTTGGAAGATTAGTCAATGTAATATAAAACAAGATTGATACCGAAAATATTAGAAATGTTTTCAAAAAGCCTGTGTGAATACCAGTAAGAGTTTGAGGTATAGTAGGAAGATGTATTATTAGCTTATCTGGAAAAGCCCAAGGTAGAATATCTTTTATGAAGCATATAGACACTTTCTTATGAAATCAGATATGTGTACCAAAGAGTCCATTACTTAAAAGAATCACACTATGAATCCTAGTACAGAAAATTACTTCAATGTAAGGTGCCATCCTTTATCTGTTTTGAAAAATTAATTTTATTATAATTCATTTTAAAGATGATGCAGGAGGTGAAATAGCACCAAACTGGTGCTACCACCACCTGTTCAAACTAAATATTACTACTGCTATTTTTCTTCTTTTTTTGTAAACATAAATATTTGTAGAGAAGAAAGAGCCCAATGAATTATTAAAACCTGAACCTTAAACTGTCTTAAAGTTTCTTCCCTGCTTTACTTATGCATTTCTGTATGTTTTCAGAGGTAGAACAACAGCTCTTACGCATATCTTATTTTTCCCATTGAACTCTGCTCTTAATAACCTGTGTTGATGGCAGTTCTGCTTGCACAGAGGGACACTAACAAAAAAGCAATTTATTATCAGCTGTTTTCATCATCAAAATAATAGAAATCTGACTCTAACACCCCTTTGAGAGGAAAATGAAGAGCATTTTTAAGTCATTAAAATATTACTTTTTTCTGGAATTAATAATAGCATTGTTTCCTGGAAATCATGTCCCAGCTTCCTATGCTGAATTCCCTATATTAAGGGAATTCCTTAATATAAAAGAATCTAATTAAAAAATTCTTCAGTATTTTGCAGACATCCAGGTTGCTTATAGCCAGATGTTTGGCTATATTTTAGAAGATTTCTTAAACAGTAAAGACTTAGTTTAAGACAAAAGAGGACTTGAACTCAGAACTATTCTGTGCAGTAGGTAGGCTGGTCATTTTACCCTAAAGTTTAATCATCAGTAATTAATTTAGGCTGAAAGTGATTTATGACTTAGCTTAGAAGGAGTGGTCCTTAAGTAAAGCCAATTAAAATGTCCTAAGGGCAATATACTATCTTCTGAACCCCTGAAATCTAGTTTCATTTTATATTGTTAAATTTAAGAATAAATGAACTTTCTACTTTTCATCTGGGAGTTTTCAATTTGTCCAGGTGTAGATTTATTTTCAAAAAAATATCCATTATTCTATTTTTTTTAATGAATAGTAAAATAGTCTGAATGCTTAAGGTTCTAATTCTGGAGGCAAGATATATACTTCCCAATCATTCAAACTCAGTTCCTTTGGGGAAACAAAGATCAGAAATGATAAATGATAACCCAAGCTTAAGCTTGGGAAGGAGGAGGGACAAAGACAAATGTGAAAAGAGTAGATGTGTGGCATTACCATATTCTTCATTCCTTTGAAAGGTCCAGAATAGGGAGGGTAACAAATAATAACAATGATGATGATGGTGGTGGTGGCGATAAAAGCACACCAGTAATACTACCTTTGGTGGAATGTCTTCTTCCTGTCGTAACCAAGAGCTTCTGTCAAACTTCTCAATGCGAGTGGGGAGAGGAGGGTTTTCGGAGGTGGGATCCGAGTTCTGGCGTGGCATCTCGACGCGGTGAGAGGTCACGTTCAGAGCCTCCTGAAACCCAGACAGGCCCTTTGTGGGCTGTTCATGCACTGACTGGGAGGCAGTCAAGGCAGGTCCCTGGGATTTTACAGCTACCAGCTGTGGGATCTAGGCACAAACCAACAATGGAACAGCATTATTAAAAGTAAAGCAGATTCACTAGCACCTCAGTCAGTTGAAGGGGAAAAAGTTCTGAGCCCAAGAACTGGACTACAGAGTCCATCATCATTATCTATAGCATGCTTTTAGGAGCTCTCCAGAATCGTCCATGTAGTTCAATGCATTGTGCTGAACCAGGGTTCCTGGCAACAAGTTAAATGGTTTACTTGGAACTGCTAAGAATCATGTGATGATACTAACAGTAACTATACTTAATGAATGTTTATTGATCAGCAATATATTTTGTAAGCACTTCTCTTCTAGTATTATGTACTATTATGTCCTTCCTCCTTTAAAATCCCTAACTTTGACTTGAGAGCATATAGTTACTCTGTAAAACAAGAACTTCTCCAAATACCTTACTTGTTGGGAAATAGCTGAGTTGACCATGAGGTAGACATAACCACTGCCCTCTTTTTACACACGAGTAAGGTATGAGAGGTGCAGAGAGGCTGACCACACACTAGATTTCACAGGTGATGTGTGCTGGAGCCTGCACTGGAAGAACCCTGGCCTGGCCTCCTATGCCCACAGCCCTACACCTAACCTCTCTAGTGTCCTGGCTTCTGTGGTACTGGCTCTTACCATTGATGGTGTCAACTATCTCTCGACACCAGGACATTTCTTGTAGAATTTTAATTCTCACAATTGGGTATGTAGGGAAATTGTTCTTGCAGGGAAAATATGCATGCTTACAGTAAAATTTTGGGCCTTTAAGAGAAATCATTAAAATCCAGGGTACAAGGTACCCCTTCCCCATAGCACTGCTCACACTTTCATGTCTGTTCACTCTGTAAGCCTGTCTTTCTACTTCAGGAAGCTGAGCTCCCTGGAAACAGAAGTGGCTCATTATTTGTCATATTCATTATAGGATCCCAAGTCTTGCTCTGTGATGGGCCTGAGAGAGGTATTCAATAAATCTCGACTGGGAAAATAAATCTAGAGTGCTTTCTAAATTAAACAAGCATTAATTTAGCATCTGCTTTTTACAAACACCTGTGAAACTCTCTTTGGTCTGCAATTTCAGTTAGACTGCTATTAATGCCAATTCAGAGAAAAGTCCCCAAAGTCCAGTTCTCTAAATGTTATGCCTCAACCAGAACAGAACACATCAAGTTTATAGTAATACTAAGTATTGGGAAAGATATTAAAGAAAATCTAAACAAAGCACATTAAAATAGCTAGTACAAAACAAAGGACTAGTTTAAGAAAGCCAGAAAATAAATAATAAAAATGAAAACTGAAGCAGCTAAAGAATGCTTAACCTATTAGTTGTCACGGGACAGCTGCATTTTCATTCCCTGCTCACTTTCAAAAAGTAAATCCCTTTTACAGGAAAAAATACCCCATAAGGTCAAAGTTAGGTTTTTCAAAAGGATGTTTGTGAGTTAAAAGAGAAAGTCCTCTAAAATCTGTCCTTTTGAAGGGTTGGCACAGAAGACTTGTACATAAATGAAAACAACCAAGGGGAAGGTACGTCGAGTTGGCTGGTGCTGAAAAATCTTGGAATTCATTTAACAGAGGTCAACTTAAAACACAAATAATACTTGATTGTATCACTACTCTTTTAAACTCCAGTTCCAACAGCATTACATTTTCCAAAAGAGACCTCAAAATACGCTGTGGAAGTCTTAACAGAGGTGGATGCCTGAAAGACATACAGGGTGTATGGGTGAAAAAAGCTGCATTGCCTTCATTTTTTTCACGGAATTCCACACTTTATATTTCATTTTTGATATTTCTAATTTAAAAGTCCTGCAGAACTTCCTGAAACTTCCTCTTTTCCTAAAAGTGAAATAATCTCTTTTCCTTACTCACTAGTTTTTGACAGTGGTTCTCAGACTATAAACTGCAGCAAGTCACCAGAAAGGCTTAAAATCAGACTTCAAGGCCCCTCACTGAGTTGCTGGTCAGCAGGTCTGAAGTGAGCCCAAGAGTCTGCATTTCTAGCGGGTTCATGGATGCTGATGCTTCTAGTACCACAATGGAGAACCATGGGCTTAGAAGGCACGATTTTACTTAACCAAGTCAATTTAATTTTTCCAGTTTTAGTCTCCAGCCCAAGTTCCAAGGAACAAAATACATACATGGTATACAAAAGTCTACAAAAAATTTTAATTTTGGTAATTATAACTAAAAGAATGGCTGTCCCCATCCTGAAGAAATTCCTAGGTGTCCCCAAGGTAGCCAGTTTATCAAGAAGTTACTTTGTACTTAATTCACAGTTAAGGGTCGTGTTTTTATTTCTCACCCTTTCCTCTACCCTTCAAATTCAGAGGACTTCTTATATTACTATGAATTCTATTAAGGGTTGTCATTTGATGAGTCAATGTGACAATTCCCTAGGATTTAAGAAGTTTTATTGTGCACTCTACTGGTAGTGAAACAAAGGAGAAGTTGTACCTGGGGGTCTACAGGCCTAAGCATAGGGGGTGTCCGAGCAGGCTGAACTCCACTAATGCTGAAGGACTCCGACCTTGGGGGCAGGTTAGGGTCAGATATCCTGTTGGCAACCTTGTGAGGCATGGCTGGTGAACTCTGCCGGTTGAGCCTTGACCGTTCTTCTACCTAGAAACCAAAGAAAAAGAGAAAAGAGAGCCTCAGTGGATAGAAGTAA
Source organism: Castor canadensis (assembly GCF_047511655.1). Classification (NCBI taxonomy): domain Eukaryota; kingdom Metazoa; phylum Chordata; class Mammalia; order Rodentia; family Castoridae; genus Castor; species Castor canadensis. Next base: position 97,987,771 of record NC_133390.1, on the reverse strand, counting down.
ATTTATTTCCTGGTAAGGATTTTCTGCACAGCCATTTTTTATGTCCTCTGATCAGGTCAAAAAGTTCAAATTTTCTGCTCTGAAAATTTGCAGGAGTTTGCAAAAAGCTCACCATACTCCTGTATTAGAGCAAACACTAACCAATAAGAACAAAAAATGCCATTACACTTGAGCCATTCCCCTTCCATTCCCCATTATCTTGTGTTATTTCATTTGGCTGGGAATTTGGGGCTTGCTAAGAGTTTATCTTGCATTGATTGATATAATATCTTGTTGACTGGTCACAAAGCTGAGGGGTCAGCCAGGGAGAAAGTCAAAGGGATCTGCAGCAGGCATTAAGACTGCCTGGGAGAAACAAAGCTTGCTTTGGGTTGACTCATGGGACAGAGAGGGAAGAGCCACAGGGAAGGCTGACAGGAGGGGACATTGTGGCACAGTCCCTACCCTTCTTCACTTCTCCAGATAGGCACGTTGGGCGTTCCAGGCTGCCTGTTTAATGAACAAGGCCTATCTTACACGCACTTTCTGTATCATTTTCTTTTCCTCTCTTTAGGGTTCTTTCTTTTCTATTGTCTTTCCTGGTTCCCTAAAATACACTGCTCCTCCTCAGTCTTTCCATTCCCAGCTTAGAGTCCACTGCCTTGCTCTTCCATTTTACCCCTCCTCACCACATGTGGCATTCATTCTGCTTCCCCTCTTCTCTCTCTCCAGCTCTCTCTCCTCTCAGACCATTTAATTTCTTTATCTTCCAGGGGCTCAGCTCAGAGCACGTAATTGATCTCAAGTCCTTCACAGGGAGGTTCACAATACCTGTGGGTACCAGTACTTTTTAAACAGGTAAGATTTCCATCAGTACATATTTACAGCAGATGGAATGTAGTCAAGGACAATTTTAAAGAGAAATGTAGATCAACAAGATGTACACCAAGAGACATGATGGAAGACCTTAGACAACTCCAACAAGTCTATAACTTTTCTTCTAAATCCGTCTTGTCCTATCCTATATTTCTTTAGGGTCAACTTGACTGTGGTGCTTCCCAAACCTGCCAGGGCAATGCAGCTACTCACCTACTCCTCCCCCAAATGACCCATCAGAGTAAGCTCTCAATTCTCTTCTGAAGACTCAATATTCAGGTCTGTCTGCATATTTTTATGTAGCAGTGAAGAGTTTTTATTGTTCTCACTCATTTTACTGCTTTATTTGAAATAAAAATTCAAAAGCATTATTCTTTCCTATCCTCCCTACCCCATGTTGAGTTTTTCTAGAGGAAGGTGCAGTCTCCTGTGTAGAGTAATTCTGGGTTTTTTTTTGTAAACTGTTACATTAGGGCTGGTGGAGTGGCTCAAGTGGTAAGAGCACCTGCCTAGTAAGTGTGAGGCCCTGAGTTCAAAACCCAGTGCTACCAAGAAAACTTGAATAATAAACTGCCACATTAACCTCAAATACTCAAACATGATAAGATAAGTTACAGAATAGAAAACATCTCTCCTGCTTCTACTGAGGGGTAATTTGAACATCTCCTCCCCCACCATGGCTGTGCAGGGTATATACAAATGTTATACAGTTGACTTTAGTTTTGAAATTCCATATTCCAGAAACTCAGCACATACTAACTAAATTAGCTGCAAAAGGTAAGAAATACAAACAATGTGTACACTTTGTGTGTGTACGTGTGCGAAATATGACATCAGCAATAATTATTTGGCTATTGCATTGAGCAAAAGAACAAAGCCAGCTTTGAGATAAGGCCAAAAAGATGAGAAAGCCCTGCAAAGGCTGCAACTGATAAACCAAGACCACGCATGCAGCATACCACTTTCCAAATGCAGACTCTGAAAACAAAGTGAATTGTAGACCAGGAGAATTGGTCAAATATCAGCCATTTTCTTGTTTTCAGGGAATATTTTTAATATAAAAATGACATATGTAATCACCCCTCACTATCTGAACTCCCACTGTCTAAACCATCAATGCCTGAGGTCAGGAACTCAAGAGATCAAATTTCAGATAAACTCTCTAGCTTCCTATTATCCCAAAATCAGGAAACAAATATGTTCAGAGAGTGAAGAATACACATAATCATTACTAGTTTTTAACTGCAAAATACACTCAGCTTTAAATATACACTAAGAGATGGGATATTAAAAAAATAGTAGACAAGTCTGCCATAAAGACTCCAGAAATCCTTTTATTATTTGTGCTGCTAGAGATGGAATCCAGAGCCTTGTGCATGCTAGGCAAGTGCTCTACTATTGAGGTACATCTCCATCCCTGAGAAATCTTTCTTGACATAAAGAATTCTTTTGGCAACTGCTAGCAAAAAGATTTTAGTAAGCAAGCATTCATGCAAATCATAGAGCCATAGGCCATATGGGGCTCTGAAGTTGTCATCAGAAATGAACAGACCGAAATCAGGGTACTGATTTTCATAGGCAATTAGTAGCCTTGGTTAACTGTGCATAGATGTTACTAATGTACTCCAGAAACATTCCCTATGCTTTCTCTTAATTAGTTCACATTCTAAATTCTACCATTAGTATGTCTTGGTCTGTAACATTCTAAAATACATGGTGTAACCAGCTGTTACTCTCCCCAAATTATTTCAGGATGGGTCCGAAGTACTGAAATTTTATGGTTTGTAGTTTGTCCAAAGAAATTTGACTGCAAAACAGAAAGTGAGAGGACCTGAACTCAAATATATCCTGACTATTTCCTTCCAGTTTTCTTTTACATTAAATCTTAAGAAACACAGGCAGAAATTGAGCAATGATAGGAAAACTGAAAAGTCTCTAAACTTGAGAACTTTATATATAAAGAAACTTGCACAAAAAAGAGAAAAAAAAACTACTCATGCAGAGCATAGAAATTTGAACAGAAGAGTTTTTATATACAGGGGTTTCAAAGTCCAATGGGCCAATGGAAAATAAAGAGATATCTTTGCTCTGATAGGATTATTGTTTACCAAGTAAAACTACAGCCAGATAACTATATGCACTGCAGAGAGAGAGCAGGATGGCGTATTAAAAAGTTAAAATACAATCTTAGGCAATATTGATATAAACAGAGCATTCTGTCACTGCTAAGTGCTGGGGCAATTTTTTTTTTTTAAAGTAAGTGGGGTGGTAAATGATGTGAATGCACAGAGTTATAGTCAGGCCCAGATAGTAATATGCCATTTTAAGGTACAGGAGAAAGAAAAAGGAATCCCTATCATTCAAAAAGTGAGAAAAAGACCTTCAAATTATGCTGACAGTCAACAGAATATCACACTGATGCTTTCACTGGACAAATACTATTTCATCCCAATCAGAAATGGTAGAGAAAATGAAAGGGGTGAGCATGCTTCCCCATTCTTTAATTAAGAGACATTTATGTTCTTTTATGGCTGAAATTTGAAAATCAAAGCCAATGCAACATCTAAGCTAGATAGAATAGTCGAAGAAGGGAAGGAAGAGCTCAAAAAAAGATTTACAAATGATTGAGCATTTTCATTTGTTCTTATTGCATCCAACAGATGAATGAGAACGGTCACAGGAAGTGCAGTGAACACGTCTGCTTTATAAAATGAAGAGACAAAAACACAGAGGATAAAGCATTACATCACACTGTTGATGAAAAATTATTGATTTGGAATGAGGAAGATAAAAAGCAGATGGAAGAGAAAATGCAGATGGAAGAGCAATCAAAGAAGGAACAAAGACCTGGACAAGAACGTCCAGAGTTGAATTAGGAAACAAAGGCTGGAGTAGAAGATGGCGGAGAGCATCTTCCTCAGCACACTGGCCACAAACATCACCTGTGTCACAGGACACATTGGCATAGGCATAGCCTCCCACTCTACCCTAGTGAGGATGCTTCCAAATTTATGTTGTATCAGAGGCTACATTTGAAAAAGGCAATGGTACCTCCTTATTCTAATTTCAGGAGTGTTTAACTCAGTTTTTTTCCTTTCAAACAGTTGATCGTTAAGATACTGATAAGCTATAAATTCTGTTCATATGCAAAGTATTGAAATGTAGGTTACTGTTTGGCTACTCTAAGCCTTACCTTCCTCCCTAGTATAAGAAAAGAGTTCTGTAAATAATGCTTCAGAAGAAAAGTTTGCAGTATGCTGATAAGCACTGAAAGATAAGAAGATGGATCCTCACACTTATCTTTATGCCCAATTTAAGAAGTAGATGTTAAAAATGATAAATCAAACCAATGTAGATAATTAGTTGTTTTAATTTATACAAGTTATTCCAATCTCAAAATTAGCACTGTCACTCCTTTTGCTACCTAAATATTAAATCTTTCTTCTAAAATACAATCACGCACTCTAAGTCTTGGGAACATAGATAGTTCTTTCTGTCTGGTGGAAGATGGAACACTTTTGCCAGCTGGAAAGCACATCAGTTGCTGTTTAACAGCATAGTGATTCTGCTTAGCTGGAAGAACAGAGGGACTATTAAGTGTTCATTGCTGTACCTGGGAGTAGAATCACAAAATGAATTATTGATCTAAGAGAAAGAGCAGCTGTTATGGAGGTAATTATGGATCATATTTACAGACGTAAGGGAAAATGATCAAAAAAGTTCTTCGTCACACATCAAAACAATTATCGCTACAGACTTATTTTTCTTAAGTTTTAAAAGGAAAAAGTTATTTTCATTATAACAGTGCATGATCATTTTAAAGGATTTAAATAATACAAAAAGTCACAGAAAGTTTAAAGGAAAGCAATCAATTCTTTCTAACTCTCATAAGCCACCATAATTAACATTAAGACAGTATCATTTAAGCATTTTCTGTACATATGTAAAATAGGTTTGAAAAATTAAAAGAAATGTTTTCATAAAGATAGGATCTTATCTAAGAAATCTGCTTCTGGTAATATTGTAGTCTAGATAACTGGAAAAAAGCATTAGATATAAATACCTAAAGAAGCTAGATAAAAATACAAAATAGCCCAAAACATTCTTTTAAATGACTAGCTATGCTCACAAGGAAGTAAAGAAAATCACTAGGTGTCACAAATAATGACAGGACTGAATCAGGGTCACATACATGAGCTGACAGAGACTCTCTTGGCTATTACTATTTTGTTTGGTTATCTCTTACTATTTTGTTTGGTTATCACTCTTTTTTTTCCTCCCATCTAAATAGTTTTTAGTTAGATGTTTAAATTAGTTTATCACAGAGCCAAGTTCCTGAAAATCCTCTCTTAGTCTAATGGTTGAATGAAGGACCATTACTTTGGAAGTATTTGTGAAATACAAGTGACTGGGTCCTAAAAGTGCATACCACAGTCACAAGCCTGAGTCCCACTGTGCAGCTGTGGGCACCACAGTGAACAAGGTAATTTAGCACTAAAGTGCATGACTAGTAACAGGGTCCAGGAGATGATTCTCCCAGAATCCCCTAAGTCCTAACTCACATTCTTCTAAAGAAAAGACACTGAAAATCTTCATGCCACAAATTCAACTGGATTCATATAAGGGAAGGGATTTCTCTACTTCCTGTTGTTGCCTACAAAAGTCCACCATATCCACAAAGACACACACACAAGAACCACAAGTAGACTAAGTGGTGCTTTGCTATTTCTCTACAGAAATGGCATTGTAGTTCTTCCAGAAGCAAAGCATGGGTCTTTCTTTTTCTTTTTTTTTTTTTGGTAGGCAGTATTCCTTTATTTAATTTAATTTTTAAAAAATTTTTATTGTTTTATTATTCATATGTGCATACAATGCTTGGGTCATTTCTCCCCCCTGCCCCCACTCCCTCCCTTACCACCCACTCCGCCCCCTCCCTCTTCCCCCCACCCCCTCGATACCTGGCAGAAACTATTTTGCCCTTATCTCTAATTTTGTTGAAGAGAGAGTATAAGCAATAATAGGAAGGAACAAGGATTTTTGCTAGTTGAGATAAGGATAGCTATACAGGGAGTTGACTCACATTAATTTGCTGTGCATGTGTGTTACCTTCTAGGTTAATTCTTTTTGATCTCACCTTTTCTCTAGTTCCTGGTCCCCTTCTCCTATTGGCCTCAGTCACTTTAAAGTATCTGCATTAGTTTCTCTGCGTTGAGGGCAACAAATGCTAACTAATTTTTTAGGTGTCTTACCTATCCTCATACCTCCCTTGTGTGTTTTTGCTTTTATCATGAAAGCATGGGTCTTTCAATGAACTGTCTTCTGACTTTGCCACACTGGCTGAACTCTGCATTTCCTACTCGATGAACTCACAATGGAAAGTCTGGTTGACAGCATGTGGCCACTCTTGCTTACTTACCTCCTTGGCCCATGCTGGCTTCTCACTGGGACTCATCCCCTCCTTGTAATGGTACAGTGGCTTCTTCTCTATGGGCCTCTGCTCCTGCCGCTGATGCTGAAGGGAAACCAAATAGTCTCTCTCTTGCTTAAGTTGTCTCTGCAGCCTTTCTGCTTGTCTCTGTTCTTCCAATTGTTTGCGCTTATATTCCTGCCCAGATCAGGAAGGAGAAGCAAAGTAAAGGCCACATTACTACCAGGAAACCATTGGGTAGTACAGAGAAGCATGCAGTGGAGACAAAATGGCACCAAGTAGCAAAAGACCTCACATACTAACAGAAGTACAAGTGGATGTCAGGGTGTGCACAGAAATAAACTCCCACCTGGTGTTAGTATCCATGAAAGAACGTGTCATTTAATGAAAACACTACTGCTTTAATGGCAATCACTACAGAACACCACTACTTGCCAAGTGACTTGTCCCTGATGAATTGCAGCTGAAAAAATGGTGATAATGAGGACATTTGGATGGTTATCACACAACCCTATAAGGAGCATTTCCTTCCTAATTTAGTAATTAAATAATTCAAACATGTATAATTAAGTATAAAACTAAATAAACAGCCACAGACAGTACCCAAATCATCTTTTGTTTAATAAAACTTAGGCCAACAAAAGCCATTAGCAAGCTTATGTACGGTACAGGCGAAAAAAAAATATCAGAATGCCTTTGAATAAAAAGTTCAGTTAAAAAAAAGATACACCAAGAAGCCCATTTGGAGAGCAATGCAATATTAATAAAAAAAAAGGTACTTCAAGTGGACGCCACATGAGCAGGGAGCACAAAATGTTCCCATCGTAAGGCTAACACTAATAGTCTGCAAATGAAATACGACTGCAGAGCCGAGTGGGTTCTTATGGAAGAGGTGCATTTTGCTGTGACTGTATTCCAGCATGTTGCAAATGGCCTTAAAAATTACTCTGCAATAAACACCATGGGTCTCAAAAGCAGTCTGAACTTATAATAAGGCTGGATTCATGCTAAAGTTCCACAAATAGATGGAGCTAATCAAGAATGCATAACAACTGTAATAAATGTATTAGGACTTGGTAAATTGGGTCAGGAAATGTGGTAAGTTTCTATGAGATTTTGCGGTCCCATGAGGCTCAGAGAACCCCAGCTTTGGAATTAGCATGTTAGGAGGAGGGGACACACACACACACACACACACACACACACACACACACACACACGGTGAACACAGCAGGTGAGGGTCAGCAGACTCATGGCTTTCTCGTTACCAGAAGTAGAGCTTGCTCGTGCAGTAGCTGCTGCTGTAAGATCTCTAACTGTCTCTGCTCCTCCTCTAACTGTCGCCTGATGTATTCCTGCAGAGGTCAGCAGCAGAGAAGTCGGAGGAACAGAAAGAGAGAAAGAGAGAGAAAAAGAACCAGTAATTCCAAAGATGATAAGAGCCACCAAGTAAAGTGCAGAGGAAGGAAGGGGAAAAAACCAAAAGCAAAACAAACAAACAAAAAAAACACCCAGGCCACCTCTTCACCAATCAGAAGGCCACACCAAAGCCAAGCCTTTCAATGGAGTCAAAGGCACAAGTCCCACAGCGGCAGACAGGTGGCTCGGCTCAGCATTTACCTGTTACTACATGGCTTTAATAAACCCAGCTACATTTTAAAGCTTTCATTATAGGCTCCTCTCTTTATGGACTACCTGGAATTAACAGTGCTGCAAAGGTCCAAGGCCCCTGTGCAAGCAGCAGGGATAAAATAGTTGTGGAATGTCACCAAGCACTGTCTGCAATGGAACCACCAGCAGTTTCACTTGCTGTCAGCAGGTGATTCTAGCCATGAGACCGGCCCATATCAATGGCTCAAAGTCACAGAGACCAAGAGATTGCTGGAGTGCAAAGTTCTTCTGAAGCCATGGAAGGGTAGGACTTAGTTCGCTTCCCACGCTTCAGTGTTACTTCAAATCAGGTACCCAGGGTTGGGGAGTCAGATCAGTCACTTCAGGGGACTCTGGCCTGGATCAGAAGCAAGGCTGAAGGAAAGGCATTGCCCACTTTGTGCGTTTGACTTTTTGAATAGGTGAGAATAGTTGCTTGCGAAAGAAAACCTTAACAGCGCAGTCCTAAGAGAAAGTAACCCACACCCTATCCCCGCCTCGTGTTGGAGTTCATGGCGGGGCTGTGCGTGGCCCCGCACCCTTTCTACCTGCTCGTGCTCCGCGCGCCTCCTCTCCTCCTCCCGGCGCATCTGCTCCTCGAAGTGCCTGCGCTGCTCCCTCTCCTGCTGCTTCCGCAGCTCCTTCTCTCGCCTTTGTTGCTGTGGGGCAGCAAGCAGACAACCATGAAGACAGTGGACATGGGGTCAGATGGAAGGGTGTGAGGAAAGCAGCAAGGAGAGCTGCCTGGCTACAGATGTGAGCTGCAAGGAGAGATGCCTAAAAGCTCAAGGCTTTCTCTCTTGGGCTGTAGGGGGCACATGGGCAGCAAGGGGGTGACGGGGAGAGATTCTGGGTCCTGCAGAACACCCTGCCATTTACTATGCAAGTGGATTTTCACCAGGAAGCTCCTGTGGCATGTGCTTCCCCAGAGGCAGGTGGGAATTTTCAAACCAGAGGTGGGAAACATCAATGCTTAATAGGCTATTTATTACATATCAAATGATTTCTGAGATTACTTCACAATGCTGGCGTCCTTCAATCATGTTGCCACCAGGTGACACAAAGTTCATAGATGGAGAAGCTTAAGAATATCAGAGAAATGAAGTGACATGCAAGGCCACACAGTAATTAGTGGCTGAAAGTGAAGAGAACTTACTCTCACCAAGGCCACAACCCTTTCTCATGCACAAAGTTGCCTTTCTTGTCAGGAGTATTCATTTGTAAGTGTCTACTTCAACTTCTCCCTCAGAGAAGAAAGACTCTAAGTCAGGAACTGTTCTAAGATCATCTTCCTCATCACCTCAAACACGTACCATGCCCCTGGCAATAGACACTGCCTTCTGAAGTAGGTGTTATCATTCCCATTTTGCATGAGAAAACTGAAGAGCTTAATTGTTCAAGGTCACGCCCCTCTTCAAGGTCATACCCAGCAATGATGTCAAAGCCAGCATTTTGACTCCAGCATCTAACCTCCATCATTACACCAGACTAAGGGGCAAAAGGAGTGACAGAAGGGTCACTTCATTTGACTCTCAGGAAAGATTTGAGGAGACGTTCCAGTCAAGTGGTTATAGAAGCTGATGGCTCTCACGTAGGATTAATGCCATTACTTCATTTCTGGAGCATTTGGAACCATTTTGGGATGTGAGGGACTTTTTTCTGGTTGTCTCAATGACTGGGGGCGGGGGGAGCATGACTGCCATTTAGCATGAGAGGCCAGAAATGGCAAATGTCCTGCAATGTATAGGATCTTCACACAGTACGAAGTATTTCCCCACACAACACGTCCATAGCACCCATTTTCAGAAGGGCTGTAGACCCTTTGTGTCAGATCCTTATACTGGCATTGGAATTTCTTCTTCCGCAAATATGAAGTTCAGAGGGGACACAGCAGGGGCCACTCCCTGTCATATTTTCAATAACAGTGGCTGAGGAAGAATGAGGTGAGGAAATAGACTAGACTACAACTGAATCACACTGAAGCCAATTCTGCATAGCCAGGGTAGGAAAGAGCTTTTGTGTCCACCATAGCCCTGGCTAAACCAACCACAGTCACTCCAAATGTCAAGAAGCCCCCGAGGAATCTTTCCTGTTGTAGCTTTCTCTGCGGCCCTCCAAATCTGCTGTCTTCCAATAACCCCTGAGTCTGGGGAGATAAGCTGTCTTTCGAGACTCAACATCTATCATTTCCAGATTGACAACTGTTGTCCATCTTAGATTGTAGGCGATGGGGAGTCACTGGCTTCATGCAGCCAAATGACTTGACCAGACTTGCATCTTCAAAGGGCTCCCAACAGCTTTGGGAAGAGACAAGACTGGAAGCTGCAAAGTAGTGTGAGGCCTTACTGTGAAATGATTGGGCACTGGTGATGCAGCACAGGCAGGCTGAGTTTGTTCATCCTCATTGCTGAGGATGGAGATGAAGCCAAAAGGGAGAAAGAGTAAAACAATTGAGATTTCCAGTCTCTCTAAGAGGACTGGAGTGGATGCCAATTTAGAAGGAGAACTTAGAAACAGGCCAAAATCAAATGGGTAGAATTTGGTGACAATGAGGCATGTGACAGTGGGTATAGCTCATGGCCAAGGGGCATGTTGGATAGTGTGACAGAGAAAAGCAGAAAAAGCAGGGGCATCTTGGTTGCAGACAAGCAATTATTTGTTTTACAGAAAAATAATTCATGAGGACACAAGGAGAAAACATCATCAGAGAAACTGACTGAATAATTTGGATTACAGACCCAAAACAGAGATATTTCCAACACTCAACTAAAGTGAATCAGTGCCAAGGCAGAGAATAAAATAATTATGTGTACAGATCTGGCTCCTGGCAAGAAATAGCCCTAATTTAGCTAACATTTCAAGTTTTTTACTCCAACCATTTGTCTCTTCCTTAAGGGGGGAAAAAAATCTTTTGAAGATTTAGCTGATTTTTATGTGAGGGATTCATACATTTCACCCCTCTGCCAAGAATCAATACTGTTTTATAATTACTTGCCACTCAGGTCCCCTTGCAAGGTGTATACAGTATTGATTGCAACTCAAGAGGGCCTGTGCTACCAACGTACTCTGCAGTTTCTGAGAAAGACACTCAAAAGTGACTAATAATTAATAATGATCTCACAGATCAGCCACGACTAACACACAGAGGCATCTGCCATGGCTTTGGTTCCTGTGGCGAGACTGGAAAAATAAATTACTTCCCCAACCTTCTGAGGGCACCCTGCCAACTTCCAGATGCTGTGTCTCAATGTTGATAACTTTCCTGGAAAGTGTTTGCTCTTTCTCATCCTGGGCATGGGGCGGTTTGATGGAACATATGAAAACATGTCAAATGAAGACCAAGTCCTTGGCCTCAAGCAGACACATTTACAAAGCTTTAATGACTCTTGCTAGAAGCAGAAATTTGAGGACAAGACCCATGCTTAATTCCCATGCTACCCTCAACCTCTCACACAGGGTCCAGCTTTTGGCGGATGCACATAAATGTGTTAAACTGAACAGAGGAAGACACTAGGGACAAAAGAGGACAGTACCATGCCCTCTTAAATTTCTTTGTGGCATTTTCTTTTTTATCAGTATTTACAGTTTGTAGTACATTATATCTTATAGTATAGATTTTTTTAGTGTGACTCATCAACTTTGCAATCTGGATTGAAAACTATTCTGTGGGTCTCTATTCCATTCCAGTTCATATCTCCCATGTTTTCACATATGGCCGGCACCATCGATAGTTCTTGCACCCCATACGTAGACTGGATAAACAACAGAAGGGCAAAAGCCCTGCAGAATTTGAGAACAGATCTTTGCCCTTTTCTGCTTTTCTTAGACAGTCCTCACAGGCCAGAATGCTCTGTTAAGTTAAGCACATACGGGGCTTGAGGATGTTCGTCTAAAAGGTTTGCTACCTTCAACTGGCTTGATACCTATCAGCCAACTTAGAGAATGGCATGAAAATAAAATACGGGAATAAGAGTTTAAGCTGGAGGGAATGGAAAATGAGAGACTCAAATAGTGTTTTTAGATTATGTTCCATGTCTGCATAATGATTTTGGAGGTCCTACTATTAAAAAGAGTGGTTGGTTGAAGGAACCAACTATGCTAAAACCCTTAGCAGACACACCACTCATGGTAAACCACCTAAGAGTGTATTTTCATCCACATCTTCTTGGAGGCATTGCCAAAATTTAAAATTCAACATTCAATGGGCCTTTAAAAGTGGCTTCATTTTTTCCTAGTTGGAAGATGATTGAAAGCACCTACAGTGTATGTTTTTACTGCCTTACACCAGGAAGTAAGTCAGCAGGGCCTTCCTTTGCCTTTCGTCCTTGGTTGGTATTCACCAAGGATGACCCTTCCTATGGACGTCCACCTCAGGATGCCTCCAGGTAGAGGCTGTGTGACTGTACTTTCAAGTGAACTGGTTGATTAATTTGAATAAAGAAATGTTAATCCTATCGCCCCACTCAGGGGGCCTATAAAGGGAGTACATTTATCTCAAATCACCCATGCAAAATTTCTGCTGTTTATATTCTTGCCATGGGCTCTCCCCTCTACCTTTAAACACTAGTCTTACTAAAGGCCTGGATGTAAGAAGTAATCCTCATGGGATTTTTTTGCATTACTTTACATCACACCTGCACAGGGCTCCTGCTTCTTGCAGAATTGCCGAGTCAACCACTGCCACTGTTCTTACAGCAGGAATATTGCCACAGACACTGTTCACAGCACAACTCAGCCAGTACTAGACAAGTGTGCAGGTTGTCACTTAGCTCAGAAAGTTCTGCCCCAGTAACTGCTCTTCCCCTCTGTAAGGGACAGCGTGAATCCTGATTGCTCTTCTTTGCCTCTTTGTTTGAGTACTGGGATTCTTGGTGCCAGACTAGCGGCCCACCTTGGACAACACTGGACACCAAGTCGTGCAAGTGTTCTCTGAAGCAGCCCTGCTCCTGCTTTCATCTTATTTTTCCCTTCTACTTTATTTCCTCATTTGTTGCATACTTAGTTGCTGTATAACCCCTGTAAATCACCTTATGTCTTTTTGGAATGAAGAAAAGTCATAAAGAAAGATACAAACAGGTGAAAAACAAGCTGCGGCTATGGGTCCACCTTTTACATCCATCCCATTTCCTATTTACAGACCCAGAGGTTACATCCACGTTTGAGAATTTGTCCTTCAGAGCTGCCATGCAGCAAGTCACTGGGGGAAGTAGGTAGGCAAGAGAAGCAGTAGAGCCTAGGAAGGCAGATTCAATTAGAAACAGACTATTTCCTAGACTTGCATAGCAGTGTTCTCTTATAAATATTTGCTTAATGAATGAGCGAATGTCATATGACCCTGAATAAGTCACCTTCATCCAAACTTTCAATGAAGGGGCACTATATTCTAAGAGTCTGAGCAAGTATGTGGTACCTTGCAAACAAAAATCTACCGGCAATTCAGAATGAGATAGAAACAAAGCAGAATTCTGCAGTGCCCTTGAAGGGCTCTTCTCACTTTTCATCCTAGGTGACCTCCTGGAAGTGGTGAGAGGAGCCCCTACTGTGACTGTGGAAGACCTGGCTTGATCTCAAGAGCACAGGAAAGCAGCCAGTGTGGGATCAAGCCAGGCTGCATGGAAAGTACCTCAAACCATCTCCTCAGCATAGGGGCTCTCTGTTCAAACGCACTTGGAATAAAGGACCAGTGTGGTCTTTTGAATTGCCTGTACATCACATGTGGCCCTCACTTTAAATAAGACTGTTCTATACAAGCTTTGCAGGAGCTGTACTTGTAACACATGGAATTTGAATGTCTGAGCATTTTGTTTGTCCATTTAATGTTTGATCAAGTTTCAGTTTTGGAAAAACCATTGTGAACCATCCACTGCAGGCCATGGGCACAATTCCTTGAAACTATGACTGGGATTCCGAAACTTCTTTTATAGATAGGACACAAGAATGATGAAGCAGTCAGGCACCTCTGAATTCATTACACAGCAATGTAATAAACATAACAAAAAGAATAATAGTCATTAATAATAAGAGCAAACACCTCTGTAGTGCTTCCTGAGATGCCAGCATGGCTCTAAACCTGTTATACCTACTAATTCATTTAATGCTACACATAACCCTTTGAGGCAGGTAGTACTATCGTCATTCACCTCGGACAGATAAGGAAACCACAGCACACCTGCACACCTAGCATTTTGCCAAGTTCAGTGAGTTGGTAAGTGCAAACCAGGACATATACTCGGTTGTGGCTGGCATGCCTCTCTGGATTGGAAAGAAGGAAATTGAGACACCTGTCTACACAAAGTGAAAGACAGCCCATGCTTTTACAAGTTGCCACTTTTCCCCTCTTTCTGTCTTCACTTTGTTCCCTCCCTTTTCTTCACAGAAAAGCTACACAGGCCAGACATACTTCATTCCTTTCATTCTACATGTACTCTAATGAGCTGCCTAAAAAGCCTTTTCTTTGCACTCCCAAGACAACTTTTGATCAGTAGGAAGCCTATGGCTGAACACTGTCAAGTACATGGGTACAAGCTGGTCTTTGTGAGCACAGAAAGAGGAATGAAGGTTCTGAGCAGATGGCCTTGAGAAAGCTTAAGGAAGAATTTTGCTCACTGTGGTTATTCACAAGCTCTCCATTATCTCTTAGCCTCAGTTTCCCCAAGGAAAGCAGATATTGGATTTTCTTGGGTATCACACAGAAGAACAAAAAATGGCCTAATAGTTATTTCTAATACCTATGACTCTGTAGGCTAGGGTGAAATTTGAGATGAGACCTTCACATTATTCTGCCATAATTCTGCAGCCTTAGTATGAGACTCTTAAAGTGAGTCCTATGGAATGAAGCACATATAAACCAGTTCATTAATAAAATGTGTGCAGAGAGGGTCACTCCAGCACATCTGAGAGGATAAGAAAGAGCTAAATTATGTCATATATAAAAGGAACAGGTGATATTTGGAGACACTGGCTTCAAACAGTCCTTGGACTGATGTAGAAGGTATTTTAGTTTATTTGGCATAATTTGTACAAATGTAGAGCTATCACAAAGACTTGAATCAATAGAAAAATACATTTTCTAACATTAGGAGTTCAAAAACAGGATGTGTTGCCTCAAGCCTGTGGATGTGTAAGGAAAGATATGTCAAATAGGATAAATGACCCTGTTTGAAGAACATTGTCAAAGGGAGTCTTGCTTTGAGAGAAGGACTGGCTGAGGTCACTTCTGAGTCACGTATGTTCCACAGCCTCTGTGATTCAATAAAACTGCTCACTGAAGAAAACAGCTGAAATGAAAACAACTCAATGTAAATATCACATGAAATAATGCTTTCGGTGAAACATATTTTGTTGTCACAGTTCTTAGGTTAGGACTAACTAAGGAAACTCATGTGTGAGACACAAGAAATGCAGATCGGCTATAATGAAAGAGTCTTTATGAATACTCTGGATGATGGAGGCAAGTGTGTGACCTTCATTCAAGCTGGCTCTGAACATCCAACCCTACTACCACATAAGGCACCTTAAATCCACTGAGGGCCAGCAACTGTCTAACTCTGTATTTTTTCCAGGATGAAATGCGGTAAGTATAAAATACTAGCCTACTCTTCTCATTCCTGGAAAGTGTGGGAAGAGGTCTGGGGAAAAGGACTTCAAATTTTGGTAGCATTTTAAACTACAGCAGAAGAATTTTAGCCTAACCTCATTACAGGACCCAAGGGACAAGGAGGACACAGCCGGACCTCCTCCTGCAAGGCAGGTAAGTGAGAACAAGAAGCCCTTCTGGGATTCACAAGGCAGTAGGGTCCCTTATCTCCATGCAGACTATACACCCACCTGAAGTGCTAGTGTGATTTATCCATATGTGACCATGACCACTGTCGGAAGCCCGTGGGCAGCCACAATTCCGGACAATGGGCATTGGGCCTGCCAGCCTGGTTCCCAGCTGGTTCATAATTTCTGTTCAGGTATTGAAATAGCAGAGCAAAGGCCCAGCAAGGGAGCAGTCATTCTTTACATGGATGCTAATCACATCTAGGAATAAAGGGCTGCTCTGCCGCTGACCAGCCTGGCACAACTCACAAGACACATCAGGATGCCTGTAGTTAATGATTAAGTGGCTTAAAGGCCACTTCTCAGCAGTGCCAGTGAGTTAACACTCCAGGTCCTGAAATAGGGGAAGAAAGCCTGTAGGGCTTTCTTCTGCCTTAGGGCCTAAGTATTTGTCTGGGGGTGGGGGTAGGGGGGCAGCGGGGGGAATGACACACCATTGGAAAGTCTGCACTGATTTTCTTGGCTCTTGCTCTGCCCACCGAGCTTGCCCAATCTGCATTCCACCTGGGGTGCTCACCCCAGAAAGAGATGATGGAAGAGAGCAACAACCAGGAAGTAACAGGGAATAAAGATTTTTCCCTTCATGTATCATATTCTTCTTGAACTTATTCTGGGGTTTACTCTGTGCCAGGTACTGTTCTGAGTGCTTTTTGTGTATTAGCTCATTTAATTCTTTAAACCATTACTATTCTATCTTACAAATGGGCAAACACAGGCATACAGAGGGTAAGTCTTTGCTAAGATTAGAAAAGCAGTAAATGGCAGAGCTGGGATTGGAACCCAGAGAGTCTCTTATTGGACTTTCTTATACCCCACCTTTTTGTTGAAATAGTCACTCTTAAGGCACTATGTCCTAGATGCTCTGAAACTCACTATGCAGACATGACAAGATCTCAATCTTAAGGGTCTTATTTACATATAGCTAGAAGATAAACCTTTATGCAGCCGCTTGGTAGCAATCTTGGATCATAATTACACATTGTTGCAACTGACAGCAAAAAGTGCTGGTAAGAGCATCTATGGAAAGGCAGAGTTCTCCAGGGGAAGGTTCTCTGGGCTTGACTGGGAAGAACAGCCTTCCCAAGGTAGCAATTGACCCTCCTAAACAAGGTGTACCCAGAGGGATGATGAACGGGATGCCTCCTTATGCAGGTAAGACCAGGGCTGATGGCAAAGCTAACAGCAGACAGAAAACCCAGCAAAACATACACAAAAAGGGTGTTCTCAGAGAAAGGCCCTCAAAAAGGGATGGAAAAGTCCAGGTTTTTACAGTAAAGAGGGAATTAAGGTAAACAGAATGGAAAAATGCTATCTATACAGAGAATCATTAAAACAAAAAGTAAACTTAATGGTATTTGGTATGTTATTCTGATCATTGATTCCAGAATAACAATAAAATATTCACACAATCCATTTCTTGTGTCAGATATTGTGCCAGGCCTTCTGTGTATATGGTTTCATTTACTTCTCACAACAATCCTGAAAAATAAAAATATTATTATACTGAGTATACATGTAAGGAAGCTGACATTTAGAAAGGTTAAGAAATTTGCCTAAGACCTTGGCTAATGTTCACAGAGTGTTCACTGAGTTGGTGCTGAGCTAAGGCTTAATACGAATTACTTGATTTAATCTTCAAAATAGACCGTTATCTTATCCCATAAGGTAAAGGCTACAGCTATTCCCAGTTTTACAGATGTGGAAACAGGGCACAGAAAGCTCAGAACTTGTTCACAGTCACACATCTGATAAGAAAGAAAGCCTGGGTTTGGGTCTTGGCAGACCAAGGGCCTACAGTTGCTGGTTTTGACCCAAGCACTACTTTCTTTCAACAGAATTTTATCTCATGCTTGCCATCCAAGGACTTTTCAGAGGTTCACTGATGTCCTGTGTGGTGACTTTCAAAGAGATGTGCAGCTTCTCTCCTTGCTTTTTGGGGGGTTGTTGTCTAAGAGCATCTAGAAGAAATTTAAGTTCAAAGAGCTCTCACTCATACTGGTAGCTTCTCTAGGTTTGGGCTGCAGCTGGATAGCTTCTGGGTGTCTGACCTGTTACCCTAAGTGAAAACTGAATGCTAAGATTGAACAAATGCAGAAGCATGTAACTATGGAAAGTTCTTGAAATGAAAGCACAAGGGATGGGTCCCATTAGCAATATTTGGGATTTGAAGATTTTCACACATCCTTCAAAAGTGAGATCTGTCCAGCTCTTGGCTTATTCATTTTTCTGGTTAATCCTCAAGACAGTTTGACGGGGGAGCAAGTTTGGCTGTTATTTCTCTGTAGAGCCACAGAATGTGGGGTCTGCGGGAGGGGGGAGACTGAAGAGGACAGCTGGGCATGCAAGTAGCACATAGTGCCCTCATGTTACATGTTAAAATTGTACCCCAAGTCCAGGCCCTCTGACTTCCTGAGAGGGTACCTCCCTCCCCCAAACAGAAAGGGAACCAAAGTACTTCAAAAGAACAATACATGGAAACCATGTTTTAAACATCTTCCTTATCACAGAGACCCAAGGATGCTGCTGTCTCATGTGGCCTTTGGGCTGCATTCCACAGAGCTGACCCCGTTTAACGCTTGCATCCTCACCTTTCTTTGCTTCTACAGCATCAGTATCTCCTAGTGTGTCTTCCTTACTAATTTCTTTGCTGGCTTTTCCTCCGCTATTCTGTTCTCAGAGCTTCGTCCCCTATGCTTATCTCTTCTCAATTATGCTTTCATTACCGTGAACCTGTGATTTCCATTTTTTCCCTGTCATCAAGCCCTCTTTAACAGCTACATCCATACAATCTAACTACATCCTTTGTGTCACCACTGGCAACATTCTATGCACCTTAATCTCAGTGCCTTTGAACTGACCTCACCTTTCTCCTAACCAGATGCTCCAGCCTGACACTGGGAACCTTCTGTTGCTGCACACCCTCCCTCATCTCTGAGCATGTTCCACAGGCCAGGGCTCTCCTGATCTCCACTCCACCACTGTCTGCCCCAGGTATTCACCCCTCTGGCCTGGATGAACTTGTCTTCCCCACCTACTCTCACTTCCTTCCAATCTCCTTGCAGTAGCCAAAGTTTAATTTCACAATGTTAGACCTGACTGCATTCTCTTGGTTGAATGGTTTCCCACCCTTTTTCAAATAAAATCCTAAAATAATTAATGCAGGCTGCAGGCCCTGAAGAGACTCTGTGCCTGGGTTTCCCTGTATCTCCATGAGCCCTGCTTCTATCCTGTAGCTGAACTCTGGCCACCTGGCCTCCAAGTTAGACCCAGCTCATGCTGCTGGAAAGATCTGCCTTAGCAAGCAGTGCTTTCTACCAGTGCAGTCACCAACAACGACAGTCAAGGACCGCTGAGGAAAGAGGGAGGGGTTGTCTGTCTAGTGCCTCCTGTCTTCCTCACAGGTTTGATCTTCCTGAGGGAAGTGTCCAGCACAGGGTATACATAACAGAGTACTCACTAAATCTTTGTTGAATGACTGCTGTCAGGCAGAGGAAGAGGATTTCAATTCCACTTTATATTTTCACAAAACGAATGAACCCCTCGTCCTTGAAAGTCTCAGTCATTCACAATGAAAAGTTAGAAGCGTGGAGGACATTCACATTTTTAGACTGCCAGCCTCTATTCTGTACATGGTGCTGCACCACTACTGGCTACTCAGATACAGCTGGTGTTCAGGTAGTAGAACTAACCAGTATATATTATGTTTTAGGTGGATCCTGGTGTTTTTATAACTGACAATGTTGTCATGGTCTTGAAGGGCATTAAAAAAAAAACCTTAATGGCTTGACGCACTTAACACAATTCTTTGAAAACTAAAAATGACTATCTTGGAGTAGGCTGGTGCTTCTTGGGTCAATTTGACCCATTTCTATGATTCAAAGATACTCCCACCATTGAAGTAGAATGCCACCAGCAAGTTGAAATAAATATATAAACCATTAATATCATTTCAAAATTTCTTGAGCAGGCTGGGAGTAGTGCAATCCCAGCTATTCAAGAGGAAAAGATCAGGAGGATGCAGTTCTAGGCCAGCCTGGGCAAAAAAAAAAAAAGAAAAAAGAAAAGAAAAGAAGAAAGGTTAGTGAGACCTCATCTCAACAAATAAGCTGGGCATGTGACTGTGACCTCAACTAGGCAGAGGGCATAGGAAGGAGGACTGCAGTCTGAGGCTGCCCCCGAGGAAAAATGTGAAATCTTCTCCAAAAAATAACTAAACCAAAAAAGGTCTGGGAGCATGGTTTAAGTAGTAGAATGCCTGCCTGGCAAGTGAGGAGGAGGCCTTGAGATCAAACCCCAGAACCACAAAATATGAATATAAATATAAATATAATTCTATCTATCTACTTGGACAAAATCAAATATTACCATGAATCTGCTCAAAATCAGCCTGAGAATACCAGAGTAGGATCCACAACACATCTAGGCCAATTCTTTCACTGTAACTCTGTGACACAGAGTGAAACAAGCTATGCTGGTTTAGGTTTAAGTAGTAGAAATTCTTATTGAACTGAAGAAATCAGGATTGGTTCTCTTTTCTCACTATGGAGGAACTCAACTGAGTTTATTAATCAAGTTCCTGGAGCCTAGTTATAAATTATACTTTATCATTGGTCAAAATCTGGATCCGGTCCCTACCATTTAATCAGCCAGAAGCCATGGTCCTTCAAAAAATATAGACGCAAATTAGAACCTAGTCAAATCCGTATGGTTACCTGTAAGTAGCAAAGGACTTCCTCAGAAACCCTCTGGCCGGAGGTGACATCTCAGGTCATCAAACAGAAGAAGGCTTCAGCCCACACAGGTCTGTGTTATCAGAGGGATGACTAAAGGTCTTTTTGTGGAACTGGGAATGTATTTCTCAGAATGCCTACATCAGCCCATGTGACCCCAAGGAATCTAAATTCTTAAGGTGACCTACAGACTTCAACTCCTGGGAGCCACACAGTCCAAGTTCCTGTTCAGGGCATCAGGAACATAAGCAGTCACCACAGGCTAGGATGGTAGACAAGGATGGTGACCCAGCAGGAGCAGAATGCAGGAGAGAAATCCCTGGTGGCAGAGATTGTCATTGCTAGGGGTTTAGAGTTTACAGCCATTAACTATTTTGTATTTCTTCTCTATGGAGCTCCAGGGCAAGATAAAGGACCACAAGACAAAGCTGGTGTGACTGATGGATGCCTAGTGTCCACATGTGTTTCTGTTTCTGCAAAGAAGGCAGGTCCATGCCTGTTGTCACAGAGCACAGGGCTCTTATTCTAATGCATGTGGGTTCCTTCCAGCCAGGACTTCAGGATGTCTCTGTGGATGCTGTGCCTCACTGAGATGAACTCTGACTGGCAACCATGGAAGAAATACCAGAAAATGCCACAAGAGACAGGAAGAAGGAGGCTTCTCTCTGACTGGGAGCATGAGAGACACAATTCTGCTCAGAACCGAGCACCTGCTCAGCAAGGTTTCTTTGCTGTTGCTCAGAAATCAGGGTCAAAGACTACAGAAGTGCAGGCCAGGTGAGAACCATACGCAGTGACTTGGTTCTTAGGCTCTGCAGTCCAATCTCGTGAACTTGAACTCTGATTACTTCTCAAGCTGGGTAACCTTTAGGAAGTCCTTAATTACTCTAGGACTTGGCTGTATGATCTTTAGACTGGGGATTATTGTGAACATTAAATGAGAGTTCACATAGTGTGCTAAACAGAGTGTCTGTCATATGGTCAGTGCTCATAATCACAAGAAATTATTATTCTCGTAACTCCATGAAGCTCAAATCAATCATAACCAGCTGCAAGGGAAAAAAATCTAAAACATAAATGCAGAAAAAAACAAAACATCCTCTGCAAAAATATTCACACTGATTGAAGATCTTTTTGAAAAAAAAAGAAAAGGAAGGAAACTCCTTTAAGCACAGGTGTGTGTCCACAGGCCCATTCTTGAGAAATTTGACTGCTTTATGGGATGACAGTGGGAATTGTCTGTGGTTACATGCTAAGGGCCTTCAGTCTGAAACAGTAATGAAACAGTAACCAGATGGAGAAGAGGCAAACAGTCAAGGTTAGCAGGCTGTGGTGGCCCAATAAGGGGACCTTGGAAAATGTTCATAATAGGCATGAATGGCCACAGAACAGAAGCAGGAAAGACAGGGTTTGGGGACAGCATCTGAAAGGGTTTGGTCCCAGTCTGAAGGAGTAGCCCTTGGGTCCAAAAGACCCAAGTATTGGTCTTCAGGAGGCCTGAGAGACTAAAGGAAACAGGGCGGCCTTTGGCTGGGTGTCTCAAGTGGCCTGGGTGGGCAGCTGCAAGAACCGACCTGAGAATTTTCACTGCACCTGGGGGGTCACCAGAGGTCACACAGACACCTCCCACTTTGCTCGTCACTGTTGAGAGCTGCCTAACACACACTGCACTTCACCCTGTCTTGCCTGTTCCTTAGAAGACTTCTGCTCACAGCACCACAGGGCCTCTGTCTTCCACATTGTAAACCTCAGAGTGCAAGACAGCAGCAGGTGGACTTTACTCATGGGACAAGCGGTCTGTTCTTTACACTGACAATATTCTAAACTTACTCTGAATTAGAAAGTGCTTTACCTCCCTACTGCTGCTTGCAAAAGCCTCAAGGTCCAGTTTTGAGGTTTACAGTTCAAGGCTCTGATCACACACTCCACATACTGTGTCAGTGAAGATCTGCGTGGACTGGGATCAAGGAGACCAGGGTGCAAATCCTCCCTTTGCACTTACTGGACCTGCAGCATGGATCCAATTAGTCCCCCTTCCTGTACCTCTGTTTGCTTTGTGAAATGGGATCCATAATCACTCTGCATGAGAGATAATGGATTATAAGCAAAATGCTAATGATAATGTAAGATATGAATGTAAGCAAAGCAGCCTGCCTGGTGGTTGGCACATAGAAGTCACTCAATAAATGCACAATTGCAATTGTCCAGTGTTATTGTTGCTGGTCTGAAACTAATACTCCAGGGACATAATGGAGTTGATGGGATTTACGGCAAAGTGGAACTGAGACCTTCAGTGTTTTAAAAACTGGGGATGCAGGACCTTGATGAGCCATTTAAAAAGCAATTTGCTCCTGGTGCCCACAGTTCACCTCCCTCTCATTCTGCAGTGGCCACCTCACAGAGCAAGGCAAATGGAAACGCTGTAAACCCATTAAGAAGGAGCAAGGTGGTATTTGGGCGAGCCATAAAATTACCACCTCATTACTGTACGGTTAGTGAACCTTTTATCTGTTGTGCAATTTCCCCAACAACTAGGCACTCTCTGTTTCCTTCTTGTCTAGAGGCTTTGATTTACCGGGCAGAGGATCGAGGCCTGGAAGATGTGGGTAAGATTCCAGGAAGGAGGCTTGAACCAAGATGTGTAAGGCCACAAGGGTGACAGGCTGTCAGGGACACACCAGGCAGGAAACTGCGGCTGACAGTGTGTTTCTCACACAGATGACTCAAGGCAGGTCTTGCCCACCAGTGGAGGACAAGCCCTGGGCATGAAGGGTGTGTGGGGAAAAGTCTTATGAAATGTTGTTCTCAGTGTTCATGAGAGAAGAAATAGGCAGGCGCTTCTTTTCCATACTTGGCATTTTGCTTATCTGCCTATTTACTGTGGTCCTTGACTCATTCATTTGTATATTAATTCACCCATTCTACCTCTGGAGGAGTGTACTATGTGCTAGACACTGCTCTCTGCACTCAAAATATACCAGGGAATAAGAGAGAAAATTCTGTGCCCTGGAGCTTACATTCTAGCAGGGGGATAGAGACATATATGGCCTGTTTGAAGGTGGTCAGAGTGATGTATAAGCAACAAAGCAAGAAAGGACAATAGAACATGCTAGAGGGAGAGGGCTGCAATTTTAAGAAAGGAGGTTAAAGAAGGCTCACAGACAAGGTGACATATGAGCAAGACTTGCCCGCATTCCTGAAGGGACCACACCACTTTCACAAGCTAGGCAAGTCGTTTGTTTGCAGCAGCATTCAGGCCTCATCTTTCTCTGCAGTCAAGGTGATCGTGGGTCGCATAGGCAGTGGCCCCCAACCTCAAGGGTGGGCTGGTGGCCACAGTGGACACCAGGGAGTGAGCCCAGTTGAAGGGGTCAGCATGGGGGTGGCCTGTGAGGTCCTCACCTCTTCCAGTCGCCGTCGCTGCTCCTTCTGCTCCTCGATGCGCTTCTGGCGCTCAGCCAATAGCTGTCTCTTGTGCTCCTCGTTCTCCCGCTGCTGCTGCTCCAGCTGTTGACGCCGCAGGGCTTCTGATCGCTCCTTGTTGGCCAGCTGCAGCCTCAGGAAGTCCCGCCGCAGCGTCGACTCCCCAGGTAGGTTCAGAATGGAGCTGTGGGTAGGAAAAAGCCATCAGGATCCCAAGTGGCACAGGGCCATCACCACTGTGAGTCCTGGTGAGGACAGCAGGGCCTGAGCACAGGCTCTTAGTGTTACCATTAATTCAATCATTCACCACTCAAGAAACAGGGTCAGGGAAGAAACAAGTGTTCAACTCCCTCCAGTATGACAATTGCACACATAGGCCATCTCCATCCCCAGAGGATTCACTCTCTCGGTCATCCCCTCCTCCAGGATGATCCACACCACTCCATCACCCTGTACATGGCAAATGCTTAAGACTTTAGTGACGGTGCATGTTCCGAGGCCCAGACTTGCTAATCTGTACATAAGAGAATGGAAAGCAAGGAAAATCAGACACTTGTGAGCAGGCAAGGACAGAGCACAGATGCCCTCACACACACCACCTCCTTGGTGGCTCATCTCAAGCCCCAGGGGACAGAGGTCAGGCTGCTCCTATGAAGCCGTGATGAGTCAGTGAGGGAAGGTGCTCAAGTCAAGGTCAGCAAAGAGCTAGAATCTGAACCCAAGTTTGCCAGGTCCAAGGAGTTCAAGGCTTATCTCAACGCCACAGTCAAAGGGCTCAGTTCCAGCTACCAAGCATGCAGCTCTGCACGCAGAGCACAGAATCCTGGATCTCGATTACGGAACAGTCTCCTCATCTGTGCACTTGAGTGTGTGACAAAGAGCAAGAGGACATGAAAAACTTCACCTCTTTTGCTAGCAGTCTAGAGCTGCCCTACTCCTACCTAACTGCAGGTTATAGGGTATAAAGTCGTGAGCCTGTCACAGGCTCTTTGGTTCTGCACAGCCACCTAATAAGGAGGTGGGGAATGGTTTTTGTTTACTTAAACCCAGCAGCAGCCATACAAACAAATTCATTCTCCAGAGTTACTTTCTTATGGGGAAGACAGACAAACAATTATAAATAATAAAATGTCAAGTATTAATATGCCCTATAAATGACAAAAAAAATGGGTAACAGTTTAAAAGTGATAGTGGTAGAGTGCTCAGTGAGGACTAAGGGTTCTGGGAAGGTTAAAAGGACCTCTCCCGGAAGGTGAGACTTACTGGAGAAGAAGAATGACCCAGGAGGAAAGAAAAACAAGTTTGGAACCTATGGTGGGAACAAGTGTGGGCTTTTCTAGGAACAGAACACCAGTCTGTCCTTCTAGGGCAGCAGGAGGGAGAGGAGGCATGGTATACAAGGATGTCAGACAGACAGACTGGAGAAAGCATGGGGGCTGGATGGACATGTACGGAAAGGTTGTCAGAACAGGGGTGACAGGAGCAGGTCTGATGGCTGCAGACTGGGGTCTCCAGGGTACCAGAGGAAACAAAGCTAGCAGTTGGGCTACTGCGGCAATGGGTAGAGTTTTTCACCTGGACAGGAATAGTGGGGACAGAGACTGGAAGAAGCATTTAGGGACAGACTTAATGAGGCCTGTGGGTAGATCTGATGTGTAGAGGAAAGCAAAAGTTGTAGGTTTTGTCTTGGCAGCTCAGTGATGGTGGCAGCAAGAACTGGAATGAAGGGAGCAGGTTTGGTGGCCATTGACAAGAAGGTCAACATTTGCTTTTGGAGAATCATTAGCATCTGTGTGAGATACTGCCATAACTTAATGTCAAAAGGCTTTGTTCATGATGGTTCCATAGACAATCCTGGAGCATTCTAATGAGTCTACTCTAAAACTTCCTGCCTTTGTGTAAACCTCCGAAACAACCCCCAAACGAGGGTGCTGTGTACACAGGTCACTCACTCTGTGCAAAGAGAATGGTATTGGGACCCTGGCCTCGCATGCACACAGGACACCCCATTAATATTAACTGGTGTTGAATCAACGTCAGGAAACCTGACTCAATTATGAACTCTCTGTGTGACCTGGTTGCCATCTTTGAGCTGTTGGCTCGGTTCTAAAATGAGATAATCATTGTCATTTTCTACTTTTTAGGATTTCCTGAGGGTTAATGAGATGTGTACATAAAAACAGGACTTGGTACATTTTCTTCCCTGTGATAGAATGACATAGTACAATTTTAGCTGACTTGGCTCACTAATTGGCCCCTATGAAACAGTTTAGCAAGTGTTGGAAAGACAGGGTTTCTCAGTTTTTCAGAGAATGGTCAGAGGGCTGACACGGCCATCTGGGCAAGCTTTCGAGAAACAGCACAGAACTTCCCTGAAAGCAGGTCGTCCGTGGGTCCTTTCCCCCAGAGGAAAGTTCATCTTCTGTGTACTGCTTGACAATCACCATCATTACACAGCTAAAATGGGGGGTGGTCAACATGTTATATATCAGACAGAAGGAAAGAATTCTCCTTCAGTCTTTGACCTTGAGAAATCCATGGCAGGTGAAGACAGAAAAACCCATGGCCTTGTAAGCTCAGTCCCACTCTCTTCTGGGAGTATAGTGACAATCCTGCTTGGTAGGTCTGAGTTGGCTGGAAAAGAGAACACGTGGTGTCCCTGTTCCAGTCAGGAAGCTTTGTGCCACTGACAGAGGAACTGGTAATTCTTAAGTGAATGGAGAATGGGAACTCGTGTAGCTGAGTAACCCTTCTGCTTGCATTCCCCCCAATAAATCTTACTGCACATTTACGGAGCACAGTCCCCATGGCAAGTGTGCCTGTGACTCCTGACTCTCAAATTGCTATTGGAATTCTCTTATGAAAGAGAATTCTCACACTGGCAAGTGTGAGAGCACCAGCCTTAATTGTTAATAAACACAGACTGGAAGAAGGTCAGAGTCAAAGTCAAGTGAAACTCAAAACGTTTGGATGACAACAGTCACATAGCATTTGATTCTGGGGTCCAATGTGACAACAGGAATGGCATGGAGGTTTCTATTTAGGGCTCACCTCTAGAGTATAATTTGATTTCCTGGAAATCATTTCCTCCTGGATTAGACTGCAGCGAAATGTCAAGGACAGTGGCCATCGGAAAGGGCTTTTCAAAGGGATGAAGTAAGGAGTTGAGCAACTCAAGTCCGACAATATCACTTAGGTCTCAGAAAATTGCAGTTTTAAGTACTTTCAGTCCTGCATTGCAGGGGTAATTGGTTCCTATTCACTTTACATGTTACATATGTGAAGAAACAAGGTCTTGAATAGAGACCATAAATCTTGGGGACAGGGTAAAGAATATGCTGATTTCCATGTTTTCCTAAGAGTCCGCCTAGGGAAAATTTCCCAAATTAATATGTTTGTTGGCAATAAATTAAATAAGATCACCCTTGTGGATTCTTAAAAATGAACCTATAAATCAAAAAGAAAGCGAATTTCACACAGGCACAGTTCAGAACGTGGAAATAAAGACGCTTAGTTTTCACTCTCATACCTGGGCTCCCCTGAGTCATTCTCTTCCTCTTCCTCTTCGCTTCCGCTGTACTCATACTCTGTCTCATCTGCAGAGAGACTCACAGGTTAGTGCACAGGTAGCACTTCTGCTCAGGGCAGTCTGACCTCCCTCCCTTTCCATACATAGCCAAGAGCTACAGAACAACACCGTGCTCAACGATGGACTGAATATACAGCAGTGGTCCCACAAGCTAGCAAAGAGCTGATACATTCAAGCCTACAGACATCATAGCTGTCCTAACTTCATAGCACAATGCATTCCTCACTCACGTGTGTGGTGATGCTGGTGAAACAAACCTAAAAGTACAGCAATACAGTGATGTACAGTGCATAATACTTGATAAGAGTAATAAATGACTATTCCTGATTTATATATTTCCTATACTATATACTTATTCATTATTTTACAATATATATTCTATATATTTTTAAAAGTTTACTATAAATTGTGTGCTGGGCTGGGGGTGTAGCTCAGTGGTAGAGCACTTGCCCAGCAGGTCTGAGGCCCTGGGTTTGATCATCGACATTACAAAAACAACAGAACTGGTGTGCAGTATTATACAAGGATCAACCTCTTACAGTTTACGTTTTCTGCCTCTCTTGATTGCATTTAGCACACATCCAGCTGGATTGTACTGCACAGGTTTTCGTAAGTATACTCTATGATGTTCTCACAATGACAACGTCGCCTGACAACATAAATCTCAGAACACGCCTCTGTCATTCAGCGATGTGTGACTGTATAAGTAAGTTGAGGTCCAAAGAATCATAGTCCCCACTGAACTGGGACAGCCTCTAGCCGCCAACTTGTGATTCAACAGTTTCTGCCAGCTGGATTGAAGTACGTGGGATTAACTGCATTCAAGACTCTCCCAGCTGACGCTACATATCTGTCCCCAACGCCTATGCCTAATGTTCATAAGAGAAAGTAAGGGACTAAAAAAATAACCTTTAAAGGGCTGGTGTAATGGCTCAAGTGACAGAGTGCCTGCCTAGCAAGTGTGAGGCCCTAAGTTCAAACCCCAGTACTGCCAAAAAACAACAACAACAACAACAAAAAAGTCCAAAAAAAATAACCTTTGAGATTAAGGTGAGGGAATATGGTAGATGGACTTCATATACTTATATGAAATAGAACAAAGAAACCTCTTGCAATTGCTTCAAGTGGGGCGGGGGGGCCGAAGGGGAGGGATGGCAGGGGGTGATCTGGAATATAAGCCGATTTGGAATTATCACAGTGAATCCCCCTATACAACAAATATATCCTAATAAAAATTTTTAAAAAGCAATCTTTCTGTTTTTGTTAATCCCAATTTTAGAGCCATCCATATCAAACTTATTGGTCCATTGTTTACTTATCAACTATTAAATGATTAGTCATAATATTAGTCATTTTATTATTAGTATTATATTTATTATTATGACTTACATGGACTCACAAATTGCCTTTCGATCTCTTAAAACATATCGGAAAGAAATTTTGACAATTGGTTCTATTAAGAATATTTAGGGTCATGTATGTAGCTTGGTGGTACAGTACTTGCCTAGCATGCACAAGACCCTTGGTTTGATACCAGGCACCCCCCTCCCACACACAAAATGAATATATAGCTAAAATGCATTTTGATTAATCCACTAGGGACACTCATTTAATGCAGTAAAGTATTAAACAAGTTACTGTGTAAGAATGAATAAGATTGAGCCTTTGCTTTGGAGGTGATCAGAATGCAAGGAGCAAAACAAATAAAAAAATCAGAGCATTCATGAATATGAAGAAAGAGAACAAATATTTGTTGTGTGTCTTCCATGCAAGCAGTGAGTGCTAGATACTTTACCTATGTCCTCTCATTTATTTCTCACAATAATCCTCTGATATAATGAAGATACTAAGTTTACAAGAGGACAAGTGCTATGACCAAGGCCTTCATATTAATCAAAAGTCAACCTGGGATTTGGATTTAGAATTCAATCTAGAACTTTTGCAACCTGAAAACCAATATTCTGTCTAACATATTATATGTTAAAGAGAAGCACATTGAAAAGCAACGAGAAATGAGAGGAAAGAGCAGCTCTTTCTACGGCTCAGAATGGGGGAAAGGGACATTTGAAGAACTGAGGGTGAATGAGCTGGGCTTTGGAAAGTCAGTGACCCTTTCACAGGCAGCTTGCAGCTGGAAGTGGTGGGAAAATAGCACTGCAGGCCGCATGTCCACATGAGTAAGGCTGGCAGTACTACACTGCATGACATACCAGGAAACAGTGAGTCATGAGGAGCTAGGTGTCTAGATGTGGGAAAAGCAGATGGAAGGAGAAAGGTCTGCAGGGTAAAATGGCTCACTGATCCTTAGCCATGCCAGGCTGAGGACTTTTCTGTGGGTGAAGAGGAGCTCTTGGAGGAGCTTTTAAGCAAAGGCAGATGTCACATGACTGCTAGCTCTTCATTACTGTAGGTTCATAATTACATCTTGAAGACATTTGTGTACTCCTAAAAAGGAACTTTAATTGCAATTTGCTTAAGTGACCACCAGGAGACAGCATTCACTGGTTGAAAACTCAGATTGGCTAAAAGGCTTTCTTCCTTTCATACTATTTGGCCATTAAAGAGATATCGAAAGAAACCTAAGTACGATGAGTTCAAGCATATTTTAAAAAATAAGTTAAATTCATACATTTAGATAAATAAGAACTTTTCAGGCTACTTATTTTTTAAAGTATGATTTTACGAAAATGTACAGAACCTGCAAAAGTATCTTCATACCCCACCCTGAAAGTTTAAGATTCCAAACTTTCCTGAAATGGATAAACAGAGAGTTCTAAGTAAAATGAGGAAATGTTCTCTAATAAAGGAAATTACAGCAAGGGAAGAAGCACACAATTATTTCAATTACTTCCACTCTCTAAGGCAACACCTTCACTTGTCAGGCTCAATTTTAATACTTCACCAGAATATGGTTAGATTGCTTTTATATTACTGGGTTAAATTAGTACATGTCAACATATCTTAAGGAAAAATATCAGGTTAAAAAAAATCATAAAGTAAGGCAAAGTAAAATTTCTTGATTCTACCAAAAGCTGGTCATATAGAGAGCTATCAAGAAAGTGAGAAAGTATGAGAATAAGAAAATTAAGTTATTGCCTTGCTTAGAGGACAATAAAAATGAGGACAGAATTGTGATTCTGGTGGCCCTAAGCCTAAACAAGATTAGATCTTTTAAATTAAGACTTACTCTAGAATATATTTCCAAAAGTTTTACTCTTCTACTCTACTGAGAATGAACATATTAAAAGTAGTCTATCTTCATGGCATGGTGAATTCTGTATTACAGACCAAGATCTGTGCCAAAAAATATGAAAACAACTTGAAACACAAATTTTCCCAATCTTATTCATGGGTCATGAGTGCTCAGAAGTTATCCCTGAATTGCACCAAAAAATTGTAAGTCAATAAAGAATTGCCTGCCTGAGAAAGGCTAATATTTACTGAGAGCAACTGTATACCAGACCTTTACATATAGGATTTATATACATTCTCTCTTTGAATCTTTGCAACAATTCCAGGCAATAGATACTCCTAATTCCATGAGAGAAATATGTGAAGTTCCTGTAACTAAAAAGGGGAGAACTAGAATTTGAATCTAAAAACAGAGTCAGAACACTGAACCTTCTCTGAATATCCATAGTACAATAAAGTTTCCTTTTTTAGGGAAGTTGGCATATAACGGATGCATGTTTTGCACAGTGCCCTCAAATACTCTCTTTAAAATTTTGGTTCATGGAGTGGCCCAAGACCATGATGGAAAAAGAGCAGTTGAAAAGTCATTTGTGGAACTTTTAAACTTTGACCTATTGATTTCCTGTAGTCCCTGCTGAGCTGGCCTCCCATCTCCCTGGGGCCCGATTGACATCTTATTCCTCCTACCCACTAGCAACTGGAGATGGGCCTCCGTTGTGGCTTAGCCCATGACCTCCTGCTCCTGAGTCCAAGCTGGTCACACCCTTTCCTCTGAGTCTCCAAGGCTGGCTACAGGAGAAGGAAGCTGTCCCTCGAACTTTCACAACTGATTTCTCCTCCTGCTGTAGCCCTCTGATGATCTTACCTCTCCAATCCAATTTCCTCACTGCCCCACCCCTCAACCTCAGCAGACACACCTTGCTGGGATGTGGGTTAACTGCAGAGGCAAAGAATGAAAATGAAAGAATGAGACTTGTTGAAACTATTCCAGGAATGGGGAGAGGGGAGATAAATGAGAATGATGGAGGGGTGAATTCAACTATGATACATTGTAAGAACTTTTGTAAATGTCACAATGTACCCCCAGCACAACAACAATAAAATAAAAATTAAATTTAAAAAGGGAAATGTACATATGGGAGAGCAACATCTATCCTGAGTTGTCTGTCAGCCACCTTGCACTGCTCCCTCTGCACTGAAGGGGAGAAGAAGGAAGTAAAAAAGAGGCACCCCACCTTGTACGTCCCCTCCCACCCTTGGCCTGTGGTCTTTTGCTCTGCTCTCCTTTCACCACACTGTCAGCGTCCACCTTTCCAGACCCAAATTACCTCTCACTAGCATCCATCAGCTGCTCCTTCCTGCTCTTCACCCAGTAAGTCCTAACTGCTGTCTTCTCCATGTCTCTCTTCCATACCCCAATCTTCCCCACATTATGCTCAGCTGGCCATAAAACTTGCCCCAGATCCTGGGGTCCAAGGGTGCAAGTGGAGGAGTTGCAAGCCTCTGTTCAAACAAGGGGGGGACAGTCTCTGAGCCCCATATCTGCACTCCTTTCATCCCAACGATGCAGTGAAAAGACGTACAAGAGGGGACATTTTGCAGCGAGGAAATAACGAAATGCATTAAATGACCTTCAGCTCAAAATCTGATGTTCTTTATCCCAAGCCTGGCAACGTAGTGAACTTTCATATCGTTACAACTAAAAGAGAGTTCTTTGTGACTTCTAAATGACTGAATTAGAAATGAGCCTCAGAGCACAAAACCTTAAATGCTGAAGACTGGCAGTACAGAAAAATGCCAAGTTGATGAATTTTTTTTTACATTGTCTTTTGTAGAGTTTTAGTCTTCTAAATATGAATATTCATTTGAATTAAGAAAATCAGTTGTCATTTGAAAGTGCTTCGTAGTATCATTCAACATGACTTTGTTCAATGCCCAGAAGAGGTAATATTACTCACAGATCTATTTTTTCATGCAAGATCCCACACTTCAGCAGTGGATTTCTCTCCACTGCTGCCACAGATGGCCCCCTCTCATTACTCCTTAGGAATAATGCAGGCCCCTGTGAAATGGCCAGTCACCTCTGAATACATTGAGAGCCTATGATTCACTCCATCTTTGTTTCTCTTGCTGAAACACAAATGTACATCTAACCTTTTTCTCCTCGCTTCTTCTTTGTCCTATCAATGTGGTCCTTGAGTTGGATGCGGACCTGTCTCTCGTTAGGTTGGTCTCGTATAAATGGATGCTTCATCAATTGTTCTGTTGCTGGTCTCTGGCTGTGATTCTTAACCAAGCAGCTCTCAATAAATGATTGGAATTTTTTTGACCTGCCAAACAAAAGAGATGAATCCACAAATAAAATGGCTACCTATGGAAAAGCAAATATATTTCTTGAAAGGCTGGAATTGGAAAAAAAAAAAAAAAAGGTCCCATTGGTCAGCCTATGAATCAACCAATCACTGAACAGGTCTGGCACTGTATTAGATACAATAGGATCAAAGACATCATCACTATGTCACTATCAACACACAAATGAAGTAACACATGATAGTTTTACATACATGGAAGCATTTTCACAGTGTATACGTAACTTTTCACAGAAGACCAAAAGCAATCAGAGAAGAAAAAGACCTGTTTGGGTATTGTATCTGGAAGGGCTTTTGGAAATGAGGAAGCCAGAGCTGGGCTTTAAAGAAGTAGAAGAAAATCACTCCAGGGAAAGAATTGTTCAGGTAAGTAGGAAGTCAGTGAAAGCTGAAAACTATGAGTGAGAATGCTATT
The DNA here is from genome assembly GCF_047511655.1 of Castor canadensis. Taxonomy (NCBI): domain Eukaryota; kingdom Metazoa; phylum Chordata; class Mammalia; order Rodentia; family Castoridae; genus Castor; species Castor canadensis. Next base: position 97,954,296 of record NC_133390.1, on the reverse strand, counting down.
GCCAGGGAACCTAGAGATGAGCTGCCTAAATGAAGCAGAAAACACAAGGTGGAGAAAAGTAAAACCCTATTTCATCAAAGAGAAGTCTTGTGCCAGAGATGCTCCGGGGCAAGGAAGGGCTGGAGAGAGATAACAGGCCAATGATTATAGCAATGTGGTAGAAATTATGGTGAACTTTAGCCATCGTTCATGAATTGAGCACGCATGAGCTTGCTGAAAGTTCCAAGGAATTACTCCACAAGTTCATGACTCTACAGCATGACTTTCCAAGCACTCGCCTGACAGCTCAGCACTTCATCCACCAGACCTTGCTGGAACCCTGATCAGGAGGTCCAGAGCAGGAAGGATCAGTTCCTGCGCTCTGTCGCCCTCCTGTGGCACATTGTAGATCCCAAACACCATTTGGGATCCCATTTTCCAGCAGGCCATTTACATATATTTATCTACATTTTGGGCCTGAGAGATGTCTTCACCACACAGAACACAATGGGAGGTCTGTTCTTCAACATTCAAATGCAGCAGGGCGCTCATATAAACGACAGGCCATTTCTGCCTAGGTCAGAGCAGTTTCTCACCCTCATTCCATGTGTTTCAAGTATTGTGTTGTTTGTATTTTTTTCTCCCTAAATTTCTAAGCTATGTTTATATTTTAAATAAAAAGAAAAGTAATGTACTGTGCTGGGGATCAGCCCAGGATGAACGAGGACTAGTCACAGGAGAGATACTATGCACCTGCCTATATCCCTGCTTCTTTCATACTGGAAGTGTGTCAGGAAGTTCCCAAGCTATCTTTGCACCTTGAACACACTACTTGTTCTGTGTGTTTGATGGATGAATGGATGCACAGGTGGAAGTGCTGGGAGAGGGCCACCTTCAAATCTGTGTTTGTGAGGGACAGAAAAGGGGGTCTGGAGGACTGATATGATTTTGATCAAATAAACATGTGTAGGTGTGAAAATGATATCATCTAAGGAGGACCTTGAAAGAAAAGCATAAAGAAATAATGGGCTCTCCTAAGGAATAGGTGGAAAGAATGAGGTTAAGCTGAATAAGAAAACAAACAAACAAACTCCACTCAGAGCTTCTCTAGCAAGCTAAGTAAGAAAATCAGTATTAAAAAGATGAAAACAAATGCAAATGAAGACAGAAAGCTATTAAATATTCACAAGGAATGCAAATGGAAGTTCTCCTTTTCTTTCTGGCAACTAGAAGGAAGTGCTTATTTTTTATAACGTACTCCACTATTAATTAGACGATGATAAATAAAAGAACTCACATCCAATTTGAAAAATGACATCCAGGCATAACAGACTGTACATTCCATTCTTCAACACTGACATCTAAAAAAAAAGCCAGAGAAATCTCCAGATCTCCAGGATGGAACAGTGTCCTGGGAGTTTTATGAAACACTTTTTCAGACCTTCCTGGAGGAAGGGAGTCAAGAGAAGCCCCTAGGGCCTGAAGGATAGGTTCAGGTGAGAAGAGCTACAAAGCTGGTGGTACGTTCTATCTTTGTCTTCTTCACATGGCATCAGTTGAAGAGAAAATAATGCTTAAAATTCATTTCTGAAGAAAAAGTCACTGTCTTTTATTTAAGTTAGTGTAACCAAAGAATCAATATGCTGAATTGCACATTTAATTATAAGTGAAAATACTTGACCTATGTTGAATATTACCTGACTGTTTGCTGAGTGTTTTAGTGGGTTTAAAGTACATTTATATAACTTTATTGCTTGACTCTCTGCTGCTGGTAACATAGCAATATCCCTTCGGGGGAGGGGGGACAACTAAGCTTAGTAATACTAATTTCCCAAGGGTTAGCACGGACAGGCAAATGTTAATGAAGGTGCTTACAGTCTGAAACACTAGTTTACCACCAGCGTCACTAAACACCTTATCTTCCCGGATTTATCCTGTTTATATATTAAATTATGTTAGGGGAATTCAAAATGCCCAAAAGATGACTGTGTTAACCCTTGTAATCAGGTGGGCTAAATCTTTTTGGTAATCATCAGACTTCCTAAATGCAATTTGACCTTTAAAATTTGCAGTGGCCTTGCCTTATTTCTCAGAACTATCTTTTTTTCTGTACTTTGGTTTCCATCACTTTCTAACTGTGTGGCTTTAGGCAACTTATTTAACTTCTCTATGCCTGCGTCCCTTGCTGCAATATTATTAGTTATCTCAAAAAACTGTTATGATGATTAAATGAGTAAATTAATATAAAATGCTTAGGGCAGTGCTTGGTAACAAAAATGGCATGTGTGCTTTTATTATTACTTTGATGAAAACATCCCAGCCTCTTAGGATTATCACAGGCTCAAAGAAGAGAGCACCTGCCCTTAAGACTGGGGCACAGAAGTCTGAAGTTGATTATTTTCCTAATTCTGTCATGCATGGCTTAATGACACAGACACATTCTGAGAAGTGATTCTGAGGCTGGGTGAACATCACAGAGTGCATCTGCACAAGCTAAAATGGCTACGAAATCAGCACGAGATCCAGTCTTATGCGACCACTGCTGTACCTGTGGCCCACTGCTGATCAAAATGTCATTATGTGACACATGACTGCAGAGGGTTCTTTTGGTTGACTCCAGAGCTTTGCCCATGCTAGTCAAGCACTCTTCTACTTGGACCATGCCTCCAGCCCTTTTGTTTTATATTTTGCTTTTTGAGATAGGTTTTAATAACCTATCTATTAGGTTATTGAGGCTGGTCTCAAACTTGAAATTATATTGGGATTTTAAAGGGAATTATTGTAGGAATTTTTGAATTAGGGAGACTACATGAAAAAGGTTAATTTTAAAAGCTTGTGTAACAATTTTTGTTTTGATTCTAATAAAGTTCACAGTCACACTGTTACTAGCAAATTCAGTAGATTGGAAGTATTTTATGGTATTTGCTTTATAGCATCATTATTTTCTTTAGAATACACACACCAAGAGATTTATCATATCTCAAAACAAAAGTGCCTGACATCACAGCAGGAACAGGAGCTGGCGCCCTGTAAGATAACAGATGAGACTGTAAGTTGTGGAGTCGAAGCAGAAGACTGGGGATCCAGGCTGGCCTTGCAATGAAGAGCCTGGAACTCTGCCTGGTTATGCCATTCGGCCTCCCTTGGGGCTCCAAGTCTTCATCTAGATCACACGGGAGTGGTTTGGACCAGGAGATCTTATATTTATAAGCAGTTATGTTTCTCCAATGATCTCAACCTACCCCTGCGTTCCTGTGTGGATTCTTTCAATTTCAAGGGTACATGAAGAGATCATGACTGACTGTGTGTCTTCAGGAACAGAGCCACCTGTCCTCCAGAATCCCCTGGAGGGCAACCAAGGCACTGAGCCTGCCTCCAAGGGCAGGTGTGTTGGTGAGCCAGGTGGAAAGGGAAGAGAGGAGGAAGCCTTCTGAAAGAGCTAGTTTGCCCATGTGGGTGGCATCCACCCTACACAGAAGACAGAAGGAGGAAGTGGGGGTTCACAGGGCAAAGTGGAAGCATCTCTGATTCTGATTCAGCCACTTCTATCATCACATAGCTGAGCTGCCTAAGCATTTAGTGGCACCCCAACCCCATGACTCCCTTAGCCAGAAGGCCTCTCTTCCTCACTCCCATGGGAGAAAGGGCCAGGCTCTGTTAGAGGCGGTGGCTTCTTTTCCTTCTGCAAGGACTGGGGGAAACAACTGTGCTCACAAAGAGACTGCCTGCTGCTGTGTGTGCTGTACTCAGTAACGTTAGTTGACAATGGCCCTCATTTTCCTTGTAGGATTGCCTACAAGGAAAAGCATTCATGGCCCCGTCTCCACCACAGTGGTACCCACCTGTAGTAATGTGTTGAAACAGATACGAGAAGACTGCACGTGGACAACTCATTTAGGTAGACAACAGCTGGGGATCACAGAACACTTTGCGGTTCTGTTTCTTTTGTTTGGGGAGGGGGGTGAGTGGCTTATTTCCTTCCAAACCTTAGAGCTTATCAAAGCAAACCCTTGCCTATTTCAAATCACTTTGGACCTAATGTTTTAAGAAAAAGTAATCTGAAGTGCTTAAATATTTTCACATAAAAACTGGAACTCTCATGCATGGGGACAGGTCAAGTATCAAGCGCCACCTGGCTGGAGGCAGCTCCATAAACCACATTACAGAGACTGGGATCTAACTGGGAGGTAGTACACTGTGCGGGCATCAGTGCCCGGCTCACTCTCAAACTGCTTTCCCTTTCTCTGTCCCACAGTCCCACCTGGCTTTCCTTACTGGTCAGGAAGTGGGTACATGATGAGACTGGCCTTGCCCCTCGCTGTTTCCGGACTTTTCCAGCATGATCAAAACTAGTTCTCATTGCCAAAGGTTTGAAGCAGAAAACTCAGCCTACATTCCCCCACACTGAGCATTTCTCAAACAAGGGCTGTGCACAGCTGGGCTTTCTTGGGCATATCGGTGAAACCCACCGTGTTGTAGGTTGTTTGTTGCTCAGCTAGGGGTCTGAGGGGAGTTCAGAGGGACCCTGCAGACTGCAGTTAAGTAGAAAGCAGAACAAGTGTGATGCTTGGGCATGGGGAGAAGTGGCAGCTGGAGCAGAAGGACAACTGTATTCCTGAAGGGAGCAGGGGCCGCCCAGCAGAGCGACATTGTGCTCTTTCACAAAAAGGACCCACAATCTAACTATTAGATTTTGAAGCATTAGAGATGAATGTAAATCTCTCAAGAACAAAGTGTGGCCTTGCTGTGCCAGGCAAATAAGATGCATTTGAAGGACTCAAAGCATCTGCCCTGGAGCAGTGAAGAGAGAGGAGGAGAAGGCGGGACAGGGGCCAGGAAGTCAAGTCCAGTGAATACAGCAAGCTCGCCCTGGGAGTCTGGGCACAAGGATAAGCAGAAACCTTGCAGGCAGGGGACTTTGTAGTCCCGCTGTCGCTTTCAGGGAAGGGAACTAAGCTGGCTTCTCTCCCAAAAGCCTGATCCAGGAAGGAGAGAGAAGACTCAGAGGAGAGAGCAATGGGGGCTTCAGGACGCTCGGTGATCACAGGATCACATGAGGTAAGTGGCCAATGGGATGCTGTTGCTGGGGAGAGAACTAGTCTCACTGCGGTGACCCTCTGAGAGGAAGGAGGCGGGGAAGGCGCTGCCTCTCGTTACTAATAGCAACTCCCTCTCCCCTTGCTTGCCTGGCAACTCTGAGGCTGCCTTTGCTTTTCCTGTGGTCTCCTTCCTCTCTGTGCAGCACGCCTTCCCCTTGTTCACCAGGGTTGCTATGTCGTTACTCACTGACTGGTATTAACTTAGCCTGCTCTCTGTGTGGTGGGGTAAACCTGTGGGTGAGAAACTGAGGGCCCCAATAAAGGGCCTGATCATGAAGTGGTATGAAAAGGGACAAAGGGCTTGTCCCTTGCTGGCCTAACTGCCCAGGACTTGTGTCTAGAAAAAAGAAAGCAGGTCACAAGTAGGCAGGAATCTGCCTCTCAGAGCAAGAGGGACCACAGATTCAAGAATGTATCAGGAAATACCACTTCTGTAAGAGAGAAGGAGAAAGCCATGAATTTTTGCTGTAGAATGGTGAGATAGAGATCCCACTATAAGTACACAAGAAAGTGAAAAAGCATAACCAGTAAAACTCCGTTTCTCAAATTTCAGCCAATCATACACGATCTACACAAGCCTTGCCATATCCCCACCCCACTCACTATAGTATTTACATAGTAGCTTTCTTTACAACGAGTCACCTTTTTAATAAGCTTATTAAAAGCAAAGGTAATATCACTACCCCAAATAAGAATTCAATATCACCTGCCATAAAGAGAAAGAAGCACAAGAAATACAATTGCTCATGTTTGTGCTCGAGAGAGCATTTTGAACACTGCCAGGTGAGTGTGTGCACTCAGGGGACCATCGTCTTGAAGAACGGAAGTCAGGCAACCTAACAGACTGTTCCCTTCTCTGATAAGATGCTTCATGCTTCCAGGAAGGATATATTTGGAGTTATAAATCGAAGAGATTTTGTGTCTTCCTTGGGCTTCATTTTGGCTAATAGCTCCTTATCTTGAAGGCGTGGGGCAAACGACTTGCTGTATAAATAGCAGGTAATGAAGCTACTATTCTAAGATGAATGACAGTATATGGAAAAATCATCCACTAAGTCCTAGTATACGTTAGTTGAATCCCATCGGCAGGACTTAGGATCTGAGCTAATTCAAAAGAGAGCCACAGGAAAATTTCACCCTTAGATCCGCAAAACACTGAAGACCAAACTCACCACTTCTTTGACTTCAGCCGAGGTGCTGGGTTCCGGGGGATGAGGAAGAGGGCTCTCATGGGATGCATATCACAGAGAGCTGCAAAAGACCAAAATAACGGCCAAATCCATGCCAAGTCCACCCTGGTTGTGCAGGGACAAAGGTGCCAAATGCCTCCCTGGGTCTACACAGGACCCGTGAGCATGGGGGCAGGAGAGCCGAAAGCTTCATTTGGTAAGCACTGAAAAGACCTGGTGTCTGATTAAAGGCATCTCATAAAGTACCACACCTTTCAAACAGATACTGTTAGCATTTCCAGGGAACATGTTTACTTCATACTTAAGGAGAGTAAGTTAAAGGGCCAATAACCAGTCTTCTTTGTTGTAAATAACCATCTGACATTCCAGATTAACAATGTCAGGAGACAACTACAGTGTTACAGTTATTTTTAGTTAGCAAAAGCTTAAGCCATAAAATAAAAGGCATTTGATAATCTTGTCTGCTTCTTGAATTCTGGAAGCTCACCCGGACACCGTGTTATCTACACAGGGTTCCAGAATCTAAAGTCTTATTCCAGAACACCTTTTCAGGTTTCATGACGGATTTTGTTTTGTTTTACCATTTATTGGCCCTAGGAACAAGAGGATTAAGTCAAATGGAGACCAGCAGAAAAGCAAAGTTATAAAAAATTCTCAACTTGTAAATATTACATTATCGTTTACAGTGAAAGGACTCATACGTTCTTAATTTAATCAAAATATTTTATTAGTTTACTTTTCAAACAGCTGGGAGTCCTTTTCTCTTTGTACCTAGATTAAGAATACATGCTGCATCACAACCAGAAGACTCTGAGGGTACAAGTTTATTCTTAGCCCTGTCTACCACTCAGCAAGACGGTAACATAGTTTTAAGACGAGCATATTGGTTTTCTGATTCACAAATGCCTATTAACATCATGAATGGGGGGAGTTTTGTCAACAAACACTGCAAATCAATCATGCTACAGATGAATTCGACCAAGTCTAGCTGAGAAATAAGAAGACTATGGTAACCCAAAGGTAGACAGCTGCGAGTATAACCACCTGTCATGAAGGGCCTGTTCTGGTCCTGGTCTTTGGAGAGGCAGACACCCAAGGTAGTATTAAATGTGTGAGAACATCACTGAAGAAATTCCTGTGTGAGGAGAACTAGGGAGGGAGCCAGGAAGGGTGAGGATAGTCATCAGAATGCTATGCAAGTCTGACTGTGAGTGCATGAGGAGGAGAAAGGGTAGGTGGAAGTGTTTCAGGCTGTATCGCAGTCCAGGGCAGGTTCGGCAAAGTCTACAAAGCTATCTTGTGTCTTCCAGAAAAGGGTGTGCCTCGGTGTTCCTACCATATTTGATCAATGATGGGGAGTGGCCCCTGGGGGAGGCAGGCTCTGTGCCATAGCAGCAGCTGGGCCATCGGTCAGTTACTCTTCCTGTAGGAAGAGTCTATAAGGGACATGTCATGGCCATCACACCTTGACAAGACACTCGACAGTGCCAGTACTCCAGATCACAAGGAATCTGGGAGGTTCTTAAGACTGCCAGAGTCCTGGCCGCTCTTTCTCAAATAAGAGCTGGAGATCTAAAAACATCAGTATTTTAAGGAGGTGGAAAGCAATTGAGAACAAGTGTTTATATAACTTGTATACTAAAAATCAGCTTTGAATTTTTGTAACTGGAGTTTATAGTCTTTGTGGGTTGCTCACAGTTTTATGTTGAGCAGAGAGGAGTTCAAGAATAAACTGCACACTAAATCTGTAAGACAAACAGGACTCCCTGAATTTGCCTTCCTTTTTTCCTAATAAAAACACACTGCTTTGAAATGAACGGATTCCTGGTTGATTTAAGAAGACTCTGCTTTCTAAATATGCCAGCTCAGACTCATGCAGGGCTCAGCGTAGCAGAAATAAAGCAACTGCAGCTCTTGGAAAGAGGCCTGCAGGGCCTGCAGAGTGGACCAGCAACAGATGTCACCCCAGAGAAAGGTACTTACGGGGAGCACCTTCTGCCATCTCGATGGCGGTGATTCCCAAAGACCACAAGTCACTCTGAAAAACAAGAAGGCACAGACACATGCATAAATTCAATCAACAAAGCACAACTTGGTTAGACCTGGTAATTGCTTCAGAAGTACCTGTGGGAGAGTTGTTCAGTTGTCTGTTTACAAACCTGTGTCTCCCACTGAGCCTCAATGGATATTCATCAATGGATACCCTTCCTGGTACCTGACACATGGGGAGTTTTCAATAAATGTGTGGAAAATGGTTTTAAAAATTCATCCATTCCACTTGTCAACGTGATGATCATTGCTATTTGGTTTAAATGCCTCTATTTGTTAGGTAACAAAACTGTGCCTATATGAAGTGTGCCATTTGGTAAGGTGTGACCCATGACACTCTTGTGAAATCATCACCACAATCAAGATGGTAAACACATCATAATTCCCCAAAATCCCACGGGCCACTTTGTGTCTTCCTGTCTCTAGACAATTTATCTAAAAGATATCATGCAATATGTGGCCTTTTGCATCCAGTTTGTTTCACTTAGCGTGTTCCTGAGGCACCTCCTGGTAGCATGTAGCAGTATTTGCTCTTTTTTACTGCTGAATAGTATTCCACTGCATGGACATACTGGAGTTCAATTCTGCAGTCACTTGTTGACAGACATTTTGATTGTCTCCAGCTTAGGTTATAGAGCTGTTGCAAAACATGTACAAGGCTTTGGGTGCGTGTGTTTTTTCTTTTGAAAAAAATACCTAGGAGTGGAACAGCTGGATCATATAGTTGTTACTGCATTCAGTTTTAAATGTACCAAACCAGCAGGGTCATCTGGCTGAATCTAGTAAGAACAGAGAGAGTCTAATTGTAGCGTGCACTGCCTACCTCCAGTGCTTAGAACAGAGTTGGGTACAGTTACAGATTTCTGGATGGATAAGCAAGTATCCTCTATCTTGTAGGCACACTGCTGTGCAAACAGAGATCGTAAATCCCTTGTATAATTTCTCGTGTGCAGACTGACTTTTATACTCTGATCAGAATTCTCCAGGCAATGCTTCCCCTTTTCCTGTGTACTCGCCACTTCTAACAACGTGTCCGGACTCAATGGTCTCTGAGTTTTGCTCAAGAGATGGGGAAAGCAGGCTAGGAAACCTCAGAAAGAAGCTTGCTGCTTCTGCTTCTCAGCAGAGGGGGAAGAAAACCCAATAGGAAGCTTGGTTCAATGACCTGCATCCTGACATTGACTCAAACTCCCCGCAATTTAAATGACTCATCCATTTTGCACATTATTCAAAATTCTCACCTGCAGCCTCACTCCAGGTAGAAAACAGAAGTTAAGTGTTAGTGCTGTTCCCATCAAACAAATGCCAGGGGTACATGGGGGGCTGTAACGGGAAGACATGCAATTCCTGCTGAGTCATTCTCCACACTGAATTTCTCCGTAGCCTGTGGGTGACGCCCAGCTCTGTGCAGTGTTTGAGCAGAGGTCCGTGCAACATGGAGGGCCCTAGTCTAGCCTCTTGCCTAAAGTGCAGTCTACCTTAGAGCAGGTGGCTGGGCACAGGTTAGCCTGCATGTTACCAGTTCTCAGTTCAACTAGGGACAGCAATACCACTGTCCTTAGATTCCAAGAAACTTCACTGCCTGCGATACAGCTCAGGGAGGCAACTTTTGTTTTCTCTCATCTTTCAAGATGAATTCAAAGGCTTCTTTAAACACATCCGTCCCCAGTGTGTGCACTGCTTAGCAAATGGCTGTCTCCCCCAGGGCCCTGGCCTTGGTTAGTGAGGTCATTTCTGGAGCTAATGGGGAAGACCTGGTCCACCTGTTACAGGTTGGCTCAGGAACACTGACTGGTACAGAGGAACACACAGCTCTCTTGAATTGGGATTTATGGTTGACAGACAGACAATTGTTCGGCAATGTGATGAAAACACTGAGTCACTTGTATGTGGGAGGAACTGTCTGGAAATGGAGGGTCAGCTCAAAAGGTCCCTGAGCTGTTGTGAAAAGACTCCAGTGTCATCAGGCCTCAGTCCTTCTACCAGCATTTCCCTAGGAAGTGAGGGTGTCTGCAACACGAAAGGAGGAGTAGTAAGGTGGAGGCTAGGCTTGGCGCCCTTAACTGCTACAGCAAGGTCAGATTTGAATGGCCTCCAAGGGTCCAGATTGAAAGGAAATGATGGCCCTGGGATAAGAGGGGCTCCAGGTAGGGCCTTATATGGGGAAGACAACGCTGAGAAGGCACACTTGGCCTTTGGGTCTTTGTTCAAGCTCTTCTCTCCACCTGCAGCACCTCCCCAGTGATATGCAGCCTGACACCTCCTTGCCATCATAGAGTCTGTGCTCAAATCCTGTGCTCCCAGGACCACTGCAGCCTCCTCTCAGCACTGTGGGTTCCCCACCCTCTCCTCTCTTCCTTCCCCACTCCACTGATCACCTTCTAACATGCTGGATGTTTACTCACCACTAATTTACTATGTTTTAGGTCTATTTGTATCCGTTGCCTCCAACACACACACACACACACACACACACACACACACTCGAACAAGGGGTAAACCTTTCACATCACAGGACAAGGGAAAGTGACTTACCCAAAATTACAGGGCACTGGAACACCACCTTTGAAAAAGCACTGGATCTCTTGCCACCTAGGCCAGTTTGCTCTTAACTATTATCCTTATTTTAAAACAGGGGTCCATAAAATAATTGTTAAAATTCCTACTCTCTGTGCAGATGACTGGGGTGCTATGCTGGCAATTCAATGAAGGTGCTAAGATTCTGTGAGGTCCCCCAGTTCCACTTTATAAAACTGGCCTCAACTTCCTAGAGGCAGCATGGGTTGGGAGAAGGGCTAGGCTTTTCAATCAGACAGATCTGGATTCAAATTCAGTTTCCTAATTTAGCAACATGCATACTGTTGCAGAGCATAGCTTTTCAGCGGCACAGGTGGTGACTGTAACATGCGTGGATCCAGGAATGCTGCCCAGCACAAAATCTGGCACACAGTGAGACTCAAGATTATTACTTCCTTCTCATTGCAGGCAAGACTGCTTATGCCTGCCAGTTGAGTCTTCATGACTTCCCACCGTTTGACTGTGACAGACACTATCTGTCGGCAAGCCCAACAGGCATCAACTCCTTAGTTCCTACCATTTCTGCGTACAGGAAAGCTGCGCCTCCTCATATTGACTTTCCCGCACCAAGTTTGACATGTGACACAGTTACGGTCAATGAAACACAAGCTAACATCTGTTTCCAAAACAGGGAACTAATGCAGCTGGGGTCTTGCCAACTCCTCTCCACTTCTTAGTGCCTTCAATAAAAATATAATATCTGGAGTTACAGCATCCATCTTGCAACCATGAGGTAATAAGCCAATCAATTAATAATGAAGGGCAGAAAGATAGGAGTCTAGCTTTCTGAAGACATCAGTGTGTATCACATCAACCCTGGACAGCGTCATCTAGACTTCTGGTGACATAAGAAACGTAAGTAACCATCAAACATTCCTAGGTGGTAACATCTATAGAGAAACAATACGAAATAATAACTGACAGTAAGGATATGGGGAGGTCTCACTTGCTGGGTGATCCTGGGTTTACCTCACAGGAGGCAGGGAGAATCAGTGAAGAGACGCCTCGCTTGGGCAGTCTGCCATCCAAAAACCCTCTTCCAACCAGAGGCCACACCACCAAACGACCTCTGTATCCTTCATGAAGTCACATGACCAGGCCAGCTAATGGTGCTTCTTTAAGCCTTCATTTCTCATCATGGTAGGATCTTTTTTTTTGGCTGAGGTTATCTTGTTTTACAAAAAGGAACATTTCTATTCCAGCCATAGGTACCCAAAGGTGCGTGTAGACTACGTTTAACTGCCCGGGTAGAAAGCCACAGACATCCCTGACGAGTCTTGCTGACATTAATGAGTCCCAAAGACATTTCAGAACTTCAAGACAGGAGAAAATGCTCCAGTTACAACAGGAAGACAGATCACAGGAGATGAGAAAGGGGAGAGGGAAGAACAAGATAGGAGAGAGTCAGGGGAGATAAGTTTCCTTCGTGGCCATGGTGTGACTCATTTTGGCAGGAGCTGGGCAATTCATTATTCCAGAGGTTCTGTGAGGTCTGGTCGATGGTGTGACTAACAGCCCAGTCCTGTGTGTATTACAAACAGAAAAGAGACAAATTCTAGTGCCTCTGAGGAGGCAGGCACAAGGCACAACTTCTGGCTGGGGGTGGGGACAGCTGGCACACAGCAACTTGAATAAAACAAGAGAGCATTCCTTTTGGACCAGGCTGCCCGGCACAGAAAAGCATTCTTAGAGGGCCAAAGCAGCCATACAAGGACAAAAGAGGCATGGGAAAGACACCACAAGGCAGAAAAATTTGCATCGGCACAGCCCACTTAGTTTTGACCCTCAGCTCTGACACAACTGGTTGGGTGACAAAGAGCAAGCCACTAACAGTTCTGAGCCCATTTCCTCAGCTGTAATATAAAGAGAACTCACATCCTGCAGAGTTGTGTGGGAATTTGATAAGATAACACGCACCAGTGTCTTACTCCACACATAGCACAAAGTGGATATTGAACAAATAAGGGTGCAGACAGGCTCTCAGGGCCTGGTATCACCCCTGACAATTCACTCAGTACACCCAAGTCAGATAAGATGGCAATGAGTTCTAGAACTCAGTGGTACAAGACAGGCATAAACAGGAAACTGAGAGAAAGCAGACAGGAAATGGCTTAATCTTGTTCCTCTTCTGGCTTTGCAGTCCCCTCTGTCGCCCCCTACTGGTCAGGCAGATCCTGCTCAGAAGTCAGACAGTCAAGCAGAAAAGGCGGGTGAGCCCAATATCCTAAAGCAGGAGGTTGCATGATGTTCTAGACAGATAACAGCTTAATAATGGGAACAACCAGCACAGTGGAGTCTACCAAGTTTCACAGACCTGAAAACAGCTTTTCCTCAGGTAACTTACCTGTACTTAGTTTATTCTTTTTGAAATGTTCCAGTTGGGAAAAGAAATTGTATGCAGTGTGTGTAGTTTCTGCAGACAGCATTTTAATCTAGTGGTACAAGTTACAGAGAAGAAGATTCTGTCTCAACAGGAGACAACGAGAGATGAGAAATACAAATATGAGGTTGAACCAGATAAAATAGTTCAGTTTTTGAGGTCAAAAATGGCCCCCAAATGTAGTGCTTTCATATGAAACATAAACATAAAACTTATATTCAGTACTTACCAAATGCTAGGCACTGTACTAATGTCTTTTTGTATCTTAACTCACTTTATTCTATTATAACCGTGTGACATAAAATTTATTATTCACTTTTTATACAGCTTCAGAAAGGTTAAATAATTCCCTGGAGTTATTATAGCAAATAGACTGAGTCTATGTTTTAATCTGATTTTGTCTGAGTTTAAAAGACTCACTTCATTATGTCACACATTTATACACTGCGAAATGTATAACCAGACCCAAAGTGAGTTCAGAGTCAGCAGGGATGTCCAGGCAGAGGTAGTTGTAATAATCCTATTCCATACACAAAACAAACAGAAGCGAGATACCTGCAGTCATCTGTGTTTGTTAGCTGACCAAAGGGAGACTATAAGAAGAATTATTTTCTTCCTCTGAGATTGGCGTGTTACTTGGAGAAGGAGCTGGCTGGCTGAGCCTGAGGAAAGAATCCTATACAAGCAGGTGTGAACATGAAGCCACAGGAATATGCTCAATGACAGTGTCAGTGTCCCGTTGGTGACACTAACATGGTGTGTTGCCATCTTCCTTCTAAGTGAACAGGGAAGGACCTGTGTTTGGATCTCAGTAGAGGCCTGGGCTTGTTTGCAAGTGTCAGTGTCCCATTCTACAACCTGAATATTGTCCTCCCAGATGGCACCTGCAGTGCAGTGACTCTCCCACTAGCAGCTGCTCACTTTGTCTCCAGCTGAGCTTGTTGCTTAAAGGAGCTATTGCCATCTTGCCTGAATAAAGTCTGTGATACAGCAGAAAGAGCTGAAAGGTTTCTCTGTAGCCAGAAGCCAATATTCCCGCAACACTGGAGGAGACACCTCTGCCTGCAGACAATCCACGGCACCTGTGTGACAATTCTCACAACAGTGTGGGTGGATGATGGCTGGCATGGGGCAGGAAGAAGAGGAAGGATGAGCCATTTCACTGGGCTTCCTTTACTTCCCTGGTTTAATACAAGAGCAAGGCCTGCTGATGGTGAAAACACTAAAACAGGGCAGAAGGAATGTAAAATACGACCGCTAAATTCAGCACCCACATGCCCTGCTCAGAGGCAAAACATCAGGGTTTTCAAAGTCCCTCCTTGATTTCATGTATGTGCGCGTGTCCATCCATGGGGTGGTTGGGATTAAAACCATGAGCACTACACTGTAAGTGGGTTTTGGTACCTACACTTGGGATAGTTTCTTAAGACCTGGGAAATCTAATAGCCACACTACCTAAATGCTTAAGAGTCTGTGTAGTATTCCACTGGACAAATAATCCAGTTTTTATTCAAACACTTTCCTACAGACAGGCATTTGGCCACAGAGAACTTTCTTTTGTGGATGCATCTGCAGGGCTGTAAAATGCCTGGCAGATTCCATCCAACTGAAATAAAATTCAAAGAAAGTTTTTAAAATAACAATTTAAACAGCCTAAGAATTTTGAACTGTTTTATTAATTTCAAATCTTTTGAATGCTTATTATTAAATGGAAAAGCTTTCATTATTGCCCCGCATACTTATCGGGGAAATGAAACCTTTCCTCTCACTTGAAGTGTTTTGACAGAATTTTTGAAAACAAGAAAGGAAGGGCCTCCAGGGGAAAGCCAGCACACCAGGCAAACACAATTCCGGCACTCCTCCTCAGAAGAGGTCTGTTTTCAGTGAGTTACTGCGCCCAGCAGATATCACACAAAACCAGACTGCAATAAAGAGAATGAGCTCTTCCAACTCCTCCCCTGCAGAGGCGCTTATGATGCTGAATTACTTTAAGAAAAAATATTATAGTGGTTTTTGAGGACATCTTAGAAATACCAAATAATAAATAATAAGTCATATAACAAAACCAAACTATACTCTTCTCTTTTGCATTTTCTCTTCATTTTAAAGCAAGAATTTTCATAGCAAGGAATCTCACAAAAATCCAGTGGTCTTCAAGTCATCTTTTATTCTAAACATGGCATCAGGCTGAAAGTGTCTCTGGCACAGGAGTGGTGACATGAGCTGATGAGGCTGGAGTACCCTGCTGGGTCAAATGGACTATCAAACACACAGGACCAAATCCTTGAGCTGTATGGGGTCACAAACGAACTCCCTACTTGGAAACTGCTCATACAGATAGAACTCAGCTAATTCCTTACCCACAGTGGGTATTCAATAAATACACACTGAGTGAATGAATAAACGATTTTCCAAGTCAACTTATGTCAAGTTGTCCCCCAGTGGCAGATCACATTCCCAAGAACACTGAGTGGGGGGAAAAAAAAAGAATATGGTGCCAACAAAGAGGAAGAAAGATTATTTAAAGATTAGCGTCTTCTCCAGCTCACAGTAAAACTGTGAAGTGGTTGAAATAAATCTTCAAAGAACCCCAACCTTCCTTTCTGCCTGGTCTTGCTTATCCATCCTTTGGGTTACTCTCCTTCTTTTTCCCATGGCAGGTGATTAATGAAGCTATGATGTTTTTATTTTTTTCTCTTGGATAACTATACTCATGATAATCCTTGTCAACTAATCGCCACTAAAGTCTAAATGACTGGTATGGTTGAATCTATCCTGTCTATCAGGATTCTTTGTCTTTTTATAAGACACTGAGATAAATCCTTGGTTTTTTTATGTCTCAGAATACTCTCATAGTTACATGAACTTTCCAGTACCTCAGAAGTCACACTGTGCAGTATGACAGGCCCTGAAGCTACTCACCCACCAGGCTTTGTCCATACTAGTTGTGCATTGATCTCACAAATTCTATGTTGATTCCAACAAATATTTCCTCTCTATAATCTAAGGAAAGAAGACAAAATACATTTTCTTTCCAACCTTTGACTTTGAAAATAAGCCAGTCACCGTGGTCTACTTTATGCCACTGAATAATTGTCCTCTAACATCATGTAACCGGTCACAACACTTGAAAGGTTTAGTTGGTGTTGGAAGTTTGAAGCATTTTGACTCCTCATAATATGTTTAAACAAGTGGTTTAAAATATCTGTGGTCCATATGTTGACTGGCTAGCACTTGTTAACTGTAACTACAGTTTGAAGAATTGCTTATGGATAATCATATACAATATGCATATGTGACCTGGGACATAAATTTTGCAGTGGCTCTTCTGAAGGGATTTACAAATGGAGTGATTTAAATGTGCTGATCATTAGCAGTTTAAATAAATGATATTTATTTTGGCAGGACATTAATTTTTAACTGGCAGCTGTTTTTAGACAGATTGTTGTCAGGTTATCACAGGGACTAACTTTGAAGAAAGAAGGACATGCATAGGAGATT